>NC_133384.1:6247691-6356100 GCF_049309525.1 Garra rufa | reverse complement strand
TTTAGATGTTAAAAGTTCTTTATGGAACCATTTAGACAAAAAAGGCTCTTCTATGGTATCATAAAGCACCTTTATTTTTAGAAGTGTAGGTATCAGAACCAAAAGTCATTTTAAAAGGTCAGACTGGGTAAAATAAACCCACATTTTAGTTTTTACTGTGCCATTTTTTTTTCATTTTGCTTTAAATAACTACAGCATGTGAGAGGTATGTTCTAGTTTGTTTGCATCTGTTGATTCATACTATCCAGCAGCATGAATATTTTTCTAATTTCATGATTAAAATACTAATCATTAAATAATGTGATAATGTAAATATGAAAGTTATTTTAAAGTGGTACTGTGAAAATCTAGCTTTTTTTATATTAAAAGATGTTCACACCTGAAAATTCAATTTCAGGTTAATTTCTGTCTAAAACATCTAGTGAAATCAAACCAATCAGTGTTGGCAAACGCATAACCTGCTGTGAACTTTATAGCACTATGAATTGAATTATTAATGATGAAAAACAAACTTAAAGTTTTTTTGAGAAATTGAGTAAAAATGATATGGATGAAAATAAAGATTCTGTTACAGCCATAAAGACATTTTGACAGTTAGTTTAAATAATTACAGTTTAAACTAGGGTGTTTTGTCACATAACCTTACATTTACGATTTAATATGATTGCGTTTGTCTACATTACACTCTTAAAAATAAAGGTGATTTAAAAGGTTCTTCACAGCAATTCCATAGAAGAATTTTTGGTTCCACAAAGAAAAATTTAGTCAAAGGTTCTTTAAAGAACCATCACTTTCTTACATTTTATAATCTGAAGAACCTTCTTTCGCCACAAAACAGTAAGGTTCTTCAGATGTTAAAGGTTCTTTATGGAACCATTTAGACAAAAAAGGTTCTTCTATGGCATTGAGAAGCACCTTTATTTTTAAGTGTAGGTTCCAAAAAAGTACCAAAAGACTTGGTATAACAAACTCACATTTTAGTTTTTACTGTGCCATTTCATTTTGCTTTAAATAACTACAGCATTTTAGAGGTACAGTATGTACTAGTTTGTGTGTATCTGTTGATTCATACTATCCAGCAGCATGAATATTATTCTAATTTCATGATTAATATACTAATCATTAAATAATGTGATAATGTTAAAAATATAAAAGTTATTTTAAAGTGGCACTGTGAAAATCAAGCTTTTTTATATTGGGGGTCCCAAGATGGCTGAGACTATAATTGTAGTCAATTAGCAGTTAAAAAAATCTAATTGATAGAAAGGGATTTTTAAGCCTTTCTTTTCTTTTTGTTAAAGGAATAGATGCAATTCATGAAACCAAAAAAAAAAAAAATGGTTGAAATTTACTCTATTCAGGATGTGGAGTTCAGATTTGGAGAAATGTAGCATTACATCATTTGCTCACCAATGGATCCTCTGCTCTCCTCTCCAGTGAAAAGTTCATCTTGTCTGAATCAGGAGAGAAATATGCACAGATCAAAAACCATTTACAAGCAAAAACAGTTCAAAACATTTCAAAACAATTGGATTTGAAGGTGAATCCCAACTGGGGATGGACTTTCACAGTAGAAATTGTCATTATGGATCATAAAGCTAGACCTTAATGCTGACTTTTTATCAGTTGTTTGGAATCTCATTTTGACGGCACCCATTCACTGCAGAGGATCCATTAGTCAGCAAGTGATGTTATGCTAAATTTCTCCATCTGTTCTGAAGAAGAAACAAACTCATCTACATCTTAAATGGTCTGAGGGTGAGTTTAGCAAATGTTTATTTTGCAATGAATTATTCCTTAAAACATATGTATAGAAAGAGTTAGCCTTTGGACTACTGTTCTGAGTGGCTGAATCTCCTTTGGGTGGAGTTTAGTATGCAAACAGTATTTTGTAAATATTTGTAACGTTTTGTTGTATTGATGCACATATCTTGCAAACATCAGCAAGTTTAGCCATACTGGAGCAACATAACTTTAGTAAATGGTTCTGTCACACTACACTGCAAAAAATGCTTTTCTTACTTAGATCTTTTGTCTTGTTTTCAGCCAAAATATCTAAAAATTCTTAAATCAAGAAGGATATTCTAGACGAGTAAAAATAATTTTCTTGTTTTCAAAAAAACAAAAAAACAAGTCAAAATTAAGTGAGTTTTTGGTTAGAAGAAGCAAAATAATCTGCCATTGGGGTAAGCAAAAAATCTTATTTCAAACAGAAAAAAGATTATTTTTCTTACTCTATCGGCAGATTATTTTGCTTGTATCAAGCAAAAATGCATTTAATTTTGACTTGTTTTTTTCTGAAATCAAGACTGATTTAAGAATTTTAGATATTTTGACTGGAAACAAATCAAAAATCTAAGTAAGAAAAGCATTTTTGCAGTGTAGTCTCACATTGAAACATTTAGGCTCGGTTTCATAAACAGGGCTTAGCCTAAAACAGGATTAAGCCATAGTTCAATTAAGAACTTTTTATAAACACGACATAGAAAAAAAAATACTGGTGAGACAGAACAAAGACACTGATATATTTAAAGATCAGTCTGTGCAAGTTTCTTTCAGCTGAAACAGCTCAGACTTACATTTTAGTCTAGAACTAGGCTTAAGCCATGTCTGTGAAACCAGGGGATAAAGTCTTGTGGTTATACTTTCAAAACAGTGTGTATTTTATTTATTCTAGCCTTGCACAGTGGACTACAATTAAGTGCACAAATTCCTTTTGTTTTTACAAACTAAAAAACAAGCTGAAATAAATTTCTGTGATAAATGACCACATTAAATGAAACAATTGATTTAATTAAGTTTTTTGTTTTTGCTGCAGCTGTTTTGTGTTCGTATTATTTATTTATTTAGTTAGTTAGATAGTTAGTTAGTAGAGTCAGGTGCGTATCAATCATTACAACTTATAAAAGTGACCCAGAAAATATCACTAGGCTACTTTTCAAAGACCCATGCCTTAACATGTCCCCACCACTTGTCAAACTGATCCTACAGCCCGGCTGTCTGAGAATTATCACGAGGTTATTTGGACATTTCTGACATTTAACTGGCAGAAGTTGCTTTTAGGGCCCAGGTGAAACTCTTAAAAAATGCTTGTTTTCCTGTACTAGTTTACCTCTGACAGTGTGGCAAACTTAAAGTGCAAAATGGATGTTTAAAATGATGATATGTAAATAAAAAAAATAAATATACAGACTTTTGTCAAACAATTTAACCTACAACAATCATGTATTGTCTTTGAAATATCTTTATTTGGAACCTTTTCTTAGTAAACATTGATATATGTGATATTTAACTATGAATTCTAATTTTTTTGTCCCAGAATATCATGCAAAAAAAAAAAAAAAAAAAAAAAAAAATGTTGATCACTCAAAATTAGGTAGTATCACTGCAAAAATGCTTTTCTTACTTAGATTTTCTGTCTTGTTTCCAGACAAAATTTCTACAAATTCTTGAATCAGGAAGGATTTTCTAGGCAAGTAAAAATTGTTGTCTTGTTTTTAGTAAAAACAAGTCAAAATTAAGTGAGTTTTTGCTTAAAACAAGCAAAATAATCTGCCAATGGGGTAAGAAAAAAAAATCTTATTTCAAGCAGACAACTAGATTATTTTTCTTACCCCACTGGCAGATTATTTTGCTTGTTCTAAGCAAAAACTCACCTAATTTTGACTTGTTTTTACTAAAAACAAGACAATAATTTTTACTTGTCTAGAAAATTCTTCCTGATTCAAGAATTTTGAGATATTTTGTCTGGAAACAAGACAAAAAATCTAAGTAAGAAAAGCATTTTTTGCAGTGTATTATGAGGCCATAAAAGTGCTTATCCATATGATAAGCAAAAAATGTCCTCAGAAGAATAACTTTAAGATAAGTGCAGCTTTGGAAACACGTTCTGAAGCAACCTTCCTCTCCAATCTGCTGATCGACAGATTTCTAAACTGAAATAATCGTAGACATACATGCATTGATGTTGACATTTTGCTAACAAAACAAAAGGCAATTTTTTCCCCCTGTCAAATGTCATTAGACTTCGTCTAAAATACCAGCAGTGCGACTACTTGGTGACATTTACTGCAGGAAAAAAAAATGGAGAGCGAATGGAAGTACATTTGAAAACACGGCATATTTGCTGACAGAAAAGTCACTTTGAGATTCCTTTGTGCGCTTGGAACATTTCCATGAGGGCTATAGGGAAAAAGTGTGTGTTTGCATGGGTACCTGCGCTTGTGTGTGTGGATGGATAGGAGAGGGTGTTGGGTGGTCTGAAGGGACACTGGTTGCCTGGAGGACACCCACAAATATCCATGTAAATTGCAGTTTAAGAGAAATCAATGATGGTGACAAGTTGCCAATGCCACTATCTGGGGACATAATGAACGTTTGGCGAGGCAAACTGCTTCCTGATAACCCCATAGGGTGTGTGTGTCTCTGTGTGTGTGTGTGTGTGTGTGTGTGTGTGAGTGTGTGTTTGTAAGAAAGAACATTAGCACAGCTCGTCTATTCACAAAGACTTGCTTCTATATGCACAACTAAACAAGGGACAATAAATTGAGACCAAGACAAATTGAAAAGGGACGAGACAGAAAGACCTACTGAAGGTTATTCGCTGATTTCAAGTCAGATCTAAGAGAATGTTTGCATCACTACAGGTCATCTCGTCCAACGAGAAGTGACTTCAGAAGCAGTAAAATTGACATTCTCTTGAACGCATGTTAAAGACTGACACAGAAGAGAAGAAATTGTCAAATATAGGTGTTATTTTTGTTTTCTTTGTTCACAAAAAGCATTCTCGTAGCTTCATAAAATTAAGGTTGAACCAATGATAAAAGTAATGCATTAGTTACATTACTTAGTTACTTTTATGGAAAGTAATACGTTATGTTACTTTTGCGTTTCTTTTTTCAATCTGGACAGGGCTGGCTTGTTTGTTTGTAATACAAAAAGTTCTATTTTTGGCTAATGTAAAAGCCTTTTTACACCAAAAGCCTCAGGCTTAGAGAAAAGTAAATTCCTGTCTTTACAGTAGACCGCAGAAGAAAAAATGTCAACTTTTCAGCAATAAAAGAAAAAAAGGAAAACAAATGTTAGATTATCTTGAGTAATTTTTGCTTATTAGTATGGATGAATTGGATCATCGAAGGTCGGCAGCAAAGACATTGGTTAATAAATGGGATTAAATACAGAAAAGGATATTTGTATTAATTAACATATTTAATTATTGTAGGTTTGTGTTGAATTTCACTGTTTTTGTTCATTTTGAGGAATACTGTATCAGTTTTTTTAGTGAGTGAGATGAATTAATGCATGTTCACATTTGTTCTAGAACTAAAGCAACATCTTACTCACAGTTTCTCTCAACATGGGGAGAGCTTTCAATCAATAAATAGGGGAAAAAAGTAACTGGCGTTCCTTATTTGAAAAAGTAACTCAAATATTTTCTTGTCAATTAAAAAGTAATGCTTTACTTTACTAGTTTCTTGGAAAAAGTAATATTATTATGTAACTTGCGTTACTTGTAATGCATTACCCCCAACACTGCTGATGAACCACATGAAGTATTTTATCAATGTCTTTACTACCTTTCTGGGTCTTGAATGTGATAGTACAGGCGTTGTCTATGCGGGGTCAGAAAGCTCTTGGATTTCATCGAAAATATCTTAATTTGTGTTCTGAAGATGAATGAAGGTCTTAAGGTTTTGGAATGAGGTCATGACGGTGAATAATAATCATTTTTGAGTGAACTATCCCTTTAAGAGTGTCCCAAATTCACATGAGACCTTCAGAGTGTGCATCCTTCAATTGTTCTGCACTTACAGATGGCATCCATCTAGACCTCACTCCCATGATGCACTGTGACACCTCATTGTACTACTTCATTTGATTTTAAGTATTTCGCTGCTTATGGGCAAAATCAGGAAAGAAACTGCACACTAAGGGTTGTTGAAAGAAAATGTTCATACACAGTGCCTTGCAAAATATTCTTACCCCTTCATTTTTTTTTTCACATTTTGTTTTGTCGCAGCATTCCCTGGTGAAAAAAAACAAAAAAAAAAACAGCTAAAACCAGCCTAGGCTGGTTGGCTGGTTTTAGCCGGTCAACCAGCCTGGTTTTAGCCGGTCATAGCTGGGCGGCAGGCTGGTTTTAGAGGGGTTTTGGCCATTTTTCCAGCCTGGCCAGGCTGGTCAGGCTGGTCTTAGCTGGTCAGGCTGGGAAACCAGCAGCTAAAACCAGCCTGACCAGCCTGACCAGGCTGGGAGACCAGCTAAAACCAGCTACTTCCAGCTTAAACCAGCTAAGACCAGCCAACCAGCCTAGGCTGGTTTTAGCTGTTTTTTTTTTCAGCAGGGTTATGTTAAACTGCTTTAAATTAGTTTTTCCCCACATCAATTTACACTCCATACACCATAATAATGACAAAGCAAAAACCAGATTTGCAGATTTTACAAATTTATTAAAAATAAAACACTGAAATAAGTACATTGCATAAGTATTCATACCCTTAAATCAGTACATAGTTGAAGCACCTTTACAGAAGTCTTTTTGGCAAGTTTTGCACATTTGCATTTGGCAATTATCTGGCATTCTTTGCCTCACCTTTTCACCTCTCAAGCTCTGTCAGCTTGGATGGGGGCTGGCAGACATTTTCTAGAGTCCTAGTTGTTCCAATCGTCTTCCATTATGGATAATGGAGGCTACATGCTTCTGTGAACCTTCAATGCAGCAGATTTTTTTCTGAACTCTTCCCTAAATCATTGCCTTAACGCAAGTCTGTCACTGAGCTCTACAGGCCTCTTGACCTCAGGACTTGGTTTTTGCTCTGATATGCATTTTCAGCTGTTAGACCTTTTCTGAGAGGTGTGTGCCTTTCTAAATCATACTCATTCAAATGAATTTGCCACAGTTTAACTCCACTCGAAGTGTAGTAACATCTAAAAGCAATATGAATGCTATTGAGCTAAATTTCGAGTGTCCCAGAAAAGGGTATGAATACTTAAGCAACGAGATCTTTTCAGTTTTTTATTTCGAATAAAATTTTGTGCTTTGTCATTATGGTGTATGAGATGTAGACTGATGTGGAAAAAAAGTAATTTAAAGCAGTTTAACATAATTCTGCAACAAAACGTGAAACAATGAAGGGGTATGAATACTTTTGCATGGCACTGTACTTTCAGGATAATAGAAAACTGCTATTAGGGATTAGAACAGATAAACCTGCAGGATTCTATTAAATAAACAGAGAAAAGCAAACCGCTTTACATTGTTGCTAAGATGCGAATAAATGTATAAATTAATAATAATAAAATCTCAGGAGAGCATTTCTTTCCTGTTTCATATATCAATTAATGTCAAGCTGCCTCTACAGCCTATTCTAGCTTTTTTTCTTCATGCTGCAGAAGGCTTTATAGATGTACACATGTGGTCTGACTCATATTGATTGTAATTTACTGTGCAGACAGGCTGGACTGCTGGGGATAGTTTTCACTTTACTGATCGCTGTCCGTGTGGCTAAACTTTGTTCAATGGCTAGGGCATAACTGCACAAGACAGAACTATGTGTGCAGTTCCTGGTTTTACAGGCAAAAAAAAGTTAATATTTGTGTAATGAGGTACAAGAGGTCATGACCTGAGATTGCCAAAACAGCTCAACCCCGGGCCCTTAATGCATACAGTGTGAGATAATCACTAAACTGCTGGGCACCTTGGCCCTTTGGCATCTGAGCTCATACAGGCAAATTGACCACTATGACCTTTAGGTCTGCACACAGTGCAAGCTGACCTCTAGGGACCCCAGGCCAATTGGCACACATAGCATGAGCTCCCTACTAAGACCCCTAGGGATCTTGGTGTACACAGCTGACTAGAGACCACTCCCCTGGGTGTATACAGAGCAATACAATTATTATGGCTCCTTGAGTGACCACTGGGTTGCCAGGGCCCCCAGTTATGTAAAGCACATGTTGGCCAGTAAGGCCCCCAACTACTTATAATCCTGTGGAACAGAAAGTCATGGCTGGACAATTTTATACTCCTAGCCACCCTGGTGTGCTAAAAAATTGTAATATTAATGGGAATATACTTCAGAGATATTTTACTTAAACAAATTTCAAATTTCTTTTCCATTCTAACATAACAATGCCTCTGTGCATAAAGCAAGGTTCAAATAGAAATTATTGATTAAGTCAGTGTGAAAGAACTTGACTCGTCCTAATCCCAGTTGAACACCTCTGGTGTGACTTTAAATGCAGACCTTAAGGCAAAAACTCATCACCAAACACCAATGACTTATACATATGGGTACAGTCATTTTAAACACTTCCAAAACTGTGGCAACAAAGATGGAAGCATAATTCATGTATTTAAAAACTGTATTTCCATCTCTGTTGCACCAGTTTTGGAAGTGTCTAAAATGACATTTTTTTCTGTTCTAAAGAAGGGGGTGTCCCAATACTTTTGTCCAAACCTCTGGTGTGACCTTAAATGTAGACTTTGAGGCAAAAACTCATCACCAAACACCAATGACTTGTACATATGGGTACAGTCATTTTAGACACTTCCAAAACTGGTGCAGCAGAGATGGAAATACAGTTTTTAAATACATGAATTATGCTTCCATCTTTGTTGCCACAGTTTGGATGTGCATTTTTCTGTTCTAAAGAAGGGGGTGTATCAATATTTTTGTCCATATAGTGTATGTACAAGTCATTGGTGTTGGTCATGAGATTTTGGCTCAAGGTCTGCATTTGAAATGTCACACCAGAGGAGTTCAGCTGGGATTAGGACGTGGATTTATGCAAACCAGTCCAATTTTTCCACACTGGCTCAATCAATCATTTCTCTATGAACCTTGCTATATATACAGAGGCATTGTCATGTTAGTATAGAAAGTGTCCTGTCCAAACTGTTGCTATAAAATTAGAAGCACACAATTCCCTAGAATACCATTACATGTTTAAACTTTGAGATTTGTACACATGGAAATGACTAAGGGGGTATTCCAATACTTTTGGAAATATAGTGTATATAATGACTCACGAGTTCAGCATTTGCACTAAATCAGTGCAGATTTGGCCTAAAAGAACTTGCCCAAGAAATTAACGAGTGAACATCATTTATGAAAAGTAACCCGCAAAATTGGCTAGTTTGACAGCGTTACCCACCACAGCTGATTTTTACTCACATTTGGTGGGTTGGCAGGGGTTAATTTCAAACCCTGATTACTTCTATAACAAAATAACCAATAAATATGAAACCTTGAGCCTATAAACATTATGCACAATGATACTTGCTTTGCCAATATTAGAAAAAGGTTTTTTTTAATAACATTGCAGTAAATTTTCGTAATATGATATCTGACATCGCCCTGGGGGGAGGAGCTAGCTAAAAGCTTTTAAAGTAATTTTTCCATTTGAACACATGGTCCCATTTCATAACAGTTTGCACATGATGAATTTTGAGTAGATTTCAAATTATATCTAAATTACGATAATATGTGATAGGGGAAAAGGCAATAAAAAAATTCTGTTTCCCTCTTTAAAAGGCTTGAACACATTGTCCACATTGTGTCTTCCTGAACATTCAATTTTTATCTCTTCCCTCTTCATCTTTTCTGCCTTCTTTGTCATTACCACTCTTGGGAACTTCATACTTCGCCTGATCCTGTGAAAAACAGGAAAGAGAAAAATCAGAACAATATGTTTTTTGCGCTCTGCTCAGTGTGAGGAAGTGAGAAGCACAATGTTATGCTACTTGAAAAGTCTAATTTGTTCAAGGAAATTTGATATGATCCAATCAAAATGAACCACTTCAGCTGCGGTGGCATTGTGAATCAGAAAATACATTGCATGTTATGAGAGATGCCCATTTTTACTAGGCTGCTAATGTGCGGCGCTGTTTTATATAGCCGGTAATCAAATTTAGTGCGACTCCTTGTGATTGTGCAGTGAATTCAACGTCTTGTCTCTCATGACAGATGCGTTACGTCTAATGATATGATCATTTCCATTTTGTCAGAGTGCCTGGTGGTCTATTTATTTAACTCTCTCCCCGGGGGAATGTTAGTCATTCGTAAGATTCTATATACTCGCAGAGTAACAGAGGAACACACTGAGAGCGAGAGAGGAGAATGTGGGAGATGAGGACTCTCGCCTGCCACCAGCTTTCTCATAAACATAAAGCATTATAACATAATAAATGACAGTGGAGTTCTAGCCATTATCAGAAGCCGTTTAATTAAAATCCTGCCATCATTTACTCACCCTTATGTCATTCTAAAGCCATATGCTTTTTTATTTTCTTCTGTGGAACACAAAAGGAGATATTTTGAGAATGCTCAAGCTGCTCTTTTCCAACCAAAAATGGAACTTCAACGTGAATCACGCTGGGTTAGGCATTAGTGATGCAAAACTCCTTTGGTTCTGAAGAAAATTTCTGCAAAACGTACTGCCACATAGGGCTGTCAGTCGATTAAAAATTATTATCTAATTAATTACATGATGTTTCGATTAATTAATCACGACTGTGAAAATACCCACAAAAGATTATTTAAAGCTATTTTTGTGTTAAATGAGAAAGTATCAAGTGGAAATTACAAAATGTAGCTTTTAGAAATAAAAAATGTATTTGATTCAACATAAAATTTATTACACACAAACATTTAGGCTGCAACAGCCTAATGTAAACTATGGAACATAAAAGAAGATCATTTGAGAAGCATCTCAGTATTTTTTGTTCACATAATAAAAGTCATTGGTAACCAAAACAGCTTACCGTCTTTGATGTTCCACAAAAGAAATGTGTGAAATGACATGAGGGTAAGTAAATGATGACAGAATTAATTTTTTTGGGGGGTGAACTATCCCTTTAATATTTTTATTATTATTATTATTATTATTATTATTTTAACGAAATGATACTCTAAATAAGAAACTAGCAGGTGGCAGTAAATGTCATTGAGTCATTTGATTCGTTCAAACAGCTGATTCATTCAGGAATGAAGTAAATGGCTCACTTTATGAATGAGCCTTTGAATCGGGTTGAACGTGGATTCATTCAGAAACTAAACACTGCTGTGTTGCTCTGAGAAGCGCAACCATTCTGCTTTGACTTCAAAGCTAATATGTTCTCTGCAAAATCACATAATATTGTGTTCAAAATAGAACACAATATCAGCTTCTTATTTACTGAACTGTTGTATAAAATCACATTTAAGCTCATGATAGATCGGGGAAAAAAATCACTCGTGTCATATTGCTATTGCTGCCTGTGTGATATGTGATATATATAAATATAAGACAACACATACAGGGACATTTTTTTGCACCAATATCTTAAATTTTAGAGCATAACTGCATTTATGGATCATATTTATCAACAGTCAACTATACGAAAAATAAGATGATGTACAGGTCTGGGGACGGGGCCAGTGCGTTAACTGCGTTAAAATATTTTAATTGCACCATTTTTCATAACTAATTAATTAAGTTAATGTGTTAAACTGATAGCTCAACTGACACATTGTTATAGTATTGTGGGTGGTTGCTGGCATAGTCATGTCAGATTGGTTTACAGCATTTTGTTATGATGTTTTAGAGTGATTTGGGTGGTTGCAAGGTGGTTTCTTGCTGGCTCAAGTCAAACGATCCAATTCCAAAATCTCTATAGGCTTAGATATACCAAACCAACACAAAACTAACCATGACGAAAGCTATCTATGGTCAAAATTATTTGCATCCAGGCCAACATGCGCTTGAACACACTGCAAAGACTACATTCAACAGCCCGCTAGGATATACAGGTGCATCTCAATAAATTTGAATGTCGTGGAAAAGTTCATTTATTTCAGTAAATTAACTCAAATTGTGAAACTTGAATATTAAATAAATTCAGTGCATACAGACTTAAGTTTAAGTCTTTGGTTCTTTTAGTTGTAATGATTTTGGCTCACATTTAACAAAAACCCACCATTTCACTCTCAACAATCTCTACAAATTAGAATATGGTGACATGCCAATCAGCTAATCAGTTCAAAAGATCTGCAAAGGCTTCCTACACCTTCAAATTAGTCTCTCAGTTTGGTTCACTAGGCTACACAATCATGAGGAAGACTGCTGATCTGACAGTTGTCCAGAAGACAATCACTGGCACCATTCACAAGGAGGGTAAGCCACAAACATTCATTGCCAAAGAAGCTGGCTGTTCACAGAGTGCTGTATCCAAGCATGTTAACAGAAAGTTAAATGGAAGGAAAAAGTGTGGAAGAAAAAGATGCACAACCAACTGAGAGAACTGCAGCCTTGAGAGGCTTGTCAAGCAAAATTGATTCAAGAATTTGGGTGAAATTCACAAGGAATGGACTGAGGCTGGGGTCAAGGCATCAAGAGCCACCCCACACAGACATGTTAATGAATTTGGCTACAGTTGTCGTATTCCTCTTGTTAAGCTACTCCTGAACCACAGACAACATCAGAGGCATCTTACCCGCGCTAGAAGCGAAGAAGAAGAAATGGACTGTTGCCCAGTGGTCCAAAGTCCTCTTTTCAGATGAGAGCAAGTTTTTTGTATTTAATTTGGAAACCAAGGTCCTAGAGTCTGGAGGAAGGGTGGAGAAGTTCATAGATCAAGTTGCTTGAAGTCCAGTGTTAAGTTTCCAGAGTCTGTGATGATTTGCGGTGCAATGTCATCTGCTGGTGTTGGTCCACTGTGTTCTTTGAAAACCAAAGTCACTGCACCCGTTTACCAAGAAATTTTAGTTAAATGACCATGGTGTTGGTGTGCTTGGCCAGCAAACCCACCAGACCTGAACCACATAGATTGTCAAGAGGAAAATAAGAAACAAGAGACCAAAAATGCAGATGAGCTGTCAAAGAAACCTGGGCTTCCATACCACCTCAGCAGTGCCACAGACTGATCACCTCCATGCCACGCCGAATTGAGGCAGTAATTAAAGCAAAAAGAGCCCCTACCAAGTTTCACAATTTGAGTTGAATTACTGGAATAAATGAACTTTTCCACAACATTTTAATTTATTGAGATGCTCCTGTATAGTATGTTCTGTGTATATGTGAGAGGAAATAACTCTCCATGCCAGCAGGTGGCAGCAGTCTGTATTCATCATTAAAAAAGCACTGTGGATTTACAAAGCATTACCAAAGTATTGCATGCTTGTTTTCACACCAATCTCACTAACCACAGATGGATTAACAATCTTCTTATGATTTCTTCTTGACTTCACCACTTGCATGTTTTCGTCATTACCATTGTTACTCTAATGCACTGGTTCTCTCAACTCTCTCAACTCAACTTTATTTATAAAGCACTTTACAACACACAAAGTGAACCAAAGTGCTGTACAGCAAACTAAAAACTCACTAAGACATAACAGACATAACAAATAAGAACAAATTCAACAGGTGTCAAAGGCCAATGAAAAAAAAATGGGTTTTAAGATATGATTTAAAAAAAGACAATGAAGAGGCCTGTCTAATAAACAGAGGCAAAGCATTCCACAGTTTAGGTGCTGCTACAGCAAAGGCGCGATCCCCTCTGTGTTTGCGCTTTGTTTTGGGCACATCCAAGAGCAACTGATCAGGTTCGCTAAACTAAACAGCCAATCAGAATGACCTTTCTCTGCCAATTTAACATGCTCAATTGGCTGAAAATCTAGGAGGACCAGTGTTAACAAGACTGACAGTTCTCTCAGCTTGGTGAGTCACAGTCTGTCATTCTGTTTGTTCTGTTGAAGCTTCTGTCACCAAAACAATTTCCTCATATGTGTAAACATACCTGGCAATAAAGCCCTTTCCGATTTCTGATCTTATGTTGTTCTCGTCTCTAAATTTGGCTTTTAACACCAGTCTAGGGGATTTATGTATTCTATTGACTAATCAATGTCCAAGACCAAACACAGGATTTAAAAAGAAAATCATGCTTGGTTTAATGTCAGTGATGCAAAACTTTGGTTCTCACATTTCGGGTGGCCAAACGCAGTCTTAAGTGACACAAGTATATTTGTAGCAATAGCCAGAAATACATTGTATTGGTCAAAATTATTGATTTTTCTTTTATGCCAAAAATCATTAGGATATTAAGTAAAAATAATGTTCCAAGAAGATATTTTGTAACTTTTCCACTGTATAACTTAATCTTTGATTAGTAATATGCAAGCACTTCATTTGGACGTCTTTAAAGGGGATTTTTTTTTAATATTTAGATTTTTTTGCACCCTCAGATTCCAGATTTTCAAATATATGTATGTCAGACAAATATTGTTTTATCCTAACAAACCATACATCAATGGAATGGCTTATTCATTCAGCTTTCAGATGATGTATGAATCTCAATAAAAAAGACCCTTATGACTGGTTTTGTGGTCCAGGGTCATATATATAGAAGTGTAAAGGAAAAAGGACAATGTATACAATTCACTTCAAAAGGCCTATATTAACCCCCTGGAGCCATATGGAGTACTTTTTATAATGGATTGATGCACTTTATTGGACCCCAAAATCTTAACACCCATTCACTGCTATTATAAAGCTTTTTATAAAGAGCCAGGAAATTTCTGAATGTAACCCTGATTGTACTGTATTTGTTTGAAAGAAGAAAGTCATATACAGCTAATGGCTTGAGGGTGAGTAAATCATGGGGTAATTTTCATTTTTGGGTGAACTATCCCTTTAACTGACTTAAAGGGAAATGATTTATGGACTACTTTTATTTTTGTCATTCAGTTTTACTTTATGGAAAAGAGCATCCTGAACATTTATCAAAATATCTCCTTTCGTGTTCCCCAAAAGGAAACAAAGTCATGTAGGTTTAAAATAACCTGAGAATGAGTAAATGACATTTTAATTTTTCAGTTAATAATTCCTTTAAACTTGCATGGTATGTACAAAATTCGCAGTTGGTTCTGCCAGTTACTGTGCTGCTCTGGACAAAGATTTGGAGCCTCTTTCGATTTGTGTGTGTGTGGATATTGACTTTTCGGCTCTCTGGGAGGGATTAGGTCTTATCTTGTGCTGAGGCGCCTCACATGTGGTTTGCGAAGGGTCTGAAGATCTGCCTTCATCTGCCCGCCATAGATGTCTTACCCCCTTCCCACACACACACACACACACACACACACACACACACACACACACAGACAGACACTTCTAAAAAACCTCTCGTCCATAGGCAAAACACATTCGTGCCTGAAGCACAAATTCACTCTCCATCTTCAAAATCTAAACTGCACATTCATAGGTCACAGTCTCTAAGCTCAAAGAAAATGAACACAGAAAGCTTATAAAATATGCAACCATACAATGCAAAAGTGACTGCCACAATGTTAGGGTGTTGTGGGTGGTATGGTATGGCTGGGATAGCCATGTAGGATATTTATGCATAAATGCATATAGTGTTGCTGTGTAGTTGGTAAGGCATTCATATTCATTTTTAACATGCTGTTATGCTGCTTTAGGGTGTTTATGGTGGTCCAACTCCCAAGTTTCAATGATATTTTGATGTTTAGATATGACTCTGGTATCTACTTCAATAAAAGTCTATGGGATTTTTTGTTTATTAACCACCAAGTGAAAATCAAATGTCTAATTGCTCAATAAGCGACACAATCGGAAGTATCATTCATGTTTACGGCACAAATGATGCTTAAGTGCAGTGGTGCAATAATAAAACCTGCCAAATCACTGTAAAATGTCATTTAAAAACAGTTTTTTGAAAGGGGAGAATGACGGAAAATTGACAGTGCAGAAATATCACATCTTATTCTGTCTGTTCTCAGGCACATAAATCCAGACATATGCACAGTCACAAACACAAAACAATTGACTTCCTGTGGCAGGGGGCTGTGGAGGCGGAGCATAATCACACTGACAGTGGGGCATTCTGGGAAGACTAAGGTTAATTCAAAATGACTGTTATTATGGAGCCGGCGTCGCCGGGGTTGCGGTGGGGGTTGGGGCCATCACAGAACACAATATGTGCTTAACATTGCAGATTGGAAGTGCCAAAGGTATGTCTGCAAGAAGACAGAGGAAGATGATATATTCATCCTGATAGGAACATCCATTCTTATGCAAGAACAACACTGAGGTTTGGCGGGGACATTTTAAAAGTTTTCCAGGATGCACGTATGGGCGCTGCAAGCCTTAAATCTTACAGTGTGAAAACTATGAGTGTTACAAATCAATGCTAAATTTAAATTGACCCATTCACTCTCTTAATACATCGTCTTATTGTATACAGTGAAAATTATATTCTTTTATTAAAATTTAAATATTTAAAGTTGAGATCAAAAGTTTACATACACCTTGCAAAATCTGCAAAATGTTGATTATTTTACCAAAATAGGAGGGATCAAACAAAATGCATGTTATTTTTTATTTAGTATTGACCTGAATAAGATATTTCACCTTAAAGGATGTTTACATATAGTCCACAAGAGAAAATAGCTGAATGTATAAAAATGACCGCGTTCAAAAGTTTACATATGCTCGATTCTTACTGTGTTGTTATACCTGAATGATCCACAGCTGTGTTTTTTTGTTTAGTGATAGATGTTCATGAGTCCCTTGTTTGTCCTGAACAGTTTTTCACCATTTTTGTGTATTTGAACCCTTTGCAACAATGACTGTATGATTTTGAGATCCATCTTTTTACATTGAGGACAACTGAGAGACTCATATGCAACTATTTCAGAAGGTTCAAACGCTCACTGATGCTTCAGAAGGAAACACAACACATTAAGAGCCATAATTTAGAAGATCAGGGTAAATTTAACTTTAGTCTTCTGGGAAACATTGAAATAGTTTCTGAAGGGCAGTACTAAATAAAAAAAAAGTCATACAGTCATTGTTGGAAAGTGTTAAAATACACAAAAATGCTGAAAAACCAAAGAATTTGTGGGACCTAAAGGATTTTTCTGAAGAACAGCGGGCAGTTTAACTGTTCAGGACAAAAAAAAAAAAAAAAAAACACAGCTGTGGATCATTCAGGTAACAACACAATATTAAAGGGGTCATCGGATGCCCATTTTCCACAAGTTCATATGATTCTTTAGGTTTTTAATGAAAAGTCTATAATATACTTTCGTTAAAAATTAGTAGTGTAAAAAAACACCCTTTTACCTTGTCAAAATCAGCTCTGCAAACAACTCATTTTATTGTATGGTCCCTTTAAATGCAAATGAGCTCTTCTCGTCCCGCCCCTCTTTGCCTGGGATGATGATTAGCCTTAATGTTTACTTTAGCCGCATTTAGCTGCGTTTAGCCACGTTTAGCAGCGAAACTTGCCAACAAGCACATTATTAAGAAAGGCCATTTGCAAAGATCTCACTTCTGCTGTGGGTTAACATAGACACATATGTAGATCGGGATTGGCGCTTTCCTTTTGAAAAACGAAAGTAACGTTATCCTTTGCATCTTCAGTGGTTCATATGTCGGGAGTAAATGACTACTGCTATGTTCATTATTACATCCAACAACAGAACACTTCAATCGCTCAATTTGAGACATTCTTGTCTTCCCCTGCACCTGAGTCACACAATGGCGACCGGAGTTGGACTGTTTCAGCTCGGTGAGGGCGGGTCTAAGGTAAGGCGCTCATGTCAATCTACTATCGTGAGAGTGGCCTCTGTCTGTGTGTCGTCACATCAACAAGAAGCTGAGAATGACCTGATTTTAAAAAGAAGATATTACCTTTATGATATTACCACTGGGTGGATTTTTATCATTGTAGGGTGGTTGTGTACACAAACTGCCAACACACATTAATGTAAAAATGTAAAAGTGAGTTTTTCTGATGACCCCTTTAAGAATCAAGTGTATGTAAACTTTTGAATAGGGTCATTTTTTTTTTTTTTAATTTAACTATTATTTTCTCTTGTGGACTATATGTAAACATATTTTATGTGAAATAGCTTATTCAGGTCAGTACTAAATAAAAAATTATATACATTTTGTATGATCCCTCCTATTTTGTTAAATTAATAAACATTTTGCACAGTCTGCAAGGTGTATGTAAACTTTTGACCTCAACTGTATGTATTTTAAACAATGATATGGAACTTACCATGACATATTTACTTAATCTTTTAAAAAAAATAATTCTATAAAAATATAGCTACTGTAACTTTCAAAGCTGGATTCTTTGCAGTGAATGGGTGCCGTCAGAATAAGACTTTGGGTTCTAATTTTGACGGCACCCATTCACTGCAGATGATCTAGTGGTGAACCAGTGATGAAAATGCTGATGAGGGTGTCCACATAGAATACAATAAGCATTTTGTTTTTTGGCTACTCTGAATAAGGTAGAAATGGTTGTTAAACTACATTATGACTTTTTTTTTTTTAAAACATTATGAGTGGACTTCTGGGGAAGAATACTATTTTTATAATTATGACATTATCTCTTTAAAATCCAATGCAGGTGAACATTGTCATAATTCAGATTCATTAACAAGCTGATCTTTGTCTGTATAAACGGTCCTATTTAAATCACTGTGAGAATAGACAGACACAGGTGTCCTGAATGCCCCAGAACTGTATCAACTCCCTGGCCTTTCATAATGGGCTAATCATGTGCATTTCCGGTCTGTGGAGCTTATCACGGAAAAACAGGGAAAGTTAAAAGGTGAAACAGAAAAGAATGGGGAAAATAAATTATATCTATGTTTACAAGAAAGCGGAAGGGCTAGGCGGAGACTTGGGGACATGAGGCGACTTCATGAGTCGTTAAAGTGTGTAAAATTGCTTTTTCCCTTCCGTTTGTGTCAGGCGTTACTGAAGCACATATCCAGCATGACAGTAGGGCACAGAGAACTGTAAAAGCAAGTCCTGAGGTAATGCCTCGGCTGTGCCAGTTCCAATCAGACCGACCCATGCCGGTGAAGGTGAGCTGTACAACTGCATTTGTGTTTGTCTGTGCTTTTCTAGTGCTTTCTGTCAGGTACAGTGCAAATGTTTCTGATAGAAATTCTGGGCTGTCAAAGCTGTGGCACAGCGGGTAATACACGTGTTCATGATACGTAAGAGCTGCGTGCTTGCAAAGTCAGAGGCTTAATTCTCATGTGTCCAGAAATACACTAGCAAAAATTAAAATTCTACCCTAATTTACTCACCCTCATTACATATCTTAAATACAACTTGAAATATTTAATATCGTTAGAAATCACATGGTTGCTGAGGCAAAATTTGGACCACTGTTGACTAATCAGCACTTCTTCTGTAGCCCTCAAATTTCATTCAGACTTATTGCAATAAATAAGGCACATAAATAAATGTATCACATCACTTTGATGGGATCCATGCTTTTTCTTTACTCTAAATTAAAAACCCCTTTACTCCAGAAACTCCTTTAACTCAGTATTATTTTTAAATAAAAAGTAAATGTAACTTATTTTGTCTTCTGGGAAACATGTAAGTTCTTCTGTAGCTTCTGAAATGCAGTTCTAAAAAAAAAAACAAAAAAAAAAAAACATGATATTTAGGCAAAATAAAAAAAATGTACACATCTTCATTCTGTTCAAAACTTTACACCCCTGGCTCTTAAAGCACTGTGTTTTCTTCTGAAGCATCAGTGAGCATTTAACCCTTCTGTAATAGTTGCATATGAGTCCCTCAGTTGTCCTCAGTGTGAAAAGATGGATCTTATAATCATAGTCATTGTTGGAATGTTCAAATACACAAAAATGCAGAAAAACCAACGCATTTGTGGAACCTGAAGGATTTTTCTGAGGAACAGCGGCCAGTTGAACTGTTCAGGACAAACAAGGGACTCATGAACAACTATCACCAAAAATACAAACAAACAAAAAAACATTCACAACAGTATTCTCTTATGGACTATATGTAAACATTTTTTAATGTCAAATACCATTATCCACACTGCAAAAAATGCTTTTCTTACTTAGATTTTTTGTCTTGTTTTCAGCCAAAATATCTAAAAATTCTTGAATCAGGAAGGATTTTCTAGACAAGTAAAAATGATTGTCTTGTTTTTAGTAAAAACAAGTCTAAATTAAGTGAGTTTTTGCTTAAAACAAGCAAAATAATCCGCCAATGGGGTAAGAAAAAAAATCTTATTTCAAGCAGACAACTAGATTATTTTTCTTAAACCCATTGGCGGATTATTTTGCTTGTTTTAAGCAAAAACTCACTTAATTTTGACTTGTTTTTACTAAAAACAAGACAATCATTTTTACTTGTCTAGAAAATCCTTCCTGATTCAAGAATTTTTTGATATTTTGTCTGGAAACAAGACAAAAAATCTAAGTAAGAAAAGCATTTTTTGCAGTGCAGATCAGTACTAAATAAAAACAGCATGGATTATGTATGATCCCTCTTGTTTTGGTAAAATAATTTACTTTTTGCAGATTCTGCTAGGTGTATGTAAACTTTTGGCCTCAACTGTATATCTCACAATTTGGGCTTCTCGCAAATATTACTTTTCTCTTCAGAATTATGAGTTTACATTGCACCATTATGATTTTTTTTTCTTTAAAGGTAAGGTAATTGTGACTTTTTATCTCACTATTCTAATTTTTTTTCTCACAATTGTAAGTTAATACTATGTAATTCTTAGATTATATCTTACAATTCTGACTTTTTTATAATATACACTTTTTAAAAATGTATATTTCTGTCATGACAATTCTCGGAAAAGTTTAGCATGGTAATGGATATGACAATGTTAATGTATTTGGTCTTGACGGAATAGATCTGCTACGCTGCTGCTGCTGCTATTGGTTATTGCTGTAGTTGTAGATTATTGTTGCTGCTGCTGAAAGCAAGTACAAACTTGCTACTGCCAAAGCATATTGCGATACGGTGCTGTGAGTATTTAAGACATACTGCTGCTGCACAAATAGCATAAAATAACCCGTAGCAGATCTATACAGGTGGAGCTGGGGAAGGTGAAGGGTTTCAGAGGAACTCTGATAGTGCTGCTAAATGCCCAAGTGAATGCTACCAGCCATTTAAATAGCTGCAAGCTGCAAGCTCATTGGTTGCGTTCACAACATGAACCAATCAGCTTGTGCCAAGTCGTATAACTCTGTGATATAATCAGTTACATTAACAACCCGTCAGCCTGTGTCATCGAGAGTTTCATGGCAGAACTAGGTATTTATATAAACTTTATTTTATTTTATTTTATACCATAAGGAGGGAAAAATCCAGTGTAAATTTAACTTTATTAAAGATTTTATGATGAGTTTCTCTGTAGGAGCTGGTGATTTACACAATAGTGACAATACACACACAAACATTTACTCTTCTGGTTATAATGTTAGATCAAGGATAAAGATGAAGAAACCTCCAGGCAAAAGTCTGACCTTTGCTGAAATCCCAACATGAGCTGGAGAACACTGTTGGATCTCAGCAACCAAGAGTCTTTGAGAAGTAACTGAAAAATCCAGGTACAAACCCACAATCTAAACTTTAATAATCTAATATTTCATTATCTCCATAAACCGAATAGAGTACTATACTAAGTGACAAAACTATAATGTTTGTCTTGTATATTTTCATCTCATTCATTCACAATCTTCTGTCTCCAGCAATTCAAAAAACTCAGTCAAATGTTTGATACCACACTGTAGATCATTTTCACAAGCTTATAGATGGCACGGCCCAGCATATTTCAATTAGTCACATATCTGTAGCACAAACACATTAAAGAAGTTTTTCCATCTCTCTTCCTCTGCCCACTCGGCACAAATTAGCGAATACTGGATCATCTTATGAAAAGACTCCACAAGGCCTTGAAGTTCCACTGTATATCGCAGTATTTCCGAGCCTGCGATTAATTGCCTCTTTTACGCCCCGACAGTAATCCTTCAGACCACTTCCTCCGAGCTCGGCTACATCTGAAGCCGCTCGACAAGTTTGGAGAGAAACGTAAGCGCACGATGTTAAGCCACTTCACCAATATCCTGCCTGACACTCCACAGGACTTAGGCTGAAAAATGTCTTTTTTTCCATGGATTTAGTAAGAGGGGAGAAAACACGCAAGGTAGCTGCAGATTGCATTCATGGGTGGATTTGGGGGGGGGGGGGGGATACAGTCAGTGTTTGTTTGTTTGTTTGTCTTTTTTTTCCAATGTCTTTTTCATTTTGACTACACTGATTGTGCCATATGTTGTCCTGGTGTCTAAATCCTCAGGAATACAAGTGCAGTATTTAGCACTGTATTGTAATAATTCTGTTCTTTATTAAGTTGGCAGAATTCACGCATGCTTTCGGACGGCTTTGCAGTCCGGCATATGCTGCCCGTGACATCAGAAAAGGTCATTGTGTTCTCTCACTGATTTGATGCCGGCAACAGATGGCCTGCATTGTTGTTTCATTTGTACGATTTGTGAAACTATAAAACATTTTCTCATTTTCTGCTTGGATGATGTTTTCAGATAAAACACAGTCACTCAGCCATAACTTATGTCTTTAGTATGTCAAAAAAAATTCTTTTAACGTTAAAAGCAAGGCTTTTAAAACACTGGGATTTAGATTGTGCAAGAAGAAAAGAATGAATAAATTGCTTTAAAAGACTTCAAATTATAGTGCAGCAGATCTAATTGGTTGTTCGTTCAACTTCAAGCACTTTAAGGTCCCAGGGGTAGATTTTTTTCTTTTTCTTTTAAACAAACATTTTTTTTTTTAACCTAATTTACTTACTTATTCTGTGTATTTTACACTATTTCTGTGTGCATCATTTCCACACAAATTATGCAAAAGTCTGAAACTGCTATTTAATTGTATGTATTTAGGACAGCTATAAAATTAGCCTTAGCAAGAAAAATACATTTTATTTTGTTATGAATAATGTTGTTTCTATAGCAGAATGAATTATGATATTTCCTGATAGCACAGATATTTTTAATGCATTATTTGGAGAACAAAATTGATTATTTTAAAAAAAGGATACATTTTTAACATCAGTTTACTATATTTGCAAATATGAACTAACAATGAAAATACTTTAAAACATTTATTTATCTTAGTTAATTTATTAACACGTTATTACAACTAAAAGCTGTATGTGTCTGTATTATTCAATGGACCTGTACAATGCCTTAACTAATAAGACCTTATTATAAAGTGCCACTAAAAAAGCTTATTGTTAGTGGACAAATAAACTAGCAAGTTTAATTTCTAAAAGTCCATAGGGTCAAAAAAGTTGGTTGACGAAATGCTCAAAATAATAAGAGAAAATTCTACATAATAGCTGCATTTGAATGCATCAGAGGTGATTCATGCGACGTGTGATTGCTCCAATGCAGCTCCTTTTACCTGTCACTGATTACAAGACCGCACCGAATGCAAACTCTTTCTCTCTCTTATTCACTCTCTTTATTCTTTTCTCTGGTGTGAATGCTGAATGGTGTATAATCAATCGCAAATAGGTTGCAGAGAAGGTTTGACGGTCAGAACCCCACAGCTTAAATATTCACATGAAATCCTGGGAGAAGGGTGAAAAAAGTGAATAGTCAGTTAAAAAATCATTTCAGCTTGAATTAAGAATTTAACAAAAATGCAAATACATATAAAAATGAAAATGCACTCCATCAGTGCATAATGGTTTTTACAGAAATAGTTTACACCAAAATTAAAATGCACCCTCAGGCAATCTAAGATGTAGATGAGTTTGTTTCTTTATAGGAACAGATTTGGAGAAGTGTAGCATTACATCACTTGCTCACCAGTGGCATCCTCTGTAGTGAATGGGTGCCGTCAGAATGAGAGTCTGAAACGCTGATAAAAACATTACAATAATCCACAAATATGATTCCAGTCCTTATATATATGGACATCACTCCAGTCCATATTCTTAATGTCATGTTTTTTTTTAATCAGCAGTTTGTTCTCTTATTCCGACGGCACCCATTCACTCCATTGGTGAGCAAGTGATCTACAGTAATGCTAATTTGATCAAAATCTGTTCCGATGAAGAAACAAAGTCATCTACATCTTTTATGGCCTAAGGGTGAATAAATTCAGCAAATTAAGATTTTTGAGTGAACTGTTCTTTTTAATAAACTTACAGAATTGTGTACAAGTGTCAGTATTTAAGTTTCAAAATTTCAACTTAAAATAATTTGTTACTCCGCTGACTTAACATTTTAAGTTTACTCAACTAAAATATTCCAGTTGTTACTTAAATTAACATTAAGTAACTTAAAATTTTAAGTTGATTAAACGAAAAATTTTAAATCAGCAAGGTAGCAAATTATTTTAAGTTGAAACAACTTTTCGAAACAATTAAGCAGGCTTGTAAGACTGAAGTTTCTTCTGCTCACTAAAGCTGCATTTATTTGATGAAATATACAATAATAACAGTAATTTGTGAAATATCATTACAATTTAAAATAACTGATTTCTAGCTGAATATATTTTAAGATGTAATTTATTCCTGTGATGCAAAGCTGAATATTCAGCAACATTACTCCAGTCTTCGGTGTCACATGATCCTTCAGAAATCATTCTAATATGTGACCACAAAACCAGTCATAAGGGTCAGTTTTTTAAATTGAAAGCTGAAAGCTTTCCATATAATAAATAAGCTTTTTATTGATGTATGGTTTGTTAGGATAGGACAAAAGAAAAAAAAAAACACATAGTTTTGACCAAATGTATTTTTGGCTATTGCTACAAATATACCCGTGCTACTTAAGACATTTTTTGGTAACATTATAATTGTTTTTATTGTCACTTTTGATTAATTTAATTAATCAAAATAAATTTATACATAAAACATAAATAAAATGCATTTTCTTGTCACTTATACAAATATTTAACACCTCAAGATCTTGATGCTATTTTTTAGAGTTGATTGTGGCCTAATAAATATCATTTTCCTGAATCACTCCCTTTGCATTGATAGAGCTGACATCCTGACTTCCATACTGTAGAAACACTGTAATTCCTGACCGTTTGGCCTGTATTAAAAAATAAATGACAAAGAATTCTTTAGCCACCCACAGCATGTGGACCAAGAAATCCTCGTCGGCTATCAATGGCTTTCTTTTCCCTACGGTCTACTTGAAGCAGACAACGCAGTCATATTAGTATCAGAGATTTTACTGCCATGGTGACAGGGTATCCTTAGCAACAACAAATAAAACGGCTCTAAAACGACTTCAAAGTGAAGAGTTAAATATCCTTTATTGTGTTAGACGCTGTTAATAAGACGAGAAGGGGTGTTTCCTAAGTGAGTGTTAACGATCATATTAGAGCCATTTATTATGGTTGATTAAATGCAGTAAAGTGATTTATTGTTTATTTTCACAGTAAATACACATGGTTACAAGCGAGTCGAGAGGAAAAGTGTTGCAGGTTTACCTTAGCTAGTATGTTTTTGCTTAATATACCACTATATGTTTCAAAAGAAGCTAAGAAAAAACATATTTCTCCATATGAACAGCAGATGGTAGTAGTAAACATTTAGAATTCATTTTGGACCACTCAGATTGGAGCTTCTGGCAGATGACAACTGCAGCTAAGCATTAAAACGTGAATGATATATTGATGTTTTCAAATAAACGTCTTTAGAAATCCTAATTAGTACTATGTTAAAAGTACAAAATGTACAAGGATGTCACGTAAGGGCATGGGAAAAGATTTCCTAATTGTCTCCAGAGGGATGTTCACATAAACCAAGTCTGAAGACACAGAACAAAGCTTGTCTGTCAAAGTTAGCCTCAGATTTAGGAACAAATGAAAGAAAGGCTATTGTGTAAATCCCACAAGTTAAGCCGAATGGCCTGCGCTTCGTCTTTTGTCCTGTGAAAGATCACGGAGGGCTGACACCGTCTGAGGTTTCACTTCCTCAAACCTCTGAAAATTAAACCGAGGACGTGGGCAGTCGGGCCGAGCTGAGATAACGCAAGATTAAGACGTCCCATTTACCTTCCCTCATCGACAAATGTAGACAGACCTGCCTGGGAGGCAAAGAGATGTCAGATAAAAATAACAGTAAAAAGATCAAGCCGCCGGGAAAAAATGTCAGTCATTCTGAAGTAATGACAGTATTGTGTTAGAACTGACAGTCATTTTAAATAGCAGAATCGTGTAACTCTACTAGAAAATCAGGTCAGAAACAAAGCAAATCTGGCTGTTGGAATTGCAAGACTAAATTAACAGGTGGGCGGTATTAATCTGACATTAGTTCTTGCCGCATAGTTATGATTTTTAAATCTTCTGGCAGCTTCATTATCATATTTCAGATGTGGCAGAGTATTGATTGACAGTGTTTGTCTGTTTGTGGAATGGTCACATAAAGTCAAGCAGCTCAGAGTGAACATTTCTCAAATAGGTAGATAAATCAGCTAACTTACTTAAAAGTAAAACTGCCTTTTTAACCTGAATACTAAACCCTACTCATTGATAAGAGCTGGTATTCAAATGGCTGAAGAGCATTTTTAAGAGCATTTTTAAATTCACTTAAATCCTTAAAACCCAAAAAATGTAAATTATGTCATTAATTACTCACCCTCATGTCTTCCTAAACCCGTAAGACCTTTGTTCATCTTTGGAACACATATTAAGATATTTTTGATGAAATCTGAAAGCTTTCTGACCCTGCATAGACAGCAATGCAACTGACATGTTCAAGGCCCAGAAAGGTAGTAAGGAAATAAAGTAGTCCATGTGACATCAGTGGTTCAACTGTAATGTTATGAAGCCACAAGAATACTTTTTTTTTTTTGTGTGTGTGCAAAGAAAACAAAAATAACGACTTTATTAAATGATTTCTTCTCTTGGGCCTTGACCATGTCAGTTGTGTTTATGCAGGGCCAGAAAGCTCTCAGATTTCATCAAAAATAAATTAATTTGTGTTTTGAAGATGAATGAAGGTCTTATGGGTTTGGAACGACATTGTCACAACCACATGGACTTTGTGTTTTCATGATTCCCACCTGTTCATTTGTTGTCATGGTCATATATTTGAGTTCTTAATAAGGTTCAGGTGTGTCTCAATAATTACCATAGTTTGGTCTGTGTATTTAAGTTCTTCCCTGTTTAAAAAAAACAGCATATGTCCTTGACCAGCACATGACCAGCTAAGGACCAGCATAAACCAGCAAAGTACCAGCTTAAACCAGCATAAAAACCTACCTAACTAGCATCCCAGCATCAAAACTACCTAACCAGCAAATGCTGTTTTTTTTTTTTTTTACCAGGGTTGTCTGTTCAGTTTGGGTTTGTTGGGTCTTAAATGTCTATGTATGTCACCACCCGTCACTCTGACTCCACCTTGGTCAGTTGTCGACCTGCCTTCGCCTCGGGACTACTCTCCTCTGGCTTCGCCTCGTCCCTTCAGCCCTCTGTTTCTGTTGGGCTCCTTTTTCCCTCTAGCTCCACCTTGGTCCTTTGTCTCTGGCTCCACTGCGGCCTTCCAGATCTCCGCCTGCACCTTGGTCGCCTAAGTTTCGCTTCCATTAGTTGGACCCCTGGAGTCATCAGCCCTTTCTCTACCATGGCTCCTCCCTCCATTGGCTTCACCGTGGTCTCTCTGGCTGAGCTCTAGAGTGTCTCCTGTCTCCTCCTGCTTTGGACTTCTCCCTCCATCTTTTTCACCCTGGGTCCTTCTTCCGTCTGTTCCTCCCTGGCTTCTCCCTCCATCATTACCACCCTGGACTCTGGTCATCCTCCTCCCAGTCATCCAGCCACCTCCAGAACCTCCTGCCTGTATGTGCCAGGCCTTCGCCATTTCTCCACCATCTCCTGTCCCTTCCTTCTCTGCAGCGTTAGGTCACGTCTTCCAGGAAGGGAGTGATCTGTCACAACCACATGGACTTGTGTTTTCACCGTTCATGCCTGTTCATTTGTTGTCATCTGACCGCCAGACCAGTGGGCGATGACTCCATCTACACTCCCAGAGCCCAGCCAAGCATCACCCTGCTGCATGGAGCATCAGCCAGAGCCCACTGCGACAGATGAGCCATTGCCAGAAACAGTGACAGAGCTGAGAGTCGCCCCGGCAACAATGCATGCCATGGAGGATTACACAGTGGAGAACGAGGACGCAGAGGAAAGCCTCTCTACCATGGCGCATAGCTCCCTGGTCTTCACCGTGGCCTGTCAGTCCACCAGCTCCGCCGGTCTCTCTCGTCCCTCTGGCTCCGCCTTGGTTGGTCCTCGACCTGCCTTCGCCCAGGGACTACTCTCCTCCTGCTTTACCTTGTCCCTCCATCCCTCTGACTCTGTTAAGCTTCTCCCTCCCTCCCTCCCTCCACCTTGGTTCTCTGGGTTCTCTGGCCTTTCAGATCCCTGCAAGATTGGCTCCGTTTTGGCCCTCCAGATCCTCTCCATCACCCTGGCTCTGTGGCTGTCTGTCTCCAACCTGGTCTCCTTTACCACCGGCTCCACCTCCATTAGTTGGCCTCCTGGAGTCTTCAGACCTTCCTCCACAATGGCATCTCCCTCTATCGGCTCCACCATAGGCTGTCTCCCGCTTTGGGCTCCTCCCTCCATTTGTTCTACCCTGGCTCCTTCTTCCGTCCGTTTGGGCTTCCTGAGCTCCTCCCTCCATTACCACCCTGGACTCGACCTTCTCCTGACTGTCTGTGCCAGCTCTTTGCCAACCTTCCGCCATCTCCTGTCCCTTCCTTCACTTCGGCGTTGTGCCGTCTGTTTAAATTTTGTTTATTCCACTCATACAACTCCTGCAATTAAACGCCTTGTAAAAAGGATTTGTGGCATCATATAACAATGTGTGTTTTTAGCTTTGAGGACGAACCTCTCGTCATCCATTTCTTGCCTTTGTTTATTTTGAAATCAACATGATTTTTTTTTTTACTTCTATTTTGTATTTGCTGTGCAGCTTGAACAAGGCGTTGATCAAAAATAGACTAGGCACCTATCTTTAGCAAAGCAGCGTGGAGAAACGCTTCTTGGATGTGCCGCAGCTCGGCTGGTATAAACACAAGGATTGACTAGAGTGACCGCGATTAGCTCCGGTAAAGGCCAGAGTTTACTTCACATTCTGTCTCACACACTGTCATGTCTGCACAGCTTTCAAAGCATACTCATCCGTGGATGAGCACGGATTGCTGAGTTCGACACATGCGCTGTACAATTGTTTGGACTCTTGTGCCTCTGTTGCCTTTTTTTTTTTTTTTGCCTCTGTTGCCTTTTGTTGTACGTGAGCCCTTCTGATGATGAAAGTAAAGTGGACAATGCGTGGCCATGGATGGCTGAAGTATACTTTGGCTTTAACGCGCCACAGACATGTGCAATGTAAATAAGGGGTTAATCTTCAAGTGTTCATCAACACAGTTCGTGACATGAGACATGAGGGAAAGTAATTAATGACGGAATTTTCATTTTTAGGTGAACTATTCCTTGAATTCAGATCAAACTCATTTGGATTGATTAAGGTGTTAACATAAAAGTTTATCAGTCTGAATGAGCCATCAATTTGATTATGAACTGAAAATTTGGGATATGAGAACTCAATTATTACATAAAACAGAGTCTGCAAGCTATAATACTTCTGTGTTTTATTTTTTGAGCAAATCAGGAAATTCAACAATAATTATTTTTTCTTTCCTAGCGTTTGTCCCGCGTAGGTGCAGGGTTCGCTGTGCAGCACGCTACTCTCCATTTGTTCCGATCAAGGGCCTCCTCAGGGTCGACATTGGCTGCTTTCATATCTTCCTTGATTCGGTCCATCCATTGCTTCTTTGGTCACCCTCGCAGCCGTCACCCAATGGGACTGAGGCACATTGCTCGTTTGGACACCGACTCCTCCTTGCTGCGCACAATACCATCGAAGGCGCACGTCTCTCATCTTCTCAGTAATCGATCCCACTCTCAGGACCATCCTGACATCCTTGTTCATGACGTGATCCAGTCGAGTCAGGCCGAGCGTCCATCTAAGCGTGCGCATCTCCATGACGTGAAGGGCTTGCTGGTGTTTTGAGGATGCAGGCCAGCCCTCCGAGCCATATAGTGCCACTGGTCGTACGACGGTTCTGTAGATTTTTGCCTTAAGGCGGTTGGGCATTCGTCGATCGCATAGAACACCCGTCACTTGGCGCCACTTGAGCCAGGCCGCGTTGATCCGGGCTCGGACGTCCGGGAGGATGTCACCATCTGCCGAGAGAGTGGAGCCAAGATACTTGAACTGCTCCACTTTCCTGAGGTCTTGGATTGAAGGCCGCCCTCCATATATTCTGTTTTCGCAAGGTTGAGCCTCAGCCCGTTCTCGTCTAGCCTCTCTTTCCATTGTTGTACTTGGTTCTCGAGGGCTGGGCGCTCTTCACTGGCGAGGTACACATCGTCAGCATAAAGGAGTGTCCACGGATGGGGTGTCTGGATGTCGCCTGTAGTTACGTCCATGCACTGGATGAACAAGAACGGCGATAGGGCCGAACCCTGGTGTACTCCCACATTGATGTCGAAAGTTGGCGAGGTTCCCGCAGGACAGCGGACGGCACTGGTGACCCTCCCATACAGGAGTTGGACCCATCTCACATAGGCTTCTTGGACACGATGCGAGTGGAGGGCGCTCCAGATAAGGTCGTGGGGCACTCGGTCGAAAGCTTTCTCCAAGTCCAGGAATGCCATGTGCACTTTCTTGTTCTTATCCCTATGCTTCTCCATGAGTAAGCGGACAGCGTGGATGCCGTCTGTTGTTCCACACCCTTTCACGAATCCACACTGGTTGGGAGATATTTTTAGATATTTATTCAACAATAAATATCTAAAATTAAATTATATTTGTCAAATTATTAAAAAATTGGATGGTGAAAAGTGGTCTCCTTGTGACGGCGAAAGGGCTGAAAGTACAAAAAATGCTCCTATGATACAATTTTGAATATTATTTAATAAATGAAACATTATGTTTGGAACAACGTGTACTAATACATCATTCACAATAAAATTAGGAACAACCGTTAAAACCGTGTTTTTGACTCTCTCAGTCAGGTTCTGAGGTCTTCCGCATTTTCACCTGTGTTGTAATATATCACACAGAAACAGAAATTTGTTCACCTTAATTAAAACGTGCTAACTTACAAATAAGTTTCCTCATTCACAGTGAATAATAATCATTTTCTCACACTTTAATCAGCTTTACTTAAGACATTTGAGGACAGAGAAGAAATGCGGTGTGAAAACATACAGCACAAGGACAAACACACATACACACACAAACTAATTCTTCCCCTGGCCTCTGTCAGTGATTAGAATTACTTTGATGGGTCGTCTTCATATTTCAGAGACATAAAAAACATCCCAGACTTTCTAAATTAACATAGTTATTGTGCTGCATCATCCAAAATGACATTTGCTGCTGCAATCAAACAGAACTGAGCGAAGCCCGCGCAATAAGTTTCTCTGCGAAGTTACGATAACTTGCATCAGGAAGCGACTACACTCAGCAAAACTCACCAAAGCTTAACTCTGAAGCAATTCTGGAGCGTGCATCAACAGTCAGATTATACATATGGGACATCATAAAGTTGACTGGTAATCTTCTATTCCTGGAATACATGCAACTTGGCGGCAATTGTGCTTGAATATACATTTCCCCTCCTGCCAAAAAGATTTATATGACCCTAGGAAAAGGTTATTATTAAACTTATGAGGCTAAATTCAACATCCATCTTTCTCAAAAGGTAAACTTTACTTCCGGAATTGCAATATATCAGAAAGAAGACGTTTCTCCAAAGGATTAATTATGGTTCTTCTGGTGGGTTACTAAAAAAATGATATTTTTTCCAAGTCTTGAGCCTCTGTCCACAAATAGTGATATTCTACAAGTATGACAAGAGTAAGAACATTTCACGTTCACATATATTGGAATAAACATATACAACTTATATGTAACATAGATAACAAGCCAAATGTATTTCTACCTTTACATTTTAGGTTTAGCAAAAGTTGCATTGTCTCAAACCTGAAGTGCTGGAAATCCTGGCAGCGATGGAAACGGCAAAAACTGTAATCATTCTATCAAACCTAATAGTTCTCCAGTGATTTCTACTGATAGGAGCAGCTTGAGATGTCTCGCAAGAATGGCGCTAAATCTCGTCTCAGAGCTCTTAGAGAAACAGATGTTATTTTTAACACTTGTTTATATGAAATGAATCCAAAAGACTAAAAATATCTTAAGATATACTACAACTCTGTATCAAAAATGACTGCCCTGCCTATTTATTATTTGAACACTCCCCAATTTAGTACAAAAGTGTACCTTTAAAAAGGGTACCGCACAGTGACAGCTTTTTTTTTTTTTTTTTTTAAATGAAGCAAAACAGCTTTATGCAGGTTTATAGGGTGTATAATTTGCCAACAATTAGGCAGGATTGCATGTATCTAATTTAAAAGGCAATCCCAGAATGCATTGCATCAAGATGAGTTGTGTAAGGTTGTGACAAGATTAATAAATCATTGCTTTTGTGTTAATTTAATGTTAGTTTGATGGTAATGTTGTGTTAATGTTACTGTAAGATTGCTTTAATGTGAGTTTCATGTTCCCCTAATTCTAAATTATTGTCAATATTAATGTTAACTCTAACAGATGTTAGGGAGTGAAAACTTTTGGAATTTGAAGGTCAGTGTAAATTTAACGTATTTTGTCTAGTGGGAAACATGTAGCTATCTTCTCTAGCCTCTGAAGGGTAGTACTAAATGAAAAACATGATATTTAGGCAAAATAAGAAAAAATGTACACATTCATTCATGTTCAAAAGTTTTCACCCCCGGCTCTTAATGCATGGTTTTTCCTTCTGGAGCATCAGCGATTGTTTAAACCTTCTGTAATAGTTGCATATGAGTCCCTCAGTTGTCCTCAGTTTGAAAAGATGGCTCTCAAAATCATACAGTCATAATTGGAAAGGGTTCAAATACACAATGCTGGAAAACCAAATAATTTGTGGGACCTGAAAGACTTTTCTGAAGAAAAGCAGGCAGTTTAACTATTCAGGACAAACAAGGGACTGAACAACTATTACTAAACGAAAAACAAAACAAAAACAAAAACAAAAAAACACAGCTGTGGATCATTCAGTTAAGAATCAAAGGGATGCACACTTTTGAAAGGAGTCATTTTTATAAATTCAACTATTATTTTTTCTTGTGGACTATATCTAAAACATATTTTATGTGAAATATCTTATTCTGGTCAGTACTACAATAACAATAACATGCATTATGAACATAAAATGTTAATATTTTACCCAATAATCATGTGTGTACTGTGTACTTTCATGCTTAAAGCACTGTGTTTTTAGCTTAGCAACATGCTAACATAAAGCTCCACTGGAATCAATTAGGAATCGAGTCTCCTGTGCATTTTGTTTAATGTGAAGTTGCGGCCTAAGTAGAGTGTTCAAAATCAGGTTACATTTTAGTTAGGATTCTTCAGTCAGCTGCCTATGTAGACTGAAGACAGCTAGGGAGGTTTTAGAACAGAGCCTATATCCATATGCCAAAATGTACAGTATAACAAAACCAAAGGTGAACTTTCTAGTGAACAGCCTGAAGTCAACCAGAGCTTCACAAACGCAGTGTGATGATGAAACATTACTTTCACACTGTCACAAAAACTATTTGCACAGTTAAATCTCGCAAATTAATCCCTTGATGGCGAGTGCCACACGTTTTAATTAATCACGCTTGACTCACTGTACACTCAGATTGCTGGAGTTTGAATAGTAATGTCAGCAAGCCAAGATTATTTATGCCTTTAAACATTTTAGGAGTTGTCGTCAGAGCTGTTATACCCGCAGGAGAAGAGGGGAAGATTTACCTTATTGTTGACACATACTGTAATATATCATGCTACAGTCTCGCCTTCCTCAGACCCCTGCGAGACTCAAGTGAACGCATCCTGTAGAGTGATCATCGGGGAGCAATTAAACTCAAAACCAGAGCCACGCGTGACTGCCTTCGAGACTGACACATTAAGGGGCATTCAAGTTGCTCAGGTGTGAAGTCGAGATTGCTGCCTGTTCTCAAGCGTTTTGTAAATGTTCTCGCAGATCTGTTTGGTTGTTATTAGCACAAGGGTTTTTGTTGTTGAGAGCTATGTCTGTTGTCTTAAAAATAGGGTGGATGATGTCACTATTCCAGAATAATATGCAAATTAGTAGATTTTTTCCTGCAATTCTGTTTACAGGTGCTGGTCATATAATTACAATATCTTCACAAAGTTGATTTATTTAACTAATTCCATTCAAGAAGTGAAACTTGTATAATGTATGCATTCATTCCACACAAACTGATATATTTCAAGTGTTTGTTTCTTTTAATTGTGATGATTATAACTGACAACTAATGAAAACCCCAATTCAGTATCTCAGAAAATTAGAATATTGTAAAAAGGTTCAGTATTGAAGACACGTGGTGCCACACTCTATTCAGCTAATTAACCTTAAAAAAGGCCTTTAAATGGTCTCTCCGTCTAGTTCTGTAGGTTATGCAATCATGGGGAAGACTGCTGATTTGACAGTTGTCCGAAAAATGACCATTGACACCTTGCACAAGGAGAGCAAGACACAAATGGTCATTGCAAAAGAGGCTGGCTGTTCACAGAGCTCTGTGTCCAAGCACATTAATAGAGAGGCGAAGGGAAGGAAAAGGTGTGGTAGAAACAAGTGTACAAGCAATAGGGATAACCGCACCCTGGAGAGAATTGTGAAACAAAACCCATTCAAAAATGTAGGGGAGATTCACAAAGAGTGGACTGGAGCTGGACTCAGTTCTTCAAGAACCACTACGCACAGACGTATGCAAGACATGGGTTTCAGCTGTCGCATTCCTTGTGTCAAGCCACTCTTGAACAACAGACAGCGTCAGAAGACAAAGACAAAAAGGATTGGACTGCTGCTGAGTGGTCCAAAGTTATGTTCTCTGATGAAAGAAAATTTTGCATTTCCTTTGGAAATCAGGGTCCCAGAGTCTGGAGGAAGAGAGGAGAGGCACAGAATCCATGTTGCTTGAGGTCCAGTGTAAAGTTTCCACCAGTGATGGTTTGGAGGGCCATATCATCTGCTGGTGTTGGTCCACTGTGTTTTCTGAGGTCCAAGGTCAACGCAGCTGTATACCAGGACGTTTTAGAGCACATCATGCTTCCTGCTGCTGAACTTTATGGAGATGCAGATTTCATTTTCCAACAGGACTTGGCACCTGCACACAGTGCCAAAGCTACCAGTACCTGGTTTAAGGACCATGGTATCCCTGTTCTTAATTGGCCAGCAAACTCGCCTGACCTTAACCCCATAGAAAATCTGTGGGGTATTGTGAAGAGGAAGATGCGATATGCCAGACCCAACAATGCAGAAGAGCTGAAGGCCACTATCAGAGCAACCTGGGCTCTCATAACACCTGAGCAGTGCCACAGACTGATCGACTCCATGCCACGCCGCATTGCTGCAGTAATTCAGGCAAAAGGAGCCCCAACTAAGTATTGAGTGCTGTACATGCTCATACTTTTCATGTTCATACTTTTCAGTTGGCCAAGATTTCTAAAAATCCTTTCTTTGTATTGGTCTTATTCTGATTTTCTGAGTTACTGAATTGATAATGAAGTTTTCAATAGCTGTCAGTTATAATCATCAAAGTTAAAAGAAATAAATGCTTGAAATATATCAGTATGTGTGGAATGAATATATACATTATACAAGTTTCACTTCTTGAATGGAATTAGTCAAATAAATCAACTTTTTGAAGATATTCTAATTAAATGACCAGCACCTTTATATTTTGCAATTTAGACTCTTTTTCCTCAAAATTGTGAGGAATATAAACGTACAATTCTAAGAAGAAAAATTTAAATTTCAAGGAAAAAGAGTTGTATGAAGTATGAAGTCCGAATTGTAATATATAAGCTTAAAATTGCAAAAAACTTGTCAGAACTGTCAGATAAAAAGCCCCCCCCCCCCCTTAAATTAATATGTTAATTAAAAAATTTATTTGACTACTTTTTATAATATATTCATATTTTGGCAAAGAAAAAAAAAAATCTTAGAATTTTGGGAAGAAAAGTCAGAATTGTCAGGCAACAAGTCATATTTTTTTAAAGTAATTAATTATTATTATTATTATTTTTTATTTAATGTTTTTAGTAAAAAATGTCTTTGGTAAAAAAAAAAGAAGAAGTAGAATTGTGAGAATGTTTTTCCCTCAGGATTGTGAGAAAAAAAAAGTCAGAATTGCAAGATACAAAGTCCAAAATGCAATATAACATCAAAATTGCATGATATAAACTCACAATTCTGAGAAGTAGAAATTGCAAGGAAAGTCATCAGAATTCTGATATTCAAAGAAAAAGAAAATTCAGAATTGTCAAATAAAAAAAAGTCACAACTGCCATTTTTAAATAAATAAATAAATAAGTTGTGTTTTATTATATCTTTTATATATACATTTATTCTTTGGCAAAAGAAAAAACAAAACAAACAAACAAACAAACAAAACAAAAAACAAACAAACAAAAATAAACTTGAATTGTGAGAATTTTTCAAGTACAAATTATGAGATTTAACCTCAAAATTGCAAGTTAAAAACTCAAAATTGCAAAAAATAAAAATAAAAATAAATAAATAATAATAATAAAAATAATAAATTAAATAATAAATTAATACTGTACATTAAAAAATTCATAAATTATTAAAAATAAAATAAAAATACCCTTGCAATTTTGGGAAGAAAAGTCAGATAAAAATACAAAATTACCATTTTTTAAATAAATAAATTATTGAATTAATTAATTAAATATTTATTCTCTGGCAAAAAAAGCTGAATTGTAAGATTTTTTATATATATTTATTGTTTTGCTTCTTTTTTTCTGAAAAAAAAAAGGCAGAATCACAATAATTCTGATACATAGTCTAAATTGCTAAATATAAGCTCATAATTGCAAGGTATAAACTTTTTATTGATACAAATTTTGATAAAAAAATTGTGAGATAAAAAGTCACAATTACTATGCATTCCTTTTCTCAGAATTGTTGAATTTCTATCTTGCAATTCTACATTTATATTTTGCTGCTTTGCATATTGCAAAAAAAAAAAAAAGTCTCAATAAATTTTTTGGAAAATGCTCTTCCATAGACACCTTCTGGGAAACAAACAGCATTTGTTATCACTAAATGTTATTCATAATTAGGATTAAACCCTAACACTAAAGGCGCAGTCAAATTTATCGCTGTTTACTGAAAATGATTTAAAAATAAATCAACTTGACCATGAATTTTGTGTGAGGACGAAACTTTTGCCATGCAGATTTCACAACGAGTTCAGTTTGGTCATGTACATTTGCTTATATGTGCATATGTATCATGTCCATTGTCAAAGTCCATTTCAATAAAACAAATTGTTTCTTTTACAGAAATAGATTAAAGCATTAACAAGGTTGCTCAGAGTTTTCCTATTCTAAAATAGTGCATGTGTGGCACATATAGAGACACAAAAAGAAACAGAATAAGAGATTTTGCTTCTCAGAACCCTTCCAAACAGACCTTCTCTCTGTCTCTGATCATTAAATGAGCTCTGTGGTGGAAGTGGGTCATGTACCAGAGGTTATGACACTTCTCTGCACACATGACAATGGTAACACCAGATGCTGCTGATTTTCATTCTACATTAACATCTACTGAAGAGGAGATTGTTAAAAAAAATTGTTCACTTCCAAAATAATAAAAAAAAACTGATAATTTACTCACACCTATGTCGTTCATGATGTTAATGTTTTTCTTTCTTCAGTCGAAAAGAAATTAAGGTTTTTGAGGAAAACATTCCAGGATTTTTGTCCAGAAAGTAGACTTCAATGGGGATCAACAGGTTGAAGCTTCAAAGGGCTCTACACAATCCTAGCCGAGGAATAAGGGTCTTATCTAGCGAAACTATCTGTCATTTTCTAAAAAAATAAACCTTTATATACTTTTTAACCACGAATGCTCATCTTGCACTAGCTCTGCGAAGTTTGTCTACAACTTAACACATTACATAATCACGTTGGAAAGGTCATGCGTGACATAAGCAGAAGTACTGACTTCATGTTTACAATGTAAATGTGCAAAGAAAATCAACTTTTTACAAAAAAAAAAAAAAAAAAAGGTAAAACAACGATGTCAAAAGATTTTGAATTTGGAGGAGAAAATGAGACTGATTGTTTGACTACACAAGACACTTATTCCTCGACGGGGATTGTGTAGAGTCCTGGAAAAAGAAAAACATGACAATAGCAGGTCCAACTGGATCAACATCATTTTTGGTCTTGGAACAATGTTTTATCCCAGTCATCCAGCATGGTTTGAGAATTCAAAGAACATCTTGTACTTGAGTGGAAGCTCAAGTTTTAACAAGGGAGTCATATGATTCATGCCAAAAATGCACTTATTTTAGATCATATTTAAGATATTAAAAAGAATATTGGTAATCAAACAGTTGATGTATATCCATCGACTTCCACATTCGTTTTTATTTTTCCAAACTATGAAAGTCATTGCCTACAGTCAACTGTTTGGTCACCAACATTCTTCAAAGTATCTTTGAAGAAAGAAACTTATATAGTTTTGGAACAACTTGAGGGTGAGTAAATGGTGACAGAATTTACAGTTGAAGTCAAAAGTTTAAAGAATCCGCAAAATGTTAATTATTTTACCAAAATAAGAGGAATCATACAAAATGCATGTTGTTTTTTATTTAGTACTGTCCTGAATAAGATATTTCACATAAAATACATTTACATATAGTCCAAAAGAGAAAATAATAGTAGTGACCCTTTTTAATATTGTGTTTGTTACCTGAATGATCCACAGCTGTGTTTTTTGTGAGTACCTTGTTTGTCCTGAACAGTTAAACTGCCCGCTATTCTTCAGAAAAACGCTTCAGGTCCCACAGGTTTTTTTCAGAATTTTTGTGTATTTGAATTTCGAGACAACTGAGGGACTCATATGCAACTGTTACAGAAGGTTCAACCGCTCACTGATGCATCAGAAGGAAAAACAATGCATTACGAGCCGGAAAACTTTTTGAATTTGAAGATCAGGGTAAATTTGACTTATTTTGCCTTTTTGAAACATGTAGTGTCTTCTGTAGAGTCTGAAAGGCAGTACTAAAGGGAAAAAAAGAGAAAATGGTACACATCTTCATTCTGTTCAAAAGTTTTCACCCCCAGCTCTTAATGCATGGGTTTTCCTTCTGGAGCATCAGTGAGAGTTTGAACCTTCATATGAGTCCCTCAGTTGTCCTCAGTGTAAAAAAAAATGGATCCCAAAATCATTGTTGGAAAGGGTTCAAATACACAAAAATGCTGAAAAAAATAAATAAAAATTGTGGGACCTGATAGATTTTTCTGAAGGTAACAACACAGTATTAAGAATCAAGAGTATGTAAAGTTTTGAATGGGGTCATTTTTATAAATTCAACTATTATTTTCTCTTGTGGACTATATGTAAATGTCTTTTATATGAAATCCCTATTATTTTGTTAAAATAATTACCATTTTGCAGACTCTGCAAGGTGTATATAAACTTTTGACTTCAACTGTACATTTTTGAGTGAACTGAGGTAAATTAATGAATTAGATTTTAGATATACTAGTCTATTTGTGCAGATACACTCTTTCCAAATACTGATCACTTTGCAAAAGAAAACAAATTTGCCCTTTCCATCTCTGTTTCTGTCCATCATCTACCTGCTCTTTGATTTAATGTACTTTACTGCACCTAAGCGTGAGGGTGTCTCCACGGCACCTCATTAACTAAAGGGCTTCAGCTGGTCCGGCCACTGATCTAGCGCAGGGATTAGGTCGGGTGTTTGCCGAATCCTCCTGGGTTCTGGAGGTGGAGAGACTGATCTGGTCCCGGTGGACACAAGGGCTTGTTGATAATGAGTCTGTGTTCCTGCAGCCTGTGTCTGGCCACCACTCTGTGATTAAGAGATGTGTCCATCTTCTCCAGTCCTTCACACTGGGGACTACAGTCCAAGCTGAAGCCTGGAAAAAAAATCACTGAACACACACAGTGATAGAGTCTTCATTACTCATCTAATAAGCAGCTCACTGGACAAACAAACAGATTTACAACATACTGCCTCTATTTCAAAATGAGAGCATGCTGCCTTGTTGTCTACTGCTTAGACATCATCTTAACCCTGGCTGGTTAGCTGGTTTTAGCTGGTCCACCAACCTGGTTTTAGCTGGTCACAGCTGGTCAGCAGGCTGGCTTTAGAGGGGTTTTAACCACTTTTCCAGCCTGGCTGGTCAGGCTGGTCTTTACCTGGGAGACCAGCTAAAACCAGCTACTTCCAGCTTAAACCAGCTAAGACCAGCCAACCAGCCTAGGCTGATTTTAGCAGTTTTTTTTTTCAGGAGGGAAACAAGATGAAATGTCATATGTGACCCTGGATCACAAAACCAGCCTTAAATAGCATGGGTATATTTGTAGCAATAGCCAAAAATGCATTGTATGGGTCAAAATTATTGATTTTTCTTTAATGCCAAAAAAGTAAAGATCATGTTCTATGAAGATATTTTGCAAATGTCCTACCTTAAATATGTCAAAAGTATTAGTAATATGCATTGCTAAGAACTTAATTTGGACAACTTTAAAGACGATTTTCTCAATATTTAGATTTTTTTGTACCCTCAGATTCCAGATTTTCAAATAGTTGTATCTTGGCTAAATGTTGTCCTATCCTGACAAACTGTACATCAATGGTGTAGCTGCAAAGAGGGCAGGAAAAGAGATTGGTTCTTACACGTAAGCTTTATTCATTTTAACCAAAAAAAAAAAAAAAACAAGACGGTAAGAAAAACTGTTTCTCCCCTGACTCCTGCCCGCACCATCACCTAAAACACGCGTAACAAGTGCGCAGCAGTTAAAGAAACATAACAGAAAAATATACTGTAAATTATTACATGAAATCAACACTCAGAAACAGTTATAATACAAATTATTGACATATTAAATTGGCTCTTACATACCAGCCCCTAATTGTCATTGTGTTCAACAAACAATTACCAACTTATTTATACCAAAGAGCCAAACAAATCTCTTAAAGATATCATTTAAGGTGATTTTAACCTGCAATAAACTTATAATGGATCCTTCAATTGGTATTGTGCGCAAGATACTATAAGTCTACCTCTAAAAGCAGACAAAGCTTAGTAACAGGCCGTAATAGAGTGTTCGTGTTGGTTTTCACTTGGGCTTGCCGCACAAGACCCTTGTTGTCTTTGAATGTTTCTAGCACACGTCCCATTACCCAAGAGTTTTGCGGAGCGGAATCATCAGCAACCAATACAATGTCCCCAGGCTTTAGATTTTTCATTAGACTTTGCCATTTTTGTCTTTGTTGCAAATCTGGTAGGTACTCCTTGACTCAGCGCTTCCAGAATAGATCAGCCATAGACTGAACTTGGTGCCACCTACGTCTGGAATATATGTCTGCTTTGTCAAAAACACCAGGAGACATTGACGGTTTTACTTTCAGCAGCAGCAAATGATTTGGAGTGAGGGCCTCCAAGTCGTTTGGGTCATTGGACACCCTAGTGATAGGACGGCTATTGATTATTGCCTCCACCTCACATAAGAGTGTTTGAAGACTTTCTTCATCAAGAGACTGCTGCTTTACCGTGGAGTTGAGAATTTTTCGGACGGTGCGTATTTGCCGCTCCCAAACTCCTCCGTGGTGGGATGCAGTTGGGGGTTGAAAATCCACTGCACACCCTTTGCAAGCAATGTCGCTTCAATCCTGTCATTATTCAAACTTTGTATGGCCTTTCTCAACTCCCTTTCTGCCCCAACAAAATTTGTTCCATTGTCAGACCTGATTGTTCGAACCTGACCCCTCCTAGAAACAAATCTCCTCAGTGCATGAATGCACGAGTCAGTATCCAAAGAGCTAGCAATCTCAATGTGAACAGCTCTTAACGTCAGGCAGGTAAAGATTACCCCATATCTTTTAACCAATGTCATTCCTCTTTTTATTTCGAATGGGCCAAAATAATCAATGCCTACATTTGTGAATGGGGGATCATCTGGCAAAAGTCTGTCACGAGGAAGGTCAGCCATGAGTTGTTTGCCTGGATTCCTGTGCTGGCGTTTACAAACGGTGCATTGAGACAGAATTTTTCTGATGGCCGTTTGCGCCTTTGGAATCCAGTATTTTTCTCGCAACTTTGACAACATGTGATTACGGCCACTGTGACCTACATCTACATGGATTGATCTTAAGATCAGATGTGAAACATGGTGGTCCTTTGTCAAGATTGCAGGATGCTTGGATTTCTCAGGCATAGCTGATCAGGCAACCTGTAGAGAGTGCTACTGCGTTTCACAGTTTTACCTTGTTGGAGGGCTTTGATTTCTTCTGGAAACATACTTGTTTGGCTGTAGCGAATGATCTCTTTCTCAGCATTTTCGATGTCACTTACAGTCAATGTAACACCTGACAGTGAAGTTTTGAAGGTTTTCATTTCCCTTTCAAGTTCAGAATTCGCTGATAATTCGTGTCTTGGAGTGTGCCACAGCTCTTTCCTTTTCTCCATCAATGTCTTCAGAATGCTTTTAAATTTGAGGAACCATGCAATGGCTCTTTTCAAACGATACCAATCTGAGTAATGTGAAAAGAACTGAGAAGTACAGTCATAATTATCTGCACACACTGCATTGACTGAGACTTCCTTAACCTCAAGTTCATAGTCAGACATCTTAAGAGTGTGACTCGGAATTTTTGGCCACTCTGATTCTGGCTTTGTCAGAAAGGATGGACCTGTGAGCCATGAATTTGCTTTAAGTAAAGCCTCTACAGTAAGTCCTCTTGAGGCTATGTCAGCTGGGTTGGAAGAAGAACTCACATACCTCCATTGTGACACCTTAGAGAGCTCTCTTATCGCAGTTACCCTGTTGGCAACAAATGTACGGAACCATGTGCCTTCATTGCTGAGTTACTTCAGGACTGAAGTACTGTTTGTCCAAAATACAGACTTCTGAAGAATCAAGTCCAATTCAGACTTCAGCACATTGTCCATTCTAGCAGCCATTGTAGCTGCAGTGAGCTCTAGACGTGGCACGGTAACTGACTTAACTGGAGCAACCCTTGCCTTTCCCATAACAAAGGCACAATGTTGGTTACCTCTGTGATTCTCCATGAGCAAATATGACACCGTGCCATAACCCAGCTCACTGGTGTCTGCAAAATGATGCAGCTGTGCTGAAGTGACTTCGCCAAAGTTAAGTGGCTTTATGCATCTCTCAACCTGAAAGTCATTCAAGTTCTGAAGACTAGCCAACCACAGGTTCCACTGCTGTTTGAGAGTTTCTGGAATATTTTCATCCCATTCGTGTTTTGTTCTACAAAGCTCTTGCAGTATTTGTTTTGCAGAAAGAATGACTGGAGAAAGTATTCCAAGCGGATCATAAATGGAGCTGACCATAGACAATATACCTCTCCTTGTAAGGGGCCTTTCCTGTAGGGCTACTTTGAACTGTAAAGTATCCGACTCTACACACCATTGAACCCCTAGGGCTCTTTCCAATGGCAACTTGTCTTTCTCCAAATCCAAGTCCTTCACTGTCTTTGCTTTGCTCTCCTCACTTACGGAAGCAAGTACAGCACGACTATTGGACATCCACTTGGTCAAATTAAATCCTCCTGATGCACACACCTCCCTTAATTCATGCATCAGAGCAATACCCTGGTGTTCAGTAGCCACAGACGTCAAACAGTCGTCCACATAGAAATTCCTAAGGACTGTCTGAATTACCTCTGATCTGTACTGTGCACTGTTGTCTTTTGCACAGTTTTGTAGAGCGTAGATTGCACAACTTGGTGAGGATGTGGCACCAAATAAGTGAACGGTCATTCTGTATTCCTCCATTTCCTGAGTAGTGTCACCTTTAGGCCACCAAAGGAATCTCAACAGGTCTTTGTCTTTAGCAGGAACTCTAACCTGATGAAACATCCCTTCTACATCTGCTGCAAGGGCTACTGGCTTATTTCTGAATCTCATCAGCACACCAATGAGAGAATTATTCAAGTTGGGTCCCTGTAAACGCTGAGAGTTGAGTGATTTTCCTTGGTAGGTAGCTGCACAATCAAACACCACTCGCAGTTTGTGTTTTTGTGGGTGATACACCCCGTGATGGGGGATGTACCAGATTCTGCCAGGGTTTCCTTCGATTTCACTTGCAGGGACCTTTTCAGCATGACCTTTCAATAGCAAGTCCTCCATGAAACTACAATAGTCCTTGTGGAAATCCAAATTTCTTTTGAATTTCCTTTTCAAAAATTGAGTGCGCAGAGAAGCAACCCCATAGTTGTTGGGAAACACTACAGGCAGGTCGATGCAATAATGTCCATCAACAAGCTCAATGGACTGTGATACTGACTCCATAAACTGCCTGTCTTCTATGGACATTTCCAACTTTTCAGCTTGTTTACACTCAGGAAAATCATAACTCATTTGCTGTTGAATTAGGTTCTCCAGACTTAACACTGAAATCCTGTTTGCCATCACATGTGGCCATCCTGTGGTTTTGCTAGTTTGGATGTTCTCTCTCTCCAAAGGTCCATTTACAATCCAGCCCAAGATGGTCTTGACAGCGTAAGGTCCATCTCCTCTGCTGTTGATGACTTTCCATGGTAGCTTTGATTTAGCAAAATATTGTTGCTCACCACTGACTGTAGAAATTGCATCAGCATCTTGTGCTAACTCACGACAGTATGCTTTTGGACGTACCACATTATCAGATGTAGCTTTAAGATTTTCTGTAGTTGTGGCAGCCTTTGCTGCACCACCAGAAGCGCTACAAGCTGGTTTGTACATGGACAGAACCTGAAGTTTGGCTTCCGCTGCAGCAATAGCAGTTTGGAGCTCCAGATCCTCCTTCTTTGCTTTGAGCTCAGCTTCCTCCCTCTCAAGCTCTTGTTTCTGTTTTAAGGCATTAGCTCGAGCCAACAACTCTGCCCTTTCAGCTTCAATTTTTAACCTAGAAGAAGCTGTAGACGACACACCTGAGGCCACTCAACTACCAGATTTTTTTGGAAAGAGGGGAAGTTGTGAAGAAGAAATATTGAGGCGCTGTCAGTACAATCAACCTCTGCATCACATTGCTCTGCCTCTTTGGATTGGAGTTTAACTCTTTCAACCCAATCTTTGACCTTGTCTACAAAGTTCTTAACCGCTTGCGACTTATGGCGCTTTTCCACTACACAGTACCAGCTCGCCTCGGCTCGGCTCTGTTTGGTTTTCCACTGTGTAAAAGTTGTACCTGTACCGGCTTCCAGGTACTTTTTTTCGTACCACCTCCGGCGAGGTTCCAAGCGAGCTGAGGCGAGCTGAGGCGATACTAAAATGTGACGTGAAAACACATCAGACTGCTGATTGGTCAGAGAGAATCGTCACTATTCACTGTGTCATCATTGCACACGCCAGCAATAGTATCCAGAATAACCCCGCCATTTTTAAAAAGTTTGGGTGACATATCCAATCCATTATATATTATGGCAACTCGGAAGAATACGCCGTGGTCAAACGAGGAGGTGCAGACAGCTGGTGTGTGTCGCGTAGAAGATTACATCACGGCAGTTTCTTGCAGCGTCGCAATGGCAACCAGGTACTATTGTGGAGGTACAGGTACAACTTTTACACAGTGGAAAACCAAACAGAGCCGAGTCGAGCCGAGCCGAGGTGAGCTGGTACTGTGTAGTGGAAAAGCGCCATTAGGTTCAAACCAGTATAACTGATCTAAATCTGCTTCATCCTCTGACATAAGTTCTCTGGTTGCATTATTAATGTCTTGAAAAGCAAGAAATGACTGTGCAAACTCACCATTTATGCATTCATACACAGTGTCAACATTACCAGAGTCCACAAGCAAAGTTTCAATTTCTCTCATTTGCCTTGTTAAATGACCCAGCTTAGATTTCCTCGTTCCTATCAGCTGGTTAAGCCGTTCCTCTTGCGCTTTAACAGTCATCTTCGGCACTCTTTTGGATGCAGCGTTCGTGTCCTCTGTTTCCATAGTAATCAATACTCACGTTCAAAGCGTGCACTGTGTTCATCACGAAACCAGACGAGGTCGCCCGCTAACGATGCCGTGCGGAGGTGCAAACATGACGCAGTTCAATAATATCCAAAGCCCAATAATATCCCTAAATGTCCAAAAAGGAAACGGCAAAAGATAACCAAAGTCCGATCAGCAAAATACCATCAGTGTAATCCAAATGCCATCTGAGAATCTCAGCCGCAATAGTCCATTATAATACTAGTATCGCGTCCGATGATGCGTGAATCACTCCTTAATCCTCTCGTTAAAACAAAAATGTTCCTTGTTTCGGACGAAAAGGATAAGTTTTTCTTACTAAATGTAGCTGCAAAGAGCTATAAAAAAACTTTATAAACTGGAAGTAGCTGGTGGTCTCGAGGCCTGACCAGCTAAAACCAGCCAACCAGCCTAGGCTGGTTTTATCTTTTTTTTTTTTTTTTTTCAGCAGAGTTCTCTGTATTGAACAAGATTTGTTTTGAGAAACGCTTTTGAAAAGTGATTCATCCAAACTAAAAGCAGTGAAATTATGTTTTGTGGTTTGCAAAGGGAAGCTGCATTTTAAACACCCGTCAGTTGGTTCATGTAATAAAAAACACAAACCATTTAAATTAGGGCACTGGTATTTCCTCAGATGCACTTTGTGAGCTAAGACTCTTAAGGCAGAATGCATGGAGTCAGCATCCCAGAAATCTTTTGGCCTCTTTGGCTCTTCTCGACGGTAGTGCTTACACAGGAGAACTGCCTCACTGGCCTCCCTGACACCTTGAAATATGTTGTGTTCAGGGCCAGAGGTCTCTAAAGACCTGGACACCAGTGACCCCTTAAAACTGGACTTTTCTAATTCGAGAAAGGTTTTACTTCGCATTATATATTTATTTTTTGCCATTTGTCATTAGAGCTTGGGAATAGTCTGGGTGATCTCGGAAATGAGAAAACATTGGTTTCTTGTGTTTTAAAGCCTCTTCTTCATCTGTAGACCAAGTTAAGTGTTCCGTAAACATGGGTGCCAGTTAGTTAGTTTTTTTTTTTCTATCAGTGGGTGTGCTACATAATTGATCTCTTGTTTAGCGATGTATACCATCTTTCATCATATAAAATGCTATTGAATGTGGTATTGAATGCTTACCATAACAGCTGCTTTTCAGATGTTCCTCTGACAAAAGCAAGTTCGATCACTGGTGATCATGCCGGTTAAATATTCTGTCTGGTTATGCATCTGGCTGAAAATGTTCTCACGACAGCAAGCTGCCATTTTCAGAGCCAGACACCACAGTTGCTCTCCAACAACTGTGCAAACTAAAAGCATAATAAGAAGTGACTTGCATGTTTAATGACACAGCTCAGCGTTCATTTGCTTACGGCTTAAAGCGACCATGATGTTTCATTCTCTGTTGTTTAATTTGTGTGAACAGTTCCTGCACACTGATAGTCTGATCGCTGTATATGTGAGCTGAAACTGAAGTTTGAAGTTGTGTATTTATAAAAACTACAAAAGCTGGAAATTATTATTAATCATTGTTAAATAATATTATTTAAAAAAAATCTGACTTTTAGCTGTTAGGGGTCACCACAGTGGATTGTCGTTAATAATAATAATAATAATAATAATAATAATAATAATAATAATAATAATAATAATAATAGTAATAAACAATACATTATTCTTATTCTTCTTATTATTAAATCTGTGTATTTAATAAAGTACAGTGACTGGAGAAAACAAAACTTAAGGAAATTATTATTGTTGTTGTTAATAATAATAATATTAGTAATAATAATAAATAAACATTGCATATTTAACACAGTACAATGACCGGAGAAAACAAAACAAATTAAAGTGCTATTATTTATAATAATAATAATAATAATAATAATAATAATAATAATAATAATAAATACAATAATTATTATTATTATATTATGGTTGCATATTTAATACACTACAATGACAGAAAGAAAACAACACTTAAGGAAATTATTATTATTATTATTATTAAAGCTGCATATTATTTATTTATTTATTATTATTTTTTAATTATTTATTATTATTATTATTATTATTAATTTCATTGCATATTTAACACAGTACAGTGTGGAGAACAGAGAAAACAAAACAAATGACATTGTTCTCGTTGTTGTTGTTAATAACAACAACAACAACAATAAAGACTATACTTATTATGATTATATTGTGGCTGCATATTTAATACACTACAATGACTGAAGAAAACTAAACTTAAGAAAATTATTATTATTATTATTATTATTATTATTATTATTATTATTATTATTATTTCGTACAACCTTTAAGCTGTGGAAAAAACAAATGGAAGATAGTAGACATCAAGCACAGTGCTGAAAAGTGGGTGGAGTCACATAATGCCAATAGTGGAATTTAATGTAAAAATGCTTTTCCATTCCAGGCAGTTGGATACTTGAGATTTTTTCTCAAACTCTGAGAAGAGGAAGACCATTTCCTCTGCATTTTGCCTAGGAGAAACAATCGAGATATTAAAGCGATCTCATTTGTGATATTTCTGTTGTGCCAGATAAGCCCCGCAGTGGACTGGGCAGCGGTGGGCTTGAGTGTCTGCTTGTATTGAGATTACTCTCTAATGACACTTCAAATCCCTCTCCATGAGGCCGAGGTGATGCAATATGAAAACAAAGCTCTGATCGGAACACCCGGCGACTGCGTTTTTCAGAACTCAAGAGCTGCTTCGTTCGATAAACTGCAGTGCTGAATCGCTTTTGCTGCCATATATTTGACAATGTGTTTCAAAACTAAAACCGTTCGAGGTTCTGTTGTCAATTCCCCGGTGGTTTACTTGGCATTTGTTAAGAAAGTTTTGGCCATATGGGGGATTTATGTGCGCACAGATAGGCTTTCCATTGTTTTCATTAGCATACAGACCATATGGGTTTTGACACATTAGCAGATACTTGATGGCCAACGCATTAGTGTGGAAAACACAGAGGTGGTGACTAGTGAGAAAAAAACAGTCTGTTCATCTTGTGAACGCCTAATGGGCTTATTTCGCACACTTGTATTTTAGTAGTTTGCGAGATCATCTCTGAAACTCTTGAGAGATTTCAGGAGACTTGAGTAGCAGTCTGCATTTGATATACATTTAATCTCTTGCTGTCTAGCACGAGAAACACTTCAAAACTGCTGTCTAGGAGAAGCACTTCAGATATTAAAAGAGATGTCATTTATGATTTGTCTTATGGTATTGAGACATGAAGTTTTTCTGCTTAAATTTTTCTCGCTTTGTGAATGCCAGATGACATGATATCACCATTAATAATACTTTGGATGTTGTGGTGGTCTAAACATGTCCAATTAAAAGTGTGTCTTCCACACAAACTGAAAATTTTCAGCTTGAGCGGAAAATTTGCATGACGCAAGCCAATCAGTGAAGAACTTATTGACACGTCCAGTTTGACACTTTTGATCATATCAGAAAAATTATTAAAAAAGTGCCATTTGCAAAGATGCATAAAACCCCCTTATACTCACTTCTGCTGTGGGTGAAGCTGCATCAGGAACGATTCGCGCAAACTAGACGCATATGTAGGTCGGGATCGTCGCTTTCCTTTTTAAAAACGAAAGTAAATGACTACTGCTATGTTCATTATTACATTCAACAACACAAAACCTCAATCGCTCAATTGGAGACATTCTTGGACTGTTTCAGCTCGGTGAGGGAGGGTCTAAGGTAAGGCACTCATGTCAATCAACTATCGTGGGAGCGGCCTCTGTCTGTGTGTCGTCACACCAACAAGAAGCTGAGAATGACCTGATTTTATAAAGGGGATATTACTTTTAAGGATAAAACAAACAAACAAACAAAAAAAACACTGGGTGGATTTTTATCATTGTAGGGTGGTTGTGTACACAAACTGCCAACACACATTAATGTTCAAACAACATGTAAAAGTGAGTTTTGCATCCGATGACCCCTTTAAAGGGATAGTTCACCCAAAAATGAAAATTTGATGTTTATCTGGTTACCCTCAGGGCATCCAAGATGAAGGTGACTTTGTTTCTTCAGTAGAACACAAACAAAGATTTTTTAACTCAAACCATTGCAGTCTGTCAGTCATATAATGGTAGTCAACGGTTACCAAATCTGTAAGAAAAAAACATACACAGACAAAACCAAATTAAACCCTGTGGCTCGTGATGATACACTGAGGTCTTAAGACACACCAAACTGAGCGGTATTTATATCATTATTTACCTCTGATCCACCGGAACGTTCATCAGTATATAGCATGTTTACGTGACGCGTCAATATGCTCTGGCAATGTAATCGGTGAAAAGTCAACACTCCCAGATGAGTTCACACAACGAAACGTAATCTATTCGTTTTTAATACAATCGTTTAGATCCTACCCCATACCTAAACTTAACAACTACCTCACTAAGCGAGAATTGAACCAAAGAGAGCAAGAGCGAGAAGTGTAACCAAACCATTTCAGAACTGTTACTATGTGTAAAGAACCTTTAAGGAACCATGTTTTTTTAAGTGAATGAAAGAGAAACTTGAGGGAAAAAAGATTAATGAACTCAAACTGCAAAAGAAACCATCCAGTTCATAAAGAACCACAATACTCATAGGGCTCATTTATACGCTTGGTCGATTAACACCGAAAGTTATTTTCGCATTAAACATTTTATATCGAGGGAGTATAAAGAGAAGTAATGGATGAAAATGTTCACATTAAAGAATCATTCCAGTAGCTGGCAGCTACAGCGAAGATGTGAGAGAGAGCCGGAGAATAAAGAAATGAAGTTCTGAAGCCAGAGTTATTCAAGGGTAATGCTTTAAGTTTGATATCGCTCTCTAACGAGCTTTGCGGGACTACAAAAACAGAGCTTTATGACGCCTATAATATGATCATTATGCAGTTTATGGCTGTGGGTCTCTGTGGGCTGAAGATCACAGGGATGATATCCTTTCCTGTTTCATATCGGATGATGCTCTGCAATTTTCCACCTCTTTCATAACAAAAGGCTTTGATGCGGAGTCAGAAGTCTTGAGATTCTGTGGATGATGGCTCAGGGATGAAACACTGCACAGTGCACCGACTTGCTTTATCTAGTCTAACAGTCCATAATGAACTGTGATCAGAATATAATGCATTATATGGCTGGATCTCATGAAAACATGTCCAGCTCATATTGTACACCAAAATCAAAAGAAAAAGAAATAAAATTATATCTTGCATGAAACGAGCCTGTTTTTAGGACTTTCTCCCACGCAACATTAAAATTAAAATGCCACTTAAAAAAATATATTTTGAATATTTTTTTATTGTGTAATTTTTTTATATAAATAATGTGAAGTGTGAAGGTTTATGTTTTTTATGTTTAATTTTAGAAGAAATTATATATGTTATATTTAATTTAAAGCCTGTAAAATCCATACACAATAGTCAGTTAAAACAAATGATGTAAAATTACAATTTTACGGAAAAAAAAATGGAAAGCTCTATATATTATGTACTTTGCTACATTTTGTAAAATCAGTCTTCAAGACACTTTTAATGTGACCTTCATGTAACATAAAGACAGAGATTACATTTGTTATTTTTCATTAAATTAAAAAAAACAACAACTTCTAAACAACTCTATCTGTAGTTGAAGAAGCACTCATATGTGTGTGTTTCTGCCACTGCTTCACTCTTGTGTGTGTGTGTGTGTGTGTGTGTAAACAGCATGAGCATAAATCCGACTATGAACCGTGATGACGGCAGTTGCAATTACCTTTATTATCTTTATCTTTGATTTAATTAATCCCAGCAGGTAAAGGAGCAGCCTTGTTGGTTTATTGGCAGGGGAGATAGAGATCTAAATGTAATCACGCTCGCTGTCAGCATGCCCTTCATTATTCCTGCCGCAATCATCGTTACCTCGTCAGCACCCGGGAACGTCTTGTCATCTGTCAGTCTGAGACAACAAGCTGTTCCAGCCAAGAAAAACAAAACCCTTGTGTCGCTGACACTTTTCAATCACTGTCCGCTGTGGTTTTCCCTCTTCTACGGTGTTTGGAGGGCATGTGAGCTTGCTTTTGTCATTCCCAGAAGTGCGATCAGCGCAGGTCACTCACAGGTTGAATAAACGAAACAAAGAAGAGGATCATAGACTGGTCAATAACAAAGAGGTCACAGACTAAACACTTTCTATGAATGTTTAAAATCAAGTTTTTAACTTAAAAAGTCAATACCTTTTCTAAGAATTTGGGGGTTTGAAATGCAACCAGTTCTGTCAAGCTGTTTGATAATGTATTGAAGCCAAAAGCTAATGATATCAATTACCGTTATGTGTCTGACGTCATAAAGAGGGATACATAAAATGCATTACCATTCAGATACATGCACTTGTATAATTCACTATTCCTCTTCTATAATCAGTTTCTGGTTCAAACATATAAGACTGAATTAATCCAATATAGAGTGTTTGAAAATCTGGAATCTGAGGGTGCAAAAAAATCTAAAAATTGAGAAAATCGCCTTTAAAGTTGTCCAAATGAAGTTCTTAGCAAAGCATATTACTAATGAAAAAGTAGGTTTTGATATATTTATGGTAGGAAACTGTCAAAATTTCTTCATGGAACATGATCTTTACTTAATATCCTAATGATTTTTGGCATAAAAGAAAAATTGATAATTTTGACCCATACAATGTATTTTTGGCTATTGCTAAATGTATACTTGTGCTACTTCAGACTGGTTTTGTGGTCCATATTAGAATTTTAGAGAATATGTATAGATGTTTTATTCATTTTACATATACAGTCAAGCCCAAAATTATTCATACCCAAGGCCAAGTTTCTCTGCAGACTGCCTATTGTTGTTGTTAAGAATTTTGATGTATTGCTCCTTTTTCATGGTGCCGTTTACTGTGATTAGGTTCCCTGGTCCACCGGGAAAAACACCCCCCAAAAATTAGGTTCCCAACATCATGTTTGACAGGGGGTATGGTGTTCGTAGGGTTGAAGGCTTCTCCTTTTTTTACGCCAAATGAAGGCTACATCATTGTGGCCAATCAATTCAATTTTTGTTTCATCTGACCAAAAAACAGAAGATCAGGCGGGCTTTTGTGTGCCTTATCTGGAGAAGTGGTGTCCTCCTTGGTCTGTGTCCGTGGAACCCAGTGGTGTGCAGTGTCCATTGGACTGTCTGCCTTGAGATGTTGCCACCAGCAGAGCCCAGATTCATCAGGATGGCCTTGGTGGTGATCCTTGGATTCTTTTTTACCTCTCTCACTATCCTCCTGGCCAGCACAGGTGTCACTTTTGACTTCCAACCATGTCCTCTGAGATTTTTCACAGTGCGGAACGTCTTGTATTTTTTAATAATACTTTGCGCTGTAGCCACTGGAACTTCAAAACATTTAGATATGGTCTTATAGCCCTTTCCTGACTTGTGAGCAGCCACAATGCGCAGCCGCAGGTCCTCAGTGAGCTCCTTTGTCTTAGCCATGACTGTCCACAAACCAACAGCAGAGAGCTTCTGTTTTTCACCTGCTGAGTTGATTAAAACAGCTGTTCCCAATGAATCAGGGTAATTAGGATGCTTTAGAACAGCTTGGACTATTTGGAATGGTATAGAACTTTGGATTTTCCTATAGACTGTGACAGTTTGCCAATGGTATGAATAATTTTGGACATGCCACTTTTTGTTCAAATGTAAATAACACAATGATGCCCCTTGTACATCGTCTTATTATCCTTTATGAGAAGCCTGTGTCATTTCCGGTCAAAAAATAAAAAATAAAAAAAAAACTTGCTGGTTGAATAAAAGTAACTTTAAGTCAGAATTGGCCAGAGGTATGAATAATTTCAGGCTTGACTGTATATATAATCTTTATTTCTATAATATTCAGCAAGGATGCATTAAATTGATCAAATGTAAATATATTTATAATGTGAAAAATTATTTTTATTTCAAATAGATGCTGTTTTCAACTCATCAAAGAATTACATTTTTTTGCCATTTCTTCAAAATATTTACTGTTTTTAGCATTGATAGAAAATAGATTAAAATATAAAGCAGTTATTTTAAATTTTTAATATCACTATTTTACTGTATTTTCAATCAAATAATTGTCATGGTGAGCATAAGAAACTTCTTTCAAAAACATTAAAACAATCCAATCAACCCCAAACTTATGAATTTTAGTATATATCCTCAATACACTGTAAATCATTGTGAAACTTGAAAAGCATCTGGCAAATGAAAACATTACACTTACAACTAGCAATGCTAGTATTTACTGCATGTAGTCTATCTACACCAGCTTGAATTGAAAAACTGAACTAAATTAGCTTAAAATCATCCTGGTTGTGACCAGAAATTTCTGCAAGTAACTGTGCACCCATTCACTTTTCAAAGAACATTTTGCTATGAAATGAAAACAAACAAAAAAGTTGACTGGTCCATGACTATTTTCGCTACATAAAGTGTTACCCATAAATCGAAACAGTCGCGCCTCACTGTCAATTATAAGTGTGTTGTTTGCATCAGTCCATGGTGTGTATTATTTCTCTAGCTATTACTAAGAATTCATTATTTATGTGCGATGCTATCAGCAAAAAGGCAAGCAATTTACTTGTCAAAATGCATTACATTGTGCGAGCTGAAATATGACTGAAGAGCTCTGGGGCCAGTTTATACGTCGGATCACAGCGGCGGGCAGCTAAATTATGAATGGAGGTGCTGCTCGTTTCAAATGGGGAGTGTTAGCGAAACGCCGCACTCTGTGCCTTTGATTTCATAGGGGTTAATATAAAAGCTTCAAATCTACACTTCAATACTCTTCCAATGAAACAACCTGTCCAGGCTTTTCAAAATATGGTGCTTTCAGCGCTGGCCTCTTATTCAAGAGTACCATCAGCGCTGGCCGACAGGTGTAATGATTCAGCGCGAGGATAAAAGAGAAATCCTTGCATCTGTCGACTCGGAGACATGCGTTTCCTCATATCTTACTTTTCTTTCGTTAGATTAGCCTTTTCCATACGTTCCCCTTTTCTGCGCTGCTACTTCAAAGCTTACAATGACGTGGAGAAGAAGTGCGCCCAGGTGATTTGTAGCACACTTCAGCAGATTAGTGCTCAGTATGGATTATCCAAGAGGATGGCACCCTACAGTATCTGCATTTTTCTTCTCATCAGCCCGTGGGAGGGGCCACCCTCCAGCTGTGCAGACTGACAGGTAGAGATTTGGACTCCTTAAAACCGCAGCATCTCCACATAAGCGTAATCCCCGTCACATTTAACTCTACCTGCCTGCTAACTCCACACTCCTCTACCTGTCTTCTTTACTTCTTGACTCTTTTCTTTCCCTCTCGTCAAAACCATCTCACTCTTTTCAGAGGCAGATTCACGACTGAGATTAGCCAATGTGACGTCTTTGAAACGTGTAAGTGTATAAATTCCATAGCGTGAAGGTGCAGGTACATCCAATGGAATTCATATATTTCAATGGGAATCCACAGGATTGAACATTTTCCCCACGCAGACTTTGTGAATTCGCTATGTTGACCAAGAGAATGTTGCTTGGTGTGAAAGTGAATTTTGTATGAGTTGCGCTTCATACATCACTACAATATTATAGACAAGGGTATGTTTTTGCCGAACCTTAAAGGGATAGTTTACCCAAAAATGAAAATTCAGTCACTAATTACTTGGCTTCATGTCATGTCATCACAATCCTGTAAGCCCTTTGTTCATATTTGGAACAAAAATTAAGATATTTTTGATGAAATTGAGAGCTTTCTGACCCTGCATAGACAGCAATGCGACTACCATGTTCAAGGCCCAGAAAGGTAGTAAGGACATTGTTAAAATTGTCCATGTGACATCAGTGGTTCAACCTTAAGTTTCTGAAGCTACAAAAATATTTTTTTTGTGTGTGTGCAAAAAAACAATTTATCTATTCTGTGTCAGTTTCCTCTGTACATTCAGGAGAGCATACAACACATACACAGCAGCAGGCATTATGACGTAGAACTCGGTCGCGCTGCATCTTGTTTACAAGCAGAGGAATGCACATGCAAAGGTCATGGATTTCATCAAAAACATCTTAATTTGTGTTCCAAAGACAATGATTTTTCCCCCCAAAATTACTTTGACTGCTCTAATATATGAGACACCAATGTTTCAGGAGTTTAGGACACATGCTTGATTCGATACCTGTTTTATTTTCAGTTTGGGCTTATGTACACTAAAAGTATTGGGACACCCCCTTCTAATTAACAGGTTTGACTACTTAGTAATTTCCATGAGTACAAATCTTAATGTTTAGGCATAAAATGATATTCTCTGGAACTGTGTGCTTCTGATTTTATAGCAACAGTTTGGGCAAGACCCTTTTCTATTCTGTCATGACAATGCCTCTGTGTATTAGGCAAGGTTCAGAAAAGAAATGATTGATTCAGTCAGTGTGAAAGAACTTGACTGGTTTTGCAGAAAGCCAAGTCCTAATTCCAAGTGAACTCCTCTGGTGTGACTCATGCAGACCTTGAGCCAAAATCTCATCACCAAACACCAATGGCTTGTACATATGGGTACATATGACGCTTCCAAAACGGTTGCAACAGAGATGGAAATACAATTTTTAAGTACATGAATTATGTTTCCATCATTGTTGCCACAGTTTTGGAAATGCCTTTTTCTGTTCTAAAGAAGGGGGTGTCCCAATACTTTTGTCCATAGTATATGTACAAGTCATTGGTGTTTGGTGATGAGATTTTGGCTCAAGGTCTGCATTTAAAGTCACACCAGAGGAGTTCAGCTGGGATTAGGACTTTGTTTTCTGCAGACCAGTCAAGTTCTTCCACACTGACTGAATCAATCTTATACACAGAGGCGTTATCATGTTAGACCAGAAAAGGGTCCTGTCCAAACTGTTGCTATAAAATTAGAAGCAAACAATTCTCTAGAATATCATCATATGCTTAAACATTAAGATTTGTACTCATGCAAATCACTAAAGTAGTCAAACCTGTTCAGTAGAAGGGAGTGTCCCAATACTTTTGGCAATATAGTGTATATGCTTTATTTTTTTAAAGATTGACAGTTTTTTCCCAAGACATTGTTAGATGCCAGTGTTTCCTGTCAAAGATCTTCAAAAACAAAGAGTTTCAAGCTATTAAACTATACCTTGTTGTGATTTAAAATCTGTATTTAATCTCACAGCGATGACAAAAAGAAAAATAATAAAAGCTGTTAACCTGAATTTTGGTGGCTGTGCTTTCAAATTAAATTTTTATGATTATAAAGAGATGAAGAATTTCGAAAGGCAATCAGTGTCAAGTACTACTGTACAGTTAACCCTGCCTGCTTTAAATGCTTGAAAACTAATAATGAGAAATTTAGAAAAGTAACCAAAATGTAATCAAATGTTACATTATGCTAATAAAGTGTTTGAAATTACTTTACACTACACTTACACTACTTATTACATTCCAAAAAGTGTAAATGTAATCTGTAACCTATTACATTTCCAAAATAACCTTTCTAACACTGTGGACACATTTCACTTAATGCACATAATGCACATTGCTCTGCAAAGTTCTGCCCCCATGCAGATTTCACAACAGGTTCTAGTTGGACACTCAGATTTGTCACATTGATTGAGATGTAAAGCTACAGTACATGGTTTGAAAGTGAGATGTGCTTTACATACTGTCACACTGTTGTTTACAGTAGAAAATTGGCCATTTTACCTGTGAAATGTTGAAAAAAAAAATGTCAATAATGTGACACATTGTGTGGACACATTTACCATTGCTCTGGGAATTTTCGCAGGTGAAATCCAGTCATTTCAGTGGAAATCCATGCAATCTGGAATTTTGCATGATGATGAGCACAAACCTGCTTGGTTTAAAAGTGAGTTCTGTTCAATGAACCTTTTTTCTGTACATAATGTACTGTTGCTCTGCAAATTTTTGACAATGAAATCCAGTCATATTGTTGTCTGGAATTGTCTGTGAGAGTAGTGAATCACCTTGGCACAAAATTTCCCATTGCATGGATTCCTATTGAAATGGCTGGATTTCCAAACAACTGTAAATAGAACTGCACTGAGAGTGTATGTGAGCGTGTGTGTTTGTTCCATTTGTTTAGTGCGAGTCGCGGCCGGTGTTAACCAAACGAGAGCTGTCGTCTGCTCCCTCATGGGGATCTCACTTCCTTACCCACGCACAGGAACCAGGCGCTGTTAGCTGGTGCCACTTGGGAAAAGAGTTAGATGATCTGCTACCGTGTAGCTCGCAGCGAATTTAGCACAAACCAAAGAACCTTTCAAAGTTAAACAAATCACCCGGAGGCTATATGTCTCCTCCTATAAACCTCTACACATCTCACACACTCCCCCTCGCTTGCACTGACTGTCTCGCTTGTGCTTTTTTCTTAGAAATGTTTCTTAGACTGTATTTCTGTTTTTAAGCATCTTTAGGAGTTGAAACATTGTAGGTGGACTCCAACTTTGATTTCTAAAATGTCAGTCTTTATTATGTTCTTATGTCCATAAATGGGTGAATTTCAGGGAAATTATATGTGACCCTGGACCACAAAACCAGTCATAAGGGTCCATTTTTGGAAAATTAGATTTATACATAATCTGATAAATAAGCTTTCCATTGAGGTATGGTTTGTTAGAATAGGACAATATTTGGAAAAAAAAAGGAATTTGAGAAAATTGCCTTTAAAGGAACACTCCACTTTTTTTTGGAAATCGGCTCATTCTCCAACTCCCCCCGAGTTAATAAGTTGAGTTTTACCGTTTTGAAATCCATTCAGCCATTCTCCTGTTCTGGCGATATCACTTTTAGCATAGCTTAGCATAGATCATTGAATCCTATTAGACCAATAGCATCACATTCAAAAATGACCAACGAGTTTCAATATTTGTTTGATTTCAAAACGGTAAAAATCAACTTATTAACTCGGGGGGAGTTGGAGAATGAGCCTATTTCCAAAAAAAGTGGAGTGTTCCTTTAAGGTTGTCCAAATGAAGTTCTTAGCAATGCATATTACTAATCAAAAATTAAGTTTTGATATATTGACGGTAGGAAATTTACAAAATATCTTCATGGAACACGATCTTTACTTAATATCCTAATGATTTTTGGCATAAAATAAAAATGTAGAATTTTGACCCATACTATGTATTGTTTTTTCACATATGTCACATATTTCACCCTCAAATTAAATTAATGTTATAAAATGAAGAATTTCAATTTTTTGCATTATCATTATTGTTTATGACCAATTTAAGCTTGAAATTCTCATGTTACTTCGTAGGTTTTGTATATACTAAATACAATTCAAGATACTATGGTAAAAGATCTACCAGATTCACCATTCTGTGTCTTAAATCAGCGACAATAACAGACACTACTAACAAGCCACCATAATATTAGCAGGCAGGTGTACATACTATAATTCAGAGGTGATCATATTCATTTATCTCCCTTATAATAACATTTATTAATCCTATAGAACTACATCTAAGTGAATATGAAAGCTGAAGTCTGTAAAAGTTATAGAAAAGCATCAATCCATGTTTAATGTGCAGAAAGAAGGAAGCAGGGAGGAAAAAATCGAAAGTTATTGGTGTTGCAAAGTCAATAGTTATTTTTATAATAGAGAGTCCATCATATCGTTTTAGCAGCGCTCTATTGTATTCTCAGATGGGCACTGGACAATTGCTTTATCCATGCACTATTACATAGATGTGGCTATTAACCCTAAAGAGAATATGATCGTCTCGATTCCACGCTGATGCTGGCTTTGGTTCTGATAACAGTTATTATAAAAGAGGGACTGGTAGGGATATTATAGCCAGACACTTAAATGTTATTAGCACAGCCATATTTTACCATTATGTCCAACACTGGGCACAGTGTATTCACAGGGCGCATACTATTTTTTAAATATGTGGCTAGAGTAACATCACCCCATTGTTGAGATGACAGATAAATGCTGAGCACACAACCATCACATTAAATAACAGATTTACACTAACTTTAAAGTCTAAGTGAGACTCTGATTATAAAATATAATAGCAATCTGGAGACAGTATAAGCACCAATTGACATTTCCATCAAGTATATAGCCATTGAGTAAAACAAAGTCTTTGATAGATCAACAGTATTCAAAGAGGTAAATAATGTGAGTTTTAAATCTTCATTGCTCTGGGCCTGACAGGCTCGGAGCTCATTTAAAGTAGGGCAGCTCTATCCAGGTCAAGCGGGAGTCAGTGATCTGAAGAGCTAATGCTCTCCAGAGGAAAACCTGCATGTACACAGAGTCATATTTTACCTGCAGGGACACATGAGGGTCTGCGGTGCCTGAAGAGAAGTTCAAAGCCGATACTGTAATGGTCTATATATTGCAAAAGAAAAAAGGAGATGCTAAAAAATTAGAAGACATTTATACCTGAAGTAAGTGAAAAAAATTAAATAATAGTACAATTTGCTAGTAAAAGAGATTCTTAAATTTAAAAAAATAAAATGCCTTGCGAAAATATTCATACCCCTTCACGATGCAGCCTTACATTAAACTGCTTTAAATTACTTTTTTTCTCCACATCAATCTACACTCTATACACCATAATGACAAAGCACAAAACAGATTTGTGACAACTTTTTTTTAGAAATAAAAAACTGAAATGATTCAATTGCATAAGTAAACATACCCTTTTTTGGGACACTTGAAATTGAGCTCAGGAGCATTTATATTGCTTGTAGTTACTAAACTTTGAATAGAGTTAACATGTGGCAAATTCAGTTGAATGAGTATGATTTGGAAAGGCACACACCTCTCAAAAAAAGGTCTAACAGCTGAAAATGCATATCAAGAACAAAAACCAAGCCCTGAGGTCAAAAGAACTGCATGTAGAGCTCAGAGACAGGACTGCATCGAGGCATGTAGTCTCCATTGTCTATAATGGAAGAAGTCTGGAACAACTAGGACTCTTCCCAGAGTTGGCCTTCTGGCCAAGCTGAGCAATTAATGGAGAAGAACTTTGGTTGGTTGAGCTCCATGATCATATATGCAGATGAGAGAAACTTACAGAAGGACAAACATCACTGCAACACTCCACCGATATGGGCTTTAGTCCTCTCCTCAGTGAAGACACATGGAAACACTCAGGCTGTTGGGCTGTTTTTCAGCGGCAAGAACTGAGGGACTCGTCATAGTAGAAGGAAAGCTCAACACAGAAAAATACAGAGATAGCTTTAATGAAAACCTATTCCAGAGCATTCAAAACCTCAAACTGGGCAGAAGGTTCACCTTTCACAGAACAATGACCCTAAGCACACAGCAAGAGTAGCTTATATTAAATTTCTTTGAATGTCCTTCAGTGGCCCAGCCACAGCCTAGGCTTGAACCCAATCAAACATTTCTGGAAAAACCTGAGAATGTCTGCCAGACCCTATCCAAGCTGACAGAGCTTGAAAGCTGAAGAGGTGCAAAACTTGTCTCATCATACCCAAAAAGACTTGAGGCTGTAAAGGTCCTTCAACTAAGAGTTAAGGATATGAATACTTATGCAATGTACTTATTTCAGAGTTTTTACAAAGTTGTCACAAATTTGTTTTGTGCTTTGTCATTATTGTGTATGGAGTGTAGATTGATGTGGAAAAAAAGTAATTTAAAGGGTTAATAATATAATGTAAAACGTTGGCGTAGCACTTGTGAGTCTTGTGAAAACCAATTATTGTTTACAGGAGCACAGGAAACAAAGTTTTCTTACTTCAGCAAAGGAAAAACAGTCTCATCTTGGTTTATATCGAAATTCTCCGACATTTTTCTTTACAAATCCTTGTTTTGAACTTCTAATTTGTGACCGGTGCTTTGTTTACCTCTCTCCACAGCGCGTCCGTGATCGTAACGTCTGAGCGGTGCATGCGCAATGCCGATGTATTACGTCATCCGCCCCCTACTTCTGTGTAGGACTCTTTTTTTTTTTTTTTTTTTGTAGTATCTGGTGCAGTTTTTATTGTTTTTTGAGGATGTCGACATTTAGCCTGTCCATGCTAGCATTTATCCCTTGCATTTTTTTCTTTTGTTTTAAATTCTCTTTCAAAAACAAATATACAGAAATGCTTAATGTCAAACAGAACACAAACAAAGTGGGGAATACATGTAACAAATATACACCATGGAGGGTAAAACATTAAATTTTACAAATAACATTTTTTAATATGTTTCATTTTCCATGTGGGACTGTTGGCATATTTTTCTTACAAAAATGCATCGATTTGCAACAGGAGGCCTTTATTCACCCTTTTGGAGCCATGTGAGGCACTTTTTATTATGGATGGATGCACTTCATCTGACTTGTTTTGGACTGATGAAGTGAAACACCAACCCATTGCTATAATAGAGCTTGGAAGTGCCAGGATATTTATTAATATAACTCTGATTGTATTCGTCTAAAAGAAGGAAGTCATATACACCTAGGATGCCTGAAGGGTGAGTAAACAACAAACAAAAGGGTGAACTAACCCTTTAAAGCAATTTTAAGGCTGCAACATAACAAAATGTGAAAAAAGGGGTATGAATACTTTTGCAAGGCACTATATGCAGTATATAATGTATGTAGCCATTTAAAAATGCAATCAGTGTTTCACTAAAAATTAATTTAATGACTTAGTATCTTTTCTTTCCTTAGGTAAGTTACTTTTAAGTACAGTAACATCTCTTATCTACTTTTATGTTGTTTCTTTCCTTTATATTGCAACTTGTTACTTAAATGAAAATGTTTGTATTCTCTCATTTCTTTATGTATGTTAAAACTGCAATTAACAACTAAGTAAGTTTTTGTTAAAAGGGTTTAGATTTTTTTTTTTTTTTTTTTTACTGAAAATCATATGCCATGGTCAAATTGTCAAAATAAGACTTTACTTAACTTTCTATGCTATAATAACTCACCGTAATTTGTTTGTTTGTAGTTTAGCCATGGTTTATGTACCTAGAAACAAACAAGGTGCAAAAAACAGTTCTGTATTCTATGGTATGCATAATTTTTTGTAGCCGGAGAGGGGTGGTATCTAATCCCCGGCTGGTGGAGCGTGATGGAGCTCGCTGGGGAAGATAAGACTTCCTGTTCCATTACTGAACCTTCACTGCCCCACTTTTCCCATCCCGACGCTGGGAACGTCGCAGGCCTGGGTGAACAGGGTATAGATAACCAAAGACCTGCCACACTCAGGTAAATCAATCTCCACCTCCTGCTGCGGCTGTGGAGATTATTTTATTTTTTATTTATTTATTTATTTATTTGATTTCAGGGTAGAACACGTATAAGCGAGGTGAAGAAATGTTGCAAAGTTTCTTTCATCCTTATTAGCCGCTCCAGTTTTCAAAGCTTGCTCTAAAATTAGGCTACAAGACTAAAAACATTTTCTTAGGATTTTTTTTTAACTTATAGTTATACTGTTTAGCTATAACTGGTTTTATCTAGATGGCCCTCCGTTATCCTCTCCTGACCAGATCACAATTCAAACCAGTTTTCTGTACTAGAAAACAAGACAAAATCCTAATCTTGATTTTTTTTCAATGAGTAATTGGCAAGTAAACTTGACAAATGTACTTCAGATTCTCTTCAGCACATCAGCAGAGATGGGATTTGTGATGTTAGTTGCGGTAAACGGTGAATGGCTGAAGGGAGACTGTCCATCAATAGACCAATGCGGTGATGTTATCATGCTGTCATCTCTCTCTCTCTCTCTCTCTCTCTCTCTCTCTCTCTCTCTTCCTCTTTTCTTCTTTGTAGATAATAGCACCTCTAGAACAGACGGCATCTTTGCTCTTTATCAGATAATGTATCAACACAGGCTTCCAGCCTTCAGCTATTTCCGGACGACTCCCCGCCATCCCTAAAACCATATCAACCTTTTACAATCTCCTGCCTTCATCTTCCATCAGATTTTACATCCTGAAAAGGACATTAACAGTTCAAACCTGATTCCACCCCGAGATAGGTTGATCAACATCTTTATATTTAAATCTTATTTCATAAGACACCAAAAATAGGACCGAATAATGTTACACCAGCAGCAGAGCCATGTCACGGTTACCTACAATTTAGAGCATATTAGTGATAAAAAGTGACATGACGTGACATGAAAGCATATTTTTGACCCTGGACCACAAAACCAGTCTTAAGTAGCAAGGGTATATTTGTAGCAATAGCCAAAAATACATTGTATAGGTCAAAATGATCTATTTTTTATGGCAAAAATCATTAGGATATTAAGTAGAGATCATGTTCCATGAAGATATTTTGTACATTTTTTACCGTAAATGTACATGTATCAAAACTTAATTTCTGATTAGTAATATGCATTGCTGAGAACTTCATCTTGTCAATATTTAGGGGCCAAGCACCGAAGGTGCGATGACACCTATTGTATCCGTTGGCGTTATTATTATTCCGCTTCTTCTTCCTCTTCCGCCACAAGTCTATGGCAGCCCATAGAACCGCTTGCGGGAAAGTTGTATAATTTGGCAGACTAATAGAGGACAGTCTCAACTTTAACCATAGCAAGTTTGGAGTCTCTAACTCAAACTCTCTAGCGCCACCACTTGTCCAAACTTTCACTTTCTTTTGGCTGATAACTTTGAACCGTAAGCCACAAAATCAAAATTCCAATTTTCCCTGAATCCTTGGGTCATGCCGAGTCGAATGAACACCAAATTTCAAAAATCGTAAGGATTAGTTTTTTTTCTATAATTAATTGTTTGTAAAACATACTTTTTCGAACTCGTCCTAGACGGTTTGTCTGATTTTCACCAAAATTGGCTCAGATCATCTTCAGACCATGCAGGCAAAAAGTTATGGAATTCAAGTTGATTGGACAAACCGTTCTTGAATAACGCGCTAATTAATTCTACGAAAAGCGTTCAAAAATGGAAGTGAGGCCATATATCCGCAACACTTTGGAATATTGAGACCAAACTTGGTGAGTGTTATAACAAGCATGACCTGAGGCGTCCTGCAGTGTTTCGTCACAGTGCCACCTAGTGGTCAGGAGATATGAAAAATGGCTATTTTTGCTTATAACTTCTCAGTGGTTTGACCAAAAATCTCAAAACTGGTCTTGTTAGATTCGGAGGAGCATGCCGAGTCGACCCATATCCAATTTTCCCATGTCAGCCATTTTGGGTGTCGGCCATTTTGAATTTAGCTTTAAAATGCTGTATCTTGAGAACGGATTAACGTATCGTTTTGACAATAATTACAAAAATGTTCGGCACCATGCCCTGAATGTACATGAAAATTTTATAAAAGTTATAACGAAATTTCGAAAAATGCTAATAACTTCTGAAAAAAATGGCTTATTGTAATAAAAGTGATCTCAAAATATTCCTTGGGTCAGGCCGAGAACATTGATACCAATTATACCAAAATTGGCCTAACTTCCTGTTCGCCATTTTGAATAATGTAGAAAACCTACTTTTTCGAACTCCTCCTAGACCGTTAGTCGGATTTTCACCAAATTTGACTCGGATCATCTTCAGACCATGCTGACAAAAAGTTATGGATTTCGTGTCGATATTCGAAACCGTTTTCATTTAACGCATCAACGAATTTGCAGGTAAGATGCCAAAGCGCATCGGAAGCTGTATCTCTGCAAAGCTTTGAGATATTTGCACCAAATTTGGTATGTGGCATTAACACCTCACACTGATGACACCATATCAATTTGGTAGCAGCGCCACCTATTGGTCAAGAGTAATGAAGCATTCATTAACTATTAGTTTTAAAATGAACAAAAATGCTAATAACTGTAGATAGCATTAGCCTATTGTAATGAAACTGGTCTCAAAATATTCCTTGGGTCATGCCGACAACATAGATACCAATTATGCAACAGTTGGCCAAACTCCCTGTCCGCCATTTTGATTTATGTTGAAAACCTACTTTTTCAAACTAGTCCTAGACCGTTTGTCCGATTTTCACCAAAATCGAGTCAGATCATCTTCAGACTGTGCTGACAAAAAGTTATGGATTTCATGTTGACAGTTGAAACCGTTTTCGTACAGCACCTCTATAAATTTTAGGCTTGATGTGAAAATGACTCTAAGGCTATATCTTTGGAAAACTTTGACATAATGACACCAAACTTTGTGTGAACGTTTGTCACCTCACACTAAACACACCACATCGATTTGATAACAGCGCCACCTGTTGGTCAAACCTAATAAGCCATTAAATCATATCAGTAGGCGTTCTACATCATTATTCTGTAGTTTTGACTAAAATCATCCTAAAATGGAGCAGTTGGTCTGCTGTTCCTGCCATCCTTAGCTCCTCATTTTCCGCTTTGAGTGCTTGGCCCCGTAATTGCTGCTTGCAGCTATATTTGGATTTGTTTTCAATCTCAGATTCCATATTTTCAAATAGTTGTATCTCGAACTAATATTGTCCTATACTATCAAACCATACATCAATGGACACAAAAAATGTACCCTTATGACTGGTTTTGTAGTCCAGAGTCACATAATCTGCAATTGTGTGTTAAAGGAGACCTATTATCCCCCTTTTTACAATATCTGATGCAAGTCTCAGGTGTCCCAAGGATGTGTCTGTGAAGTTTTGGCTCAAAATACCCTACAGGTCATTTATTATATCATTTTGAAAATGCCTATTTTGAGTGGAAGCAGAAACACGTTGTTTTCATGCATGTTTTTTTTAAATGCAAATGAGCTGTTGCTTCCCACACTCTTTTTCAGAATAGGACTGTGCCTTTACAGTTTGTACCTCAGATACTCCACCAAAAAACATGTTTTGTTTTGATTATCATGTCTATCACACTTTTTGAGCACACATATCCGAAGCACGTGCACAGAATAGTGGCTGTCACATGGCATGTGAGTACTACACTAAGTTCTCTTTCTTGTCTTATTACACTTAAACTGTCAAATACACAGAAGTTTATGTTGAAAACACACAGGAGTTACAAAAACAGTCAGTTATGTCTGCGAAGGTAAACAGCTTGGAAAGAAATTGCACGTTCATATTAGATCTGTGCGGCAGCAGCGTAATATACAGTAAATAAATCAATAAATCCACAGCTCTCTTGTCTCCTCTGCGGCTGGCACTCTAAATAGTGCTCTGTGCTTGTCTGTGCAGACAGAACAGTTAGCATGCTTTGCTCGAATATTCGCCATGGCGCCTGGTACTCCGTTGTTGTTGTGGGTGGAAACATGCAGATTAAGGGGCGGTATTTTAAAATAAGATCCCCTTCCTATGTCACTAGGGGAGCTAAATCTGAGTGGCTCATTTTTTCACATACTTGCAGAAAAGGGCTTACCAGAACAAAGTTACTATGTTGTCCTTTTTTACATTTTCTGGGTTGGTAGAGGCACCAGGGACCTGATTATAACACTTAAACATGAAAAAAGTCAGATTTTCATGATTTTCATGATATGTCCCATTTAAGAAAGTAATTGGGTCAAATATGCATCATGTCTTAAAAATGCTGACTTTAAAATTAATATATGTGACTCTGGACCAATAACAGTTTTAAGTAGTACGGGTGTATTTGTAGCAATAGCCAAAATACATTGTATGGGTCAAAATTATCGATTTCTCTTTTATGCCAAAAATCATTAGGATATTAAGATCATGTTCCATGAAGATATTTTGTAAATTTTCTACCATAAAAATATCAAAACTTAATTTTTGATTAGTAATATGCATTGCTAAGAACTTCATTTGGACAACTTTAAAGGTGATTTTCTCAATATTTTGATGTTTTTGCACCCTCAGATTCCAGATTTTTTTTTTTTATTAACCTTATGACTGGTTTTGTGGACCAGGGTCACATTTGTATCATAGTGCACGGTTTGCAAACTAATACCTTCTGATGTTTGCATCACATATCTGGCTCCATACATGTGGTTTTTAGAACATAGTAAACTTGCTCGAGAGCCCACCTGGTACATCATTGCATTTGCGACACAAATGCATTTTTATCTCCTGTATGCTTTTGTTTCCATGTTGGTTAAGTGTAGGGTTTAGCATAGGTGTTATGTTTTTTATAACGTGAGCATAAACTTTTTAGTGCCAACCACTGGACACTTCATTTCCGAACTGCTGCAATACATACAGTACAACAACCAACATAATGAAACATTGCCATATTCACATTAATCTCTTTCAGGTAAAGCTAAACTAAATCACTTACTAGACATTTCACTGTAAAAGTGTTACAAAACATGTAAGAAGCAAGGTAATACAATTTTGCAGAAATGCACATTTTCCAAAATAGCCACATGGTGGCATTTAATGTTTGATTCCAGCTTGTATAATTTACCAATCCCAATATACTTACCTTTTCCTTTTTCTTTCTAACTGTTCATTCCTAAAATGACAAAAAGGCCATATGTATGTAACAAAGAAGAGTTTAGTTTAATACGTCCAGTATGGGCTCAGAACAGTGCGTGTACATCAGAAATGAGGTACAGCGTGTTAAATAGGGGTAGATGGGTAATTAAAGGCTGTCTTAGTGGTTGATTACAGTGCTTTACTTCATAATGACAGTGTAGGAGTTTACCAAGAACTTAGATTACTGTCTTCAGAGCGGAACATGTGCACACAAGCGTACATTATAAAAATAAATGGCGGAAAAGGGAACAAAATAACCGGCTAAGACAGTTCATCAGTGTCCTCAATTTGCCAATGTGATCGTTTAAACAATGTTCTTTGTTTGTTTGTTTTGGGAACGGCTGTAAACGAGCAAAGCATTAATTGATATGGTACAATCATGCTTTGCTATTAGTGAACCGCGATCATTATGATTTAATCTTTAATTTGAATCGAACCCAGTCAGCACTGATAAAACATGACAAACGTCAACCTCAAGAGGAACAGGAATTATCCCAGTGACCTCTTGCGGGGAAATGTGAGCTCCCAGCAGTTTTCAATGTCACTGTGATGCCACGCCACCTAAATAGGGGATGAAAAAAATCAATATTTGATTATAAAATGTATATTTCTTATCTCTCGTCTTGCTATCCTAACAAAAAATCTTGCTATCTGAAAATGTCCAACCTTCACAAGGTTATGAAAGATTAGTGGCTGGTCAGGACCACCAGTGTGTTTTATATGATTCATTTAGACATAACACATGAGCAGCTGACATGTACATGAAGATGGAAAGTTTTAGGTGCTTTTTAATAATCTTTAAGCTTTAAAATAGTGTGTGACAAAATAATCAGTGCGAATATAAAGATATATTAAATATAAAGTACAAATATTCAATGTAGCCTGCTTAACATGGGTCCACAAAAATGGTTTAATAGTAAAATATCTATTTCAATGAACTTATTTTGTACTTATTTTGTTATACTGCAAGATACTACTTGAAACATCATGTTAACTATCCATATACACTAAGTTAAGGTCAGTCAGAACGTTTTTGAAATACTTTTATTGAACAAACATGCACTAAACTAATTAAAAGTGATAGCAAATATATTTATAATGGTGCAAATGAGCACTACTTCAAATAAGTGGTGTTTACTGAACTATATTTAATAAAATAAAGTTTCTTGAACACTGCAAAAAATGCTTTTCTAGCTTAGATTTTTTTGTCTTGTTTCCAGACAAAATATCTAAAAATTCTTAAATCAAGAAAGATTTTCTAGACGAGTAAAAATCATTTTCTTGTTTTCAGAAAAAACAAGTCAAAATTAAGTGAGTTTTTGCTTAGAACAAGCAAAATAATCTGCCAATGGGGTAAGCAAAAAAATATTTTTTTAAACAGACAAAACAAGATTATTTTGCTTACCCCACTGGCAGATTATTTTGCTTGTTTTAAGCAAAAATACATTAATTTTGACTTGTTTTCTGAATACAAGACAATAATTTTTACTCGTCTAGAAAATGCTTCTTGATTTAAGATTTTTGGCTGGAAACAAGACAAAAAAATCTAAGCTAGAAAAGCATTTTTTGCAGTGAACAACAAATCAGCATATTAGAAAGATTTCTGAAGGATCATGTGACACTGAAACTGAAGTTATGATACTGAGAATTCAACTTTGCATCAAAAAAAAAAAAAAAAATACTTTTTAAAATATATTCAACTAGGAATGCTTTTTTTAAATTGTAATAATATTTTAGAAAATTACCGATTTTACTGTATTTCGGTTTAAAAAAAACCTTATTGACCCCCCAACTTTGGAACAGTTTTGTACAGGTAAATGCTTATATAAGTGCAGCCTATTATTATTTTGTTAAAGGATAATTTTAGACAGTAACAAATAACTAGGGACAAGCACTACTTCACCTGTCTGTCTCTGGTATTGTCTTCACAGTCACATCACGGATTTGGAAACTGTGGATCAGACTTTTAAAATTACCAGTAATTTAAATTGAGCAGCTGCAGCAATGAACTAAAGATGAATCAGTCTGCGGGGTCATTGAAACTGTCACTGAACTGAGTCAATCTTTGAGCTGTTAACTGCTCATCTGAGGTGTTTTTGAGTATTTCTGCAGGTTGCTCCACACCAACCTCCAGAAAGCGAATCATTGCGTGCCATTAGTATGCTTAACCTCTAAAATTAAGAACGCAATTACGATTACACAAAAGAAGAGACGGCCGCTCATTCTCCTCGGCGTGGCATGATGGGTATTATGGTAATTAGTTGACAGAAGGTCAAAGGCAATATGTTTAAAAGTAATCAGCGCGTAACACTTCCTGCATTCGAAATGGCAGGATGAAAGGCCGAGGTTTGGTGAGTTTATTAGCAGTGCCGGGGAAAAGTCAGCTTTTCTCACATTACAGAGGAAATCTTGCAGAGGGATTTCAAACGTTGGCTATTTTAAGGGATGTCTGCAGGGCTGAGATAGGGAGAGGTTCATGACTGGGTCGGTTTGGACGGCGTGGAGGCGTCATTCATGTTGAAAGTCTTTCACCTCTCTGTCCTTCCGTGACAATCGGCAGGAAACGTTGACGAGGTTTTTTCTTGCAGGAATTTATTGAGCAAGCTTTGTCTAAAGCCTATGTCAAATGCAATTTGATTTGCTTCCCTGAAAGTAAAATTGTCTTTATTAGAGGGTAACCAACCAGCAGTTTACAGCTTATATTTGCCAATATCATTTGCATACTGTTTCCAGAAGAACAATGGGAAATCATAGTTTAAAAAAGTTTTAAAAACCAGAGAAAACAAAACACACCTTAAAGAGAGTTAATCAAATATAAAAGTCCAAACACATATGGCAAAACTTTCACTTCGACAAACAAACAAACAAACAAACAAACAAATAATAATAAATTATTATCATTATTATTATCATCATTATTATTATTATTATTATTATTATTATTCACTACCTTTTAAGTTTAGGGTTAGATTTTTTTTATTTATTTGTTTGTTAATTTATTTATTTTACTCTTATGTTCATTTATTTGATCAAAAGTACAACAAAACAGTAGTATTGTAAGATAGTATTACAAAAAATATCTTCTGTTTTAATATATTGAATATATTGAAAATATTAATGTTAATGTTATGGTGATGCTGAATTTATCTGAAAAAAATACAGCAAAACAGTAATACTGTAAAATAATAAATAAAAAAGTATTTTATTTTAATATTTGAAAATATTATTTATCTGTGATGGTGACGGTGAATTTATTCATTTATTTTTTGCATTGATTACATTAATCTTCAGTGTCACATGATACTTCTAATATGCTGATTTAATACTCAATCCAAAATTATTATTATTATTATTATTATTATTATTATTATTATACACTGCCATTTCAGTTTGGGGTTGGTGAATTGTATTTATTTATTTAACTCTTATGTTCACTAAAGGCTACATTTATTTGATCAAAAATACAGGAAAATCAGTAATATTGTAAAATATTACAAAAAAAATTCTATTTCTATTTTAATATTTGAAAAAGAATATTTATCTGTGATGGTGACGCTGAATTTATTTATTTATTTTTCACAGTGATTACATTAATCTTCAGTGTTACATGATAATTCTAATATGCTGATTTATTATTCAACCAACAACAATTATTATTATTATTATTATTATTATTATTATTATACACTACCATTTAAGTTTGGGGTTGGTGAATTGTATTTATTTATTTATTTATTTTACTCTTACGTTCACTAAAGGCTACATTTATCTGATCAAATATACAGCAAAACAGTAACACTGTAAAATATATATATTTTTTTATCTTTTATTTTAATATTTGAAAATATTATTTATTGATAGTTTTTTTTTCAGGATTGCATGATAAATAGAAAGTTCGAACTAACAGAATTTATTTGAAATAGTAATCTTTTGTAATTGTTTGAAATGTTAAAAAAAGAACTTACTGGCCCCCTTTGAAAGGTGGTATATGCAATTATTTATTCCAACACAATAGTAACATATCTGGCAACCACTTATGTCCACCTTTGCAGAAGCTTTATTTTATTTTATTTTATTTTATTTTATTTTATTCTTTTCTTTTTTATTTTATTTTATTTTATTTTATTTTATTTTATTTTATTTTATTTTATTTTATTTTATTTTATTATTTTACAGGGGGAAAAAGCTAACTTGCCAGATTCTCAGTTGTGGCTCCCCGCAGCAAATCTTTAACGACAAAATGCAGTTTCCTGCTACTAAAAAACAGCTCCCCTATTTTCCTTCAAATATAAAATGTGTTATATCTTAAAAACTGGCTGCTAGGTTTTCACCCTCACTTCTTCTTTTCTTCTTCTCCTCACTCACTGTTTTCTTGAAATACAGGCTCGTGAACACAGTGCCATGTAAATACACAAAGTAATCCTTTTCATCCTGAGTGCTTGTGTCCTTATTAGACTGAAGGGAAAGTCGCATTACTGCAGTGTGCTTGAAAGCGCACAAATACAGCTTGAAAGCACAGTGAGAGATTCATACACACCACTTTTCCCATGAATGTTGAAAGGCACTCTCACAGGTTTAATGCTCAGAGGAAAAATCGGGGTGAAAATCGGGGGAAAGGGTTTCTCTCAGGCTTACACACATTGTTTGGCGGCATATACAGCGCTGCCGTGGCCTTGCTCAATTTATCGACTGCTCAGGGAAATCAACTGGCACAGGCTTTGCGGTCGGCAGATAATAAACTGAATTCATGGAACCTTTTATTCAACAAGCGGCAGCGAGAGATGAATGGACATCATGTCTACCACTGAATTTATTAGAGCCGTCTCCTTTCTTCTGTCCCGTGAGCATCTCTAATGTGTTTTGGCGTGCGCCGTATCTGGATTGTTGATATCCACGCTTAAGTGTGTTAGATTGTTGTAAGATGTTTGTATAAATGTTTAGGAAAAGTGACAAATGGATGTCTTTTATCTTGTTCCTTTATGAGAATCTAATTTACTTACCAGGCCATAAAGGCAGTATATAAATAGCGCTGCACTGTATTTTTAGGGTCAATGGCGATTAAAAGTTTTCATTAAAAAATAAAATAAAATAAAATAAAATAAAATATAAAATAAAAAAAATTACACAAACACTTATTGATGTTTTAAATGAAAAAAAAAATGCTATAATATTTTTACATGTGAGTGAACACATCTTTATAAGACGAATATTTATTTTAATAATAATAATAATAATAATAATAATACAAAACATAAAATATTTTAGTTACTTGTTATGTTGATCACACAACATGAATTTGATTTGGTAGTCGAAAATGTTTTAAGCATATATTATATAAACTATTTTTAAAATGTATATAATTTAATTTATATATAAAAATAGAACTTAAAATGATGGACTGCCTTTTTTGAAAATAATAATAATAAAATAATAATATAATAATACATAAATTAATCACATTTCCATCACAAAAGAGGTGTATTCAAGTCATTTAATTTTAATTTTTAATTTAATTTAATTTAATTTAATTTAATTTAATTTAATTTAATTAACAAAAACTTTAAACTAAAAAAAAAAAACTAAAATTAACATGAAAGCACAAAATCTACAAATAAAATTTGTCAAATAAAAATGTCTGGCAGACAGTAATTTCATGGTTTGTTTCTATGATATTATTTCCTGTTTTATGTTCATTTTCCTTCATATTTCTGCATGTTGGTCACACCACATGACTGTGATTTGGTAGTCAAAAATGGTATGTATAAAAAAGTATATATTAGATAAATATAGAAATTATATATAAATTTATAGAATTTAATATAATTTTATTTATAAAACATTATATCGTTAAATGACTGCCTATTTTTTTTTCTGAGGAATAATAACAAAAACTATTAAAATAATACATAAATTAATGACATTTCCATTACAGAAGAGGTGTATTAATTTAATTTAATCTAATTTAATTTAACAAGTTTTTCAAAATAAAAATCTAACAAAAAATGAATTAAACTGTAAAATAAAAATGTACTTAAAATAAAAATAACTTCAAATGATGAACTGCCTTTTTCTGAGAATTTAATTTAATTTAATTTTAAAATCTAACAAATTTTTCAAAATAAAAATCTAACAAAAACGAAAAAATGTACAAAATCACACAACCAAATTACTAGAACTTTAATTAAATTAACATGAAAGCACTAAATCTAAAAATTAAACTGTAAAATAAAAATGTTTGGCAGACAGTAATTTCATGGTTTGTCTCTGATATAATTTCCTGTTTTATGTTAATATCTCAAGTCTACGAGTGTGATATTGCGTTTATACAACAGTTCCACGGCACAAGTGTGTAAATAAACAAAATAACAACTGGGTGTCTTTAAAAAAACTCTTTTGTGCGAACTATTCCTTCCGCCACGAATTCAAATCAAAGTTTGACGGTTGATCAGCTGAGCATAAGCTTCTCGTTACTAATTCCAAAACGTCACTTTAGAACTAGTAACGTTGAGTTGCTTCATTGAAAGCCTATTGTATTACTGCTTATTACACGGCTCTTTGGAATGTTTGCTTCTGATTGGTCAGTTGAGACATTTGCAGGTTTGTTCTTTTCAAATAATCACCGCTCCAAAGTAATAACGCATAGCCGGTACTACTTGTATGTTTAAAATCCCTCCGCGCCTACAAAGATAGCCGTTTGGCGCCATCTTGTGACAAACACTGGACAACCACAATTAACAATGGAAAATTTCGACATTAATCTATTTAAATTGTCTAACTAACGTACATAGTTTGAATGTTAGTCACGTGGTACTATATCGTTTCGCGGAAGGATAAAATTTTTAATTTAAAACAAATATGCCAATAAAAGGTTTCAAATTCATATTCATGTCCAGTTTTTTTCCTTATGTGGCAAGTAGCCGTGTAATAAGCGGGATAATGTACAGGCAGCCTGTAGTTATCGCGGAATAAGCCCCTTCAGTGTGATAGAACGATAGAACGATAGATAGATAGAACGATAGATAGATAGATAGATAGATAGATAGATAGATAGATAGATAGATAGATAGATAGATAGATAGATAGATAGATAGATAGATAGATAGATAGATAGATAGATAGATGTTTTTTTCCTCTTGAATTCTTAAATTGCTCCCAATATCCTGACCATGTATCTCTACTCTTGGCAGAAGCGCACAGACACATGCAAACAGCATTTCAAGCTGGAGTGAGCAACACCTGCCGCGTGCCCTTTGGAGTCCAGGCCAGCGGGACTTGATTAATCATCTTACGACAGACTCTTCGTCATCATACCAGCTTTAATTATGAAGGCTATAAATAATTTTTTTTCTAGAACTGTATAGATCATCTGCACTAAGGCGTCCACAACAGGTGGATATTTTGTCTCGCCTGCGGAGTCTCTGGTGTGATTGAGTCGGGGTGATGTATGGCTAAAGCGCTGATTTCTCGCTTGTGAAATACTCCCTGTCTCACATTACTTACTGTCTGTATCTGGCACCAAATAAAACAATATGAGAAATTATATCCATTATCACAGAGGTGCACAGGACGTGGGGGTTTAATAAATAGCGGCGCCTATCCGAATCGAAGATGAAGGAATGGCAAGGCTTTTACTTTTAGGAATGAGAGCTGATAATAGCACAGTGCTAAACATGGAAGGCAAATTATGTATTTGCACTTAACAGAATGATCAGTCAATGACGTTATATATATACAGATAGCAAGGTGACATTGATTCAATGTTGAAATTCCATCAGAATCATCATTTTGGTTGAGGTTGAAAAATCAATGCTAGATAATATTGGATCAATGTTGATAATCCAATGCTTTTCTGTGTTGAAATAAAAAATATTGAATCAATGTTGATTTTTGGTCAGCATTTAACTAGTGGGACTTAGACTGTCAATCCCTCATTCAACACTTAAATATGGTAAAGTCTAGAAGGGATACAGCTATGGCTACTGGGCATGCGCACATCAGTCTAACGTTATTTTTGTCACACTGTACAACAATAATACTTTTTTTGTATTATAGTAAGGGCTAAGTTTAGGGTTGGGGTAGGTGTAGACGTTAATAAAACACAATCTAATAGGTAGAACAATTAATTTCATTGTTAGTTTCCGGTCTGAGCTGTATACCCTCTAGCCACAACCCTTAAATATGGCACATTTTCCTGAAATGTATTGAGCACATGCTCATCAAACAATAAATACTGTTAATTTTGTGAACTCATCACCTCAGCACTAATAAATACACAAATAAAACTGTTTGCAGAATGTGTAGATTAACATAGAACTGTTACCATTAGATAGAAGTCAGATAAACCAGCAGGATATTATTAGCAGCAGTAATAGTAGTCATTTAATCATTAATTACTAAAAACATAGCTACTATTAGCTAGCTGTTTTAGCTATAGCTAGAGGAGCACATTCAGCCAGAGACTGATAATGAATAAATGCTCCAATGAATGTCTTTATGATTATTGTGGTCATCCAGGTATATATATTACAATATTAAATTAAACATTTTTATTTTTTTTAAAGCAAAATACTTTCAAATTGTAATTAAACATTTAAATTATAACTATTTATATTATTTATGATTTATATATTCATTATAATTGTGAGATTTAAATCATATAGAATTTGCATACATTTAATGAATCACCTAAGAATACAGGTTAATAGAGAGAATAGGCTGTATGCACGGCGGTGAATGACGTACTTCCGGTGGAATATAAGGATGCTGGATTACTTCCGTTCCGGCGCGATTGTAGAGTGCTGTGTACTATTTTTTCTAATAACTTGTATTGTCTTCTATACTACGGTAACGTTAGTCACAAAAACAGACTCCACTCATATTGTTGATGCTTATTTGCTTTATTATATTAAATAAACATATAAAATGACATCTAAACGTATGAAAGTATCTTTTCAAAGACGGGAGGACAGCCCCTCTAGCCACCACTGCTGTGTCCCGCAGTGTACAGCATCTGCTAAATTTAACACTTTTCTAAGTTTCCGCACGTTTCCTAAAGAATGTGTGATTATAAAACCAACTTTGCCGCCTTGTATCTCCATTACCACTGTTTCAGCTATAATTAGCAGTGATAATGCAGTGCTATTCATCTGTCGTAGAACTGCATGACATTTTTTATTCTTATTATTTTGTACAATAATCATCCATACTAGCTAAGATAACAGCTGTGGTTATCCAAGCTGAACAGTGGTAACGTTAGAAAAGTAAAAACTGAACTGGACTGAACATGTCCAACAGAACTTTGAACGTCACTTTTAAGCTACTCTACTCTCAGTTGGTGTGGAGTCTCTGCTTTCCTCATAGAGCGGTAGCAGTGAGCGTTCACTGAGATCTCATTTGTGGCCCTGATTTTACCTGACACTTTCAGACAAAATTACAAACACGCCTGCTGCTGGACGAATCGTAAAAAAATAATAGCAGTTCAGTTCAGGCGGTTCAGGTTAGCTGAATTTACCTTCATAATTGCACAGATACGAAGACACATAAAACTTGAAACCTTTCTCAAGTTTGCTCTGTGGCGTTGTACTGCACATCAGTGATTGTACATTTGGGCAACTCTTGCAAACACCGAGTAAAATTCGTCAACTCTGCCATAATCGCGTTTTTCTCCGCTTCAAACCTCTCCAACCGGAAACGGAATAGCAGCCTTGCGTCAAACGCGGAAGTACGCGTGCATAGAGCCTATAAAGGGTACCTAATAGGTAGAACAATTAATTTCATTGTTAGTTTCCGGTCTGAGCTGTATACCCTCTAGCCACAACCCTATTCAGAGGTAAAGTCTAGAAGGGATACAGCTATGGCTACTGGGCATGCGCACATCAGTCTAACGTTATTTTTGTCACACTGTACAACAATAATACTTTTTTTGTATTATAGTAAGGGCTAAGTTTAGGGTTGGGGTAGGTGTAGACGTTAATAAAACACAATCTAATAGGTAGAACAATTAATTTCATTGTTAGTTTCCGGTCTGAGCTGTATACCCTGGTTGTGGCTGGTTGTGGCTAGAGGGTATACTCAGAGGGTTTTTTTTAAGCGCCTCAATCCAATCCATTAGGTGGCAGTAATGCAACTTAAAGCTGGCTGCCAACCGCCAATCAAATCAAAGCGCGGTATTACAGATTTCAAATGCCAAACGGACGCAGAAGTGGCAACGTCAAACTGTTTTATTAGAGGTAAGTTATAAAAGGTCACTAAAAATTGACGTAAAATATAACGCTTAGAAATAATAATAAAATAATCCGTGTAACTTCATGTTACTTCCGTTACAGAGAGTTCCCTTTATTTGACGACAGTTCACAGATGTGTATTGATTCACCTCAGAGAAAAGAAGTAAGTTAACGTTACATGGAGTTTATTTAATTTCGCGTGTATTTCACTATTCATCTTCCTTACAACGTGTGTGTTTTTATCTGGACAAGTCCGAGTGAACTGCGAGTCTGCGATGAGTCACATGAACGCGCGCCGTCCGGACCAAAGAATGGCCAGGTAAGGATTTTCGTTAAATATATAGGGCGAATTCCAAACGGCTATTTTGCGCCCTTCAAGGGCACTTCTAGAAGGGGACGCCATTTGTAGGGACGTTCCAAACGAAAGTGAGCAACTTAATCCCTTCACGAAGGGCCCTTCCAGAAGGCCGTTAGAGAAGGGAACATTCCATGGTCACTTCACGGAAGTGATTTCCGTTAGTGATCACATGATCTTCAGTTAGGAGCTCTTGCAATGCATTTTAAAGCAAAGTTGGGGTTGATTTCGACTTCACATACATGCTTAGGTAGAATAGGCTGATTAAATTTGACTTTATTTTAATGTAATACAAAATATTTTTCGTCAGTGATAAAAATGTAATTTAAGACGGTAGTGTAAGCAAGTTTAAGCATGTTTAGTTTAAGAAAAGTGTAATAGTAAATAAAATAAATATTTAAATAAAATAATAATGAAAAGAAGTATTTATTTACAACAACTGATAAGAGTGCTGAATGCTGCACGCACACGCAGCGTTGTCAAGGTAACATTTCGTCAGTCGTTCCCTTTGCAAAGGGAGTTCCAAATGCTTAAAAGATACAGAAATGCCCTACTCCCTTAAAAGAACTCACTTCAAAGGGCTCTGCCCTTCGGAGGGAGTAGGGCATAGGGATCCGCCCTTCCGTTTGGAATTCGCCCATAGAGTCTGGGAACGTGACGTCAGCAACGCAATGCATGTTGGGAATTTAGGTAACGGAGCTGCGGTGAACACTGTGTTTGATTGTGATCGTGAAGTTTTAGTCTACTTTATTCTGCATAAATAATAATTTTTGGTGAACTATTGTTGTGTTGTTAATTGCCACAGTCTCACCGATTACCAGCATGTACGCCGACTGTCAAATGTTTGATTTTCCAGCTTTCCAGCTTGGACAATCACCTTGGATCCCAAGTGTCCGAGTAAACAAAACGGCGTTGCATGGCGTGGGTACAAGCAGTTAGACGGAAAAGCATTAGTTGACTAATATGTGCCCCAGCGTTGTTATGAAACCATGAATTAAGAAATTAATGCTGTTAAATCAGTTGCTCTCAAGGAATGTCATCCAACATAAACTTTTCTGTGTATGTTCATGTATTGCGTGTATTTATATGTATATACACATGTACATTTATAATATTTAAATTATTTATATATACACTAGTTAACATTTGAAGTGGATCGAAAGCTTTCATCAAAGTTGTCATAATAAAATCATGTCTTAGGACTTTAACTTTCTTGATCCACTTCGAATGTTGACTACTAATATATATATATATATATATATATATATATATATATATATATATATATATATATATATATAGATATATAGATATATATAGATATATATAGATATAGATATAGATATAACAAGTATAAAATATACACATGTATGTGTACTTATACATAGACAAACAATGTTTTACAGCCTTCAGTTATGCCGCGTTTCAGACAACCCGTTACCCGTGTTTTTCCAGCCTTCTACCGGTGAAAGTGCACTGGAGCGGCAGTCAAACCTGTGATTTCCCATCTGTGAACTCGTACTAACGTTAGATCAACGTACTCCCAGTTCCGAGCTCTGATATACCGTGCGTTGTTTATGCAAGTGGTACATCGTGGAAAAATAGTCTTTAGGACAATATAACATTGCATTCAAATTAATAATAATAAATGCGCGCAGACAGTTTGGCACGACTTACCTGGATCGCAGCATTAAACATGCATTACCTGTTTTACATATTGCATACCACGTTGCAGAAATAAATTGAAAAAACACGAACATTTCTATATCCCTTTATTTGTGTATAACACACTGATGTAAATGTGCACAGTAACATAAGAATCAACTAAATTGAAAAGTTCAGTTCCACTACTACTATAGTGCAAACACAAAAGGTGTAAGATGTAACAGTGCTGTAAACTTTAAGTCTCAAGAACACAGGTAACAATGCAGTAGGTAAAACGGCAAATAACACTACAAACAAAGTATGTAAACACCATCTGGGAATGTTACGTGCGTTCAGGCGGTAACTCATTTAGATCGTCCACCACTTTATGCTCGTAAGGATCGAGCCGTTGATTATTTTTAGTTTTTCTAAATACCTCAGCTTTGACACTTCATTAAGCTTTTCTCGGTATGGAAGATTTAGCTTTTCCTCGGATCTATGCATTGTTTTTTTTTTCTTTTTAATAGTTGCCTACTATCTTGTAATACTGACGGCTGACGACGTTACATAAAACATGGCGGCAACTACCCATAATTCTACGCGCAGTGACGTAGTTGGCCAAGCTCTATTACATTTCGGTTTGTTTTTCCACCAACCTCTAGCAGATACAACAGTGAGAGTACTGTTTGAATGTTTGTGTTTCAACACTATATGTGACAGCACAAGCAGACTGATCGCGATTTTGACATTCTATCCTGAAAAAAATATATGAATGGAAAATTTTAATGTAATAAATATTTTTTTTTACAAATTTCTTATTCGTGCTATCGACCTATTTTGAATTTCTCTCAGCTCCTTCTTTGACTGATATATAGGGGAAACTTCGCGGAGGCAACCGCCCGAGGCGAAGCGGAGGGTGGTTATTAGCCTCCATATCATGCATTTAATTATGATATGTTATTAGCCTCCACATCATGCATTTAAAATCCTTTAACGCACGGCGAACCGTTGATTATCCCTTACATATGTGACCCTGGACCACAAAACCAGTCTTAAGTTGCTGGGGTATATTTGTAGCAATAGCCAAAAATACGTTGTATAGGTCAAAATTATCGATTATTCTTTTATGCCAAAAATCATTAGGATATGAAGTAAAGATCATGTTCCATGAAGATATTCTCTAATTTTCCTACCATAAATGTATCAAAACTTGGGATTAGTAATATGCATTGCTAAGAACTTCATTTGAACAACTTTAAAGGCGATTTTTTGCAACTTCATCAGATTCCAGATTTTCAAATGGTTATATCTCAGACCAATATTTTCCTGTCCTAACAAACCTTACATCAATGGAAAGCTTATTTATTCAGCCTTTAGATGATGTATAAATCTCAATTTCGAAAAATTGACAGTTTTGTGGACCAGGGTCACATATTTGATTATTTTATTTAATATATTAGCTTAATATAACGTTAATACTTAACACCTTAAGTCAGTGTGTCACAAAACGAATTTGCTTAACCTAATAACAGTGTTTTTCACCATTTTTTCCTTTTTGTAGGCCCATCAGAAGGACATTTCACAGCTTTGCTCACATCAGGACTGAAGAACTGGCTGAACCAGTGTCTGGGGTTTCAAGTAATGGCAGCTACCAGAGTGGACTCTTTAATGTGAAGATGCCAGATGTGTGATGGTAATTTACATTAAGATTATTTTTTTTTTATTTTATTTATTTATTGACAAAAGCAAGTTTTTCATTCAATATGCATCTACCAAGTGAATGCTGTTTTTAATGTTTCATAACTTGAAAAAACAACTACATTCCCATTATTATTATTTGTAACCTATCCATGTTTTTTTGTGCAAATATGTTCCTGACACCCTTTTAGGTTGGCTGTTTTGCTGTTGGAGGCACGTGTTAGGATGCTGTGTTGTACTCTAACCAGTGAGCTGACTTCTCAGATGAACTGGGCAGTAGGAAACTGAAAGATCCGCCTGAACAAAAAAAACTCAATTTACAAACACCAGGCTCCAAGATGTGCATGGTAAGTCAGGGTCCGCATGGGTCCTTTTGTCCTGAATTCAGTTTGATACAATTTAAATCCATTAAAAGTCTTAAATATCTTAACTCTAATGAGAAAAGCCTTAATTATGTTTTCAATAGATCTTAACTTTGGAGACAGAAAAAATATATATATTTTAAGTGCACTCATCTGCCATATTAAATTCTAATTACAATTTGCACTTAATTTTGTAGTACATTAAGTCACATTTCCAAATATTTAGGACCCATCTTCTTTCAGTTACATACTACTACTAATCAAATGTTTTACACCATTGTGCAGTTTTAACATCCTGTTTGTTTTTATACTTTAGATGCCTTACAACAAGTGAAAGCTGAGAAAAAGGAGGCCTCAGATATCATCATTTCTGTGACAGTGCAGCTTTGGCTCTAATGTGGCCCTGTATGGCTTGGGGACATTGCCTCATGGTGAAAAGCCCTGAGTTCAGACTATCTGTTTAATGAGGAGACAGGACATCTTTTTTTAATAAGAAAAGTAGCTTCAATCCATGAAAAACTTCAAACTTCAAGACCTGAACAGCAAACTGATAATGTCTCAGTTTGTGGTATGTTAGTGTTTCTAGCTTTGATGGTGAGTTTTAATTTCCGTTTACTTCCATTTTGCAGATGCAGGTTGCATTTGTTATATGCTGTCAGTTTTTACAGGCTTTTCTCCTGGCATTTGCTTTATAAATTCAGAATTAACTGTTCCATGTATTAAGGCCACTTTGTCATTCATTTTATCATATCCTGTATGTACATTGTATTTTAAGCTCTGTCCCCCATTTCACAAGGCTAGTCTCAAACTAAACTCATGTTTAAGCTCTTAACTGAAAATAACTTACTCTGACAGATCTTAAAATGTAATTGCCATTGCTTTGTCTCAGATGCACACCAGTAATGTGTTTTTCCCTTGGATTTTATAAAAGCTGTTTAAATAGCCTAATTTAACTAAGGTGTAGTCTAGGGATGCTCATTTCGGTTAATTTTCCTGACCGACAACCGCTGCTCGTTATCCGAACATTAACCGTTAACTGATAAAATTAGAATAATAAATTAGTTTAAAATAAAAATGGAATGCACGAGTATCTGTGATGATACATTAAAAATACAAGCAAATGTTTTATTTTAACGTGCAAACAGCAGCATACAGAGCAACAACAAAAACTGTATTGACATATACTTAAATTATCACGCATCAGCAGCGGTTCTGAGAACAGAGAAAATCTGAATGAAAAAAAAGAATAATATAAATAGGCCTACACTAAATATGTATAAATTAAATAATTACCTAATTAAGATGACAAAACTAAAACACACTGAATCCTTTTAAGCGCTTTGAAGAACTGTACCGGTCTTATTCTTCTCTTCGGACATAAAAATATATAGCAGGCCAGCCAATACCTCAGTGTGCCTAGTTTTTAACATGTCCACATGCTGTACGGATAGGCAGGACCACTGCCTGTTAACTCTTAGATCCGCGAAAAAACACCATCACAAAAACCCTTTCAATTTGCGGTTCGGGACTTCCATCCACTGTCATATGCGTGTGGAGAAGCGCGTGTTTTACAGCGTTCAGCAATAGCCAATCACAGACATGTATGTTGATTATCACTGTGGCCAATCAGAGGAGGCTATGTTACAATCCACTCACCAACCAAAGTGCCGGTTTCAGTTTTGCTGATTTCTACACTTTCGCGAACTCTCTTATTAAAACAAAGAAAGTGTTGGCATTATATAAATAAGAGATTAATTGTGCAGTGTAAAGGTTATTTTATTACTTTTTAATAACTTTATGAGATTGCGATGAACTCTAGGATGAGTGATACCTATTGCGCACTTTCTAGACTATAATTCATTCAGAATTTGAATACATTCACTCACGGATTCACTCTCTGATAACCCAATAACGCCACTTGCCATTGAGCTGCATATACTACATCTGTTTACTAGGTAAAGGTGAAGCGAAATATGTCTGTACAGCCACACTGCACGTGTCGACACGCACGCGTGAGTAAACAGATAACTAATGCTGCGTTCACACCGCCCCAAATGTCATGCGTCAGTTGCGGCAAGATAACATGTAAAGTCAATGGTTGAGTCCGTCAGAGGTCCGTCAGAGGCTCTGCGTTGCGTTGTGTCCGTTGGTTCCGTCAACTTTTCAAGCGTTACCTGCGTTTCAAGCGTCAACGCAGCAAACGCAAGCAACGCAGAAGTTCAGCTAGCTGAACTTTTGACGGACTTGACGCACTTGACGCAGTGCGTCAACCAATCAGAGCGTCTCACTGTAGCGACGTCACCACACGTATTTTGAATGAAGCGGGAGCAGAAAAAACAACAACATACAATTCTCTGCGATTGCAGACGGCTATAAACTTATTCTAGCCGTCTGCAATCGCAGAGAATTGTATGATCCGTTCTCGTTGTTGTATAAAGACAGGAATGTAAAGGAACTTGCTTGGATGAAGATCGCTGAAGAGATCGGGATGTCAAATCTTTTCTCAACGTAATTATTTCCCATTTCGTTAGCTAGCGAAACATGTTCATGAGAGGATTCCAAAATGTCCAGTCCCAATAGTTTGCCATGGTTTATTCAGGGGAAGTGTGCAAAAAACTAGATGCGTTGGGAGCGTTGCCTGACGTGTGCGGTGTGAACGCACCAAAAAGCAAGCGTTGCCAGCTTCAACGTACATGCGTCAAACTAGATGCGTTAGGTGCGTTGCCTGACGCAGACAAATGCTGCGTTCACACCGCCCAAACCGTCATGCGTCAGTTGCGGCAAGATTACATGTAAAGTCAATGGTTGAGTCCGTCAGAGGTCCGTCAGAGGCTCTGCGTTGCGTTGTGTCCGTTGGATCCGTCAACTTTTCAAGCGTTACCTGCGTTTCAAGCGTCAACGCAGCCAACGCAAGCAACGCAGAAGTTCAGCTAGTTGAACTTTTGACGGACTTAACGCACTTGACGCAGTGCGTCAACCAATCAGAGCGTCTCACTGTAGCGACGTCACCACACGTATTTTGAATGAAGCGGGAGCAGAAAAACAACAACATACAATTCTCTGCGATTGAAGACGGCTACAAACTTATTCTAGCCGTCTGCAATCGCAGAGAATTGTATGATCCGTTCTCGTTGTTGTATAAAGACAGGAATGTAAAGGAACTTGCTTGGATGAAGATCGCTGAAGAGATCGGGTTGTCAAATCTTTTCTCAACGTAATTATTTCCCATTTCGTTAGCTAGCGAAACATGTTCATGAGAGGATTCCAAAATGTCCAGTCCCAATAGTTTGCCATGGTTTATTCAGGGGAAGTGTGCAGAAAACTAGATGCGTTGGGAGCGTTGCCTGACGCAGACAAAGTGTGCGGTGTGAACGCACCAAAAGTGTGCGGTGTGAACGCACCATTACAAATAGAATTATTTCTTTCACCATGCAGCAAACGTAAAAAAAAAAAAAAAAGAATAGAAAAAAACCCTTTTAAACCGTTTAACTGATAGTAATAATCGGTTAAAATTCTTACTGTCAGTTAACGGTTAAACGGTCAATATGAGCATCCCTAGTGTAGTCCTGATTTAAGATAAGCCCTGTCTTTGAATCAGGGTCTATATTTTTTGAAGTTACCACAAAGTTTTTTGTTGTTGGATTTTTTTAAATAATAATTTGTTTTACCTGAATTCAAGGTTATTTTCTTGTTCAAATAGTGTGGGGCAAAAATAAACACATTTGCATGTAAACTGAAGGATGTTGTTTACTTTGAGTGACTTATTGTTTCAAAACCATATTAATTACAGTCATGCATGTTCTCTGATGGAAAAAAGTAAAAAGCATGATTGATTTGATAATGTTTCTATGTTAATTCAATGTTAAATAAGTAATTTAATTTAAGTTGAAGAAATGTTGATTTAATGACCATCTTGATCGATTTTTCATCGTTGAAATAACATTATTTCAGGGTGCAAAACTGATGAAAAAACAATGTTAAATTTCAACATTGATTCAATGATAATATGATTGATGCATTAGCATTGATTCAATGTTGATTCAGTGTTGGTCTGCTATCTATCTATCTATCTATCTATCTATCTATTGTTTTGCGGTTCTGTCGGTCTCTCTGTCTGTCTATCATCCTTTGTTCCGTCCGTCCATCCATCCATCCATCCATCCATCATTCTATGGTTTTGTCTGTCTCTTGGCCAGTCTATCATCCTTTGTTCCTTCCATCCATCCATCCATCCATCCATACATCATTCTATGGTTCTGTCTGTCTCTGAGTCTGTTTATCTATCATCCTTTGTTCCATCCATCAATCTATCATGCTATCGTTCTGTCTGTTTGTCTGTCTCTCTGTCTGTCTACATATCAACCTTTGTTCCATTCATCTATCTATCCCTCTGTCATTCTATGGTTCTGTCTGTCACTCTGTCGGTCTATCTATCACCCTTTGTTCAATCCATCCATCTATCATTCTATGGTTCTGTCTGTCTCTCGGTCAGTTTATCTATCATCGTTTGTTCCATCCATCTATCCATGCATCCATCCATCCATCTATCCATCATTCTATGGTTCTGTCTTTCTCTCGGTCGGTCTATCTATCATCCTTTGTTCCATCCATCCATCCATCCATCATTCTATGGTTCTGTCTGTCTCTGTCGGTCTATCTATCATCCTTTGTTCCATCCATCCATCCATCCATCCATCATTCTATGGTTCTTGTCTGTCTCTGTCGGTCTATCTATCATCCTTTGTTCCATCCATCCATCCATCCACCCATTCATCCCTTAATCCATTCATCATTCTATCATTCTGTCCGTCTCTCTGTCTGTCTATCTATTATCCCTTGTTCCATCCATCCATTATTCCATCCATCATTATATGGTTTTGTCTGTCTTTCTGTTTGTCTATGTATCATCCTTTGTTTTATCCATCCAACCACCCATCTATCTATCGTTTTATTGTTCTGTTTGTCTCTCTACCATCATTTGTTCCATCCATCCATCCATCTATCCATTATTCTTTGGTTCTGTCTGTTTCTCTGTCGGTCTATCTATCATCCTTTGTTCCATCCATCCATCCATCAATTTATCGTTCTGTCTGTCTTTATCTATCATCCTTTATTCCATCCATCCATTGTTCAATTTTTCAGTCTCTATCACCCTTTGTACCATCCATCCATCCATCATTCTATCATGCTGTTTGTTTATCTGTTATTATTTGTTACATCCATCATTCTATCATTCTGTTTGTCTGTCTAGCTAACATACTTTGTTTCATCCATCGATCCATCATTCTGTCTCTCTATCATCCTTTGTTCTATCCATCCATCCATCGATCCATCATTCTGTCTCTCTATCATCCTTTGTTCCATCTATCCATCCATCCATCCATCCATCCATCATTCTGTCATTCTGTCTGTCTATCTATTATCCTTTGTTCCATCCATCCATTAATCTATCCATCATTATATGTTTCTGTCTGTCTTTCTGTTTGTCTGTCTATCATCCTTTGTACTATCCATCCAACCACCCATCTATCCATCGTTTTATAGTTCTGTCTGTCTCTCTATCATCATTTGTTCCATCCATCCATCCATCCATTCATCCATCAATCCATTATTCTTTGGTTCTGTCTGTCTCTCTGTCGGTCTATCTATCATCCTTGGTTCCATCCATCCATCCATCCATCCATCAATTTATCGATCTGTCTGTCTTTATCTATCATCCTTTATTCCATCCACCCATTTCAGTCTCTATCACCCTTTGCACCATCCATCCATCTATCTATCCATCTGTCCTTCATTCTATCATTCTGTATATTCATCCTATCATCCTTTGTTCTATCCATCCAACCACCTATCTATCCAACGTTTTATAGTTCTGTCGGTCTCTCTACCATCATTTGTTCCATCCATCCATCCATCCGTTTCTGTCTGTCTCTCTGTCAGTCTATCATTCTTTGTTCCATCCATCCATCCATCCATCCATCCATCCATCCATCCATCCATCCATCCATCCATCCATCCATCCATCCATCCATCCATCCATCCATCCATCCATCCATCCATCCATCCATCCATCCATCCATCCATCCATCCATCCATCCATCCATCCATCCATCCATCCATCCATCCATCCATCCATCCATCCATCCATCCATCCATCCATCCATCCATCCATCCATCCATCCATCCATCCATCCATCCATCCATCCATCCATCCATCCATCCATCCATCCATCCATCCATCCATCCATCCATCCATCCATCCATCCATCCATCCATCCATCCATCCATCCATCCATCCATCCATCCATCCATCCATCCATCCATCCATCCATCCATCCATCCATCCATCCATCCATCCATCCATCCATCCATCCATCCATCCATCCATCCATCCATCCATCCATCCATCCATCCATCCATCCATCCATCCATCCATCCATCCATCCATCCATCCATCCATCCATCCATCCATCCATCCATCCATCCATCCATCCATCCATCCATCCATCCATCCATCCATCCATCCATCCATCCATCCATCCATCCATCCATCCATCCATCCATCCATCCATCCATCCATCCATCCATCCATCCATCCATCCATCCATCCATCCATCCATCCATCCATCCATCCATCCATCCATCCATCCATCCATCCATCCATCCATCCATCCATCCATCCATCCATCCATCCATCCATCCATCCATCCATCCATCCATCCATCCATCCATCATTTGTTCTGTCTGTCTATCATTATTCGGTCCATCCTTCTATCATTCTTTCCGCCTGTCAATTATTGTTCTTACATTCAAATTTGAATTGTAATTCTGCATCCTATTTGTTACCTCAATTCAAAAAGCATTGAATTTGAATTAATAAGGAATTTTCAGTACAGTTATGGATTATACACAGCTTTGCATCTGGAGCATAACAATGAATTATAAAAAAAATTAGAAACCCAAATGTTTTTGCTGTTAGAATGGTTCAAGTAATACTTCACCTAAAATTAGTGAGCCACACTCAAATGAAATGGTTACATTTCAACTCTAGAATTGTGGTATTTACATTTTGGATTCACAAATGACATTTATGTTTGAGACAGTATTCCAACAGCATCTTTTCTGTTAACAGGAGTACTTTGGCCCACAGCCAACTCAATCCACAAATCCTCACGCTGATCCTCTGAACAAACTATTTTGACCTTTACTGAAAACCTCTCGCTTCACAATTATCTCAACTCACTTTCACTTTGTCATACAGGATTGATGAACCAGCGAATAACAGGCCCCCTTTGCCATTTGAATCATTGATTAAATGTCAGCAATTAAATCTACGTTCAACTGCAACACCTGCCAAGTTCAGATTTACTGTTTGCAAAATACATTTCAACTGTAATAGCACACACAGTGGTGTAAACTCATCCCACATATGTTAAATTTTTTTATATATTTTTTTTTTATTTTGTCTTTTTTCTTTTTTTAATCTACAGTGGGCCCAAGAACTACTTGGGCAGTTTAGTCTCACTTAAAAATGAAGCGTATTAAATGATAAAATATCTTTTGATGCTGATCATAAATTTTTTATGCCTTATACTCTTCTCAGTAACAATAAGGCAATATCACACAAGCTAGAAAGTGTTATGGCTATATATCAGCTGTTATTGCTTTTCAACAGACAAGTATCCAAAGAAAACGAGTGTCCCACAGACTCTTTTGTGTGTGGAACATTAATATAACAATTCAAGATCTGTTTTATAGTTGATGTGTCCAATACAGTAATTTGAAATATCACATTAAAACTAGCAAAGGTGCTTTGGACTTTTTCTGAACTTGGACTGGAGTTACACAAAGCAATTATGTGATATTACAACTGTTAAATAAATAGTTAACAGTACGTAACTTTCTCTTTAGATCACCAGTTACCTGATACATTTTTGCTCCAGAAACAAAACCAAAGCCATGTTTATCTTTAAGCTTGATTAATTTAATAAAAACAAAATTCTTTATTCATTATTTTATAGAAGTTCAAAAATCTTGCTACATTTTTGTAATGATGATATGCCATCTTCCTCCTACCAAAATGATTCTAACGCTTTAATGAGCTTTTTTTCTCAAATTGAATGAATGAATGATTTATTGACATACTCATAAAGACACATGTTTCATTCCTCAATAATAAGTGTTTTTTTTTCTCAAACTGGTTGAATGAATGATTCAATGACTCACTGATAAAGACACCTGTTTAACTCCTTAATAAGTGTTTTTGCTCAGGTTGGCTCAATGAATGATTTAATGATTAATTCACAAAGACACTTGTTTCATTCCTCAATAATAAGTGTTTTTGCTCAAATTGGCTGAATGAATGATTCAGTGACTCAAACATAAAGACACTTCTTTCATTTCTCAATAATAACTGTTTTTGCTCAAATTGACTGAATGAATGATTCAGTGACTCACACATAAAGACACTTGTTTCATTCCTCAATAATAAGTGTTTTTGCTCAAATTGGCTGAATTAATGATTCAATGATTTAGCCATAAAGACACTTGTTTCATTTCTCAATAATAAGTGTTTTTATTCCTCAAACTGGTTGAATTAATGATTCAATGACTCACTCATAAAGACACTTGTTTCGTTCATCAATAAGTGTTTTTGCTTAAATTGACTGAATGAATGATTCAATGACTCACTCATAAAGACACTTGTTTCATTCCTCAATAATAAGTGTTTTTATTCCTCAAACTGGTTGAATTATTCAATGACTCACTGATAAAGACACTTGTTTAACTCCTCAATAAGTGTTTTTGCTCAGATTGTTTCAATGAATGATTTAATGATTAATTCATAAAGACACTTGTTTAATTCCTCAATAATATGTGTTTTTTTTGTTAAATTGGCTGAAATAATGATTCAATGATTTACCCATAAAGACACTTCTTTCATTTCTCAATAATGTGTTTTTGCTCAAATTGGTTGAATGAATGATTCAATGACTCACTCATAGACACTTCTTTCATTTCTCAATAATAAGTGTTTTTTTCTCAAACTGGTTGAATAAATGATTCAATGACTCACTGATAAAGATACTTGTTTAACTCCTCAATAAGTTTTTTTGATCAGATTGGCTCAATGAATGATTCATTCAAGACACTTGTTTCATTCCTGTTTTTGCTCAAATTAGTTGAATGAATGATTCAGTGACTCACTCATTAAGACACTTATTTCTTTGTTCAGTCATTAGTGAGTTTGTTTCACTCCTCAACAATAAATGTTTTAGTTAAAATTGCCTAAATGAATGACCAGTTACTCACTTAAAAAGACTAAATGATTAAATTATTAATTAAAACGACTCTCTTTCCGCCACCTACTGGAATATCAATGTAACCTGCAGAAAGAGTCTCTGAAAAATCTCAGCCCAGAACTCTTTTACTTTTTGGTTAATTGGTGGTTAATTCATACAAATTTGTATGATCAAAATTGTATATTTTTGTACAATCTGCTTATGGTCTGCCGATGCTTAGTTTTATGGGTGGACCTTCATGCATAATTACTTGTTTCTTTTTTCTATCATAAAAAAGATAAGATTTTTTTTTGTGAGATTTACAAGAACAAGTCAATATGAAATCATTAAGCATAAATTTGTAATGCGTTTCACAGAAAGTGTTGCTGTTTATTCTTTGAATAATTTAAGAGCTAAAATGTTCTTTTTCTGTTAGTTTACCAATTATCAATCTTGCTCACCTGTGTAAATATCACAATGTGAGTCTCTCCCTGGCACCAGGGCCCATGTGTGCGTGTGTGTGGCTGATGCCCCGGGCGCAGTGGTTCTCAGATGGGTAATTATCTCTTGTCTGAGAGGGTAGCAGTCTCCCCCGGGCCCTGCCGATGGTGAGCGTCTGTATATCGAACCTTTTCGCCTCTGCCAACAGGCCGGCTAATAACGATTCATGCAGCTGCCAATCTTTCCCTCCAGCGCTATCAATATTCCACAGCGACAAATAACAGCAATTAAGAGAGATATCTCAAAGAGAGACACCAGACAAACATTTCCTCTCCCACTCTGATGATATTAGTGGCGGGTGAACAGACATCTGCTCTGCATAAGTACCACCAATAAAACAAGGTGCTGCATTTAAATACCGCATGAATGAAATGTCTGTATGGATCAGCCGACTAATGTTGTCACAGAACGGGCGCTTGCTTTTTCGCCAAAGTCCGCAGTGCATCAAGCTGTTGTTCTGTAATGCTGTCCTACTTTACAAACTTCATAATCAGGCTGATAAAGTTATATTACACTGATATAGAGACACTGTATACTCGTTCCTTATGTTTCAGAAATGATGCATTGCTTTAGCCTGACTTATTAATAACAATAATCTTTCATTTGGAAAGCATTTAGGGCTTCTTTTCTGGATGGTCTCAGGGAATGTATTTAGATGTTTTCTCATGTAAAGCTTGCAGTTGGAACAAAAATGCTTATTTATTTTGGCATTGCAATTCTTAACATTTTTCTGACAGTGGTTTTGAATTAAACTTGGAATTTATCGAAAGTAGATTAAAGGAATACTTCAGCCGAAAAATTAAAGTTTTGGGCATTTAGCAGAATGTCCAAGCTGAAACTCTTGACTGTCTTGACTTTGACACATTCAAACCTGACATGTTCATGACAGATGCGAGTAGAAGATATAAGATGGAACTTTTAGTCAAATACTGAAATACATAAAAATTTCTCAAACAAATCCATCATATGACATCAGATGACTTGGAATATGCAGTCATCTCACGTGAACCGCTTTCCTGTTTTGTGCTTTTTGGAGTTTAATGGTGTTTTCCAATTCAAAGGCTGTGGGCACTGACAACACAATCTCATGGTAATGTTTTGCAAAATGCCCCATAGCTGTTCTCTTCAAATACAAGCTCAAGGTTAATTAGCTGACTGGGACATAAGTGAGATCACACTTTAAAAATCTAATTTACTTAATTCAGGAAAGGAAAAAAAAAAACCTGTAGTGAAATAGAAATGATTCATAATTATCTTCAATTGTGTGCTGAGCTAGTGCAAGTAATGCACAGTGCATAATACTTTACTATTTATTGCCTAAAAATAGACTTGAAAACCTTGTTTCTTGATATCATTAGCATTAATTAAGTAAAAAGCAGAAAAAACTGTAATATTGTGAAATAATATTACTATAATTAAAAATAACTGTTTTCTATTTTAATTCAGTAATGGCTTGCGTTAAAAACAAATCTATCATTAAGAACTTTTTTTTTATGGCCAAAATACAAGTCCTCTGTCAATAATATTACTTTCTCCAGTAAAAAAAGTTGTCTCGTCTGAAGAAGGAGAGAAATATGTACAAGTTTATGAGTGGAAACTGTCCAAAATGGATCTAAATAAATATGTTGGTGGATTTTGATGTGAAAGGATAGCAGAGTATGGAAGCGTTAGAATGGATTATGGGCATATGGCCAGAAGCAACAGTTTAAAATGGCTTAATCATGAATTTGTTTCTTACAAACACGCAGCTTTTTGCTTCACAAGGTGTTAATTAATGGACTGGAGTGGTGTGGATTACTTGTGGATTATTGTGATGTTTTTATCAGCTGTTTGGACTCTCATTCTGACGGCACCCATTCACCGCAGATGATCCATTGGTGAGCAAGTGATGTAATGCTACATTTCTCCAAATCTGTTATGATGAAGAAACAAACTCGTCATCTAGGATGTTCTAAGAATCAGTACATTTTCATTTTTTGGTGTGAACTGTTATTTTAAACAAGTATTAAGTGAGAACTCCACGAAAGAGGAACTTCTTAACAATTTTTTCTTTAGGTAGCACCATAAAAGTTGAGTAAGATCAAGACAGAAAAAGAAAAGTTTAAACCTCAGAAATATCTCTTTAATTCCAGTCATGATGTGCCAGAACTATTTGTCCAATATGTTGAGAGTCAAAAGCTGATTAATCTGTAAAAGCAGTGGGAGAAGCCCTTAGGGTGCTCGTCGCCCTGCAGAGGGAGGGACCGCTGCTCTCTGCTCTGAGTTATTATCCACAATTACCCTGATTACAAAGCCCTTCATGTTAATGACTGAGGTGAACTTCATTTACACTTCCGCACATCTTTCAAAGCTTTCTTGCAGCACCTACTACCAACTCTGTACAGCCCGTGTCAGGATGTGGAATCTCCTCTTTCTTCAGAATCAATCAGTGCTCGAACTTTGTTTTAAACTTTCACTGAAGTTGAGAACTCTGTGTAGAAAACGTAGTTTCAAACACTGTGACATATTCTCACTAAAGCTTGTTGGCGAAAGAAAAAATATTGATCAAACTTGAACAAACAGTGTAATAGAACTTTTACATCTTCATTCACTAAACTATTTAAATGGATTGATCATTTTAATGTTTACATGGCCTCTTTCATAATCATTCTTTCTCTTACCTGTTTTTACACAGAACAAAGACAGCTAAATGATACAGCAAAAAACTTTTCGTAAGTTATGTTAACTCATTAACTTCTCAGAGAAGTTCATGCAAGCCAAATCTGTGCAGGTCTAGTACAAATACTGAACTTGTGAGACATGACATTATCGATATTGCAAAAACCAAACAAAACACACTTAAAGAATGCACGCATACACCACTATGTAATGAAATCTGGTTAGACTTACATAGTGCATGTGCACATTTAAAGTGCTTTCTTTCACTCCACGATTTAGTTTAATAATATGCATTAAGAATGATTACATAATTCAAGGAATGGGGCAGAATATTTATATATTTATATCATTTCATAGTTAATATCACACGAAGAGTGCCGTTTTTTCATAAAAAAATCAGCATGGTTACAAATGTGATATTGATTTTATACAGCAGTTTCATAATCAAGAACTTAATATTAAGACTTAAGTTTTAGACAACATATTGCCTGTTTTTGCTTTATTTCACTATCAAAACTCATTCCAAACAGCCACAGCACTGTTTTGCATCTCTAAACAACATAACTATGTTTTGTTCCTGAATGAATCAACCGTTTAAGTGATTTGGTTCAATTGCAATGACTCACTTATTAACAGTGACTTGCTGCCACCTACTGGCAATTTTGATGTCACATTTAAAATATCTTTTCATTTTTTTTTTTTTTATAATTTCCAAAAACAACAACAACATTATTTATGAATTTGTAAATGCAGGTTAAAACATTACATGTCCCTCATTATTATTATAATTGACCGATTAAATGTAAGAATTTATTTATTTATTTATTTTTTTGGCTAGTAGAAGTTATGAATGGCCGGTAACTTAAAAATTTTGTAGCCAAATTGGCTGGTTGCAGTAAATGTAATTTTAGGGATGTGCCCAAATCCGAATACCGGACATTACGTGTACTACGGACCCCTAAAGGGAATAAATAGATGGGAGGAAAAAAATATATTTCAATGCCTATTATCACAATTATATTGTTGGGTAATTATACTGTATGTAAATTGCAGGCATCAGGAACCCACTATTAATATGTGGGCCATTAAATCGCTTTTGAATGCACACTTGCTTTTTACTTTAACTTTCAAGACTCGCGATCACACATTTGGTCAGTTACCTGGATGCATGGCCATATCGGTGATACTCGGATGTAAACAACAGCATGGATTGCACGGTTAATGTACAACTCAGTATGTTGTTCTGCTAATTTATGATTTCTAAACCACGGGAAAAAATGACTGGAAGCTGCTAAATCATATAGAGAAGGACTTAGTATGCAGGAAAAGGCACAATATTTTGACAAACCAAAGTTAATGGTGGTAAAGATACATACAAGCAATTAAGTAATTAAGATATTAGCCTAATGTTTCACCTATCTGACCGGAAATCTTACGTTTAACAAAAAAAATTGAAATTCTTGCCCTGGAAATCCTGGTTAGTTTGGCCAATCACAAACGCCTTTTGTTCCTAAGACAGTTTTTTGCACTCTTCTCCTTGATTTGTTATAACTTTTGGCAGTCTATAGTACTCCAAATGTTTTTCCCTTTCTGACTGATTAGTACAGCCCAAAACATGGCAATAATTGACCATTTTCAGCAGCAATGATGAGCAAAATATGCAAGATTCATTTAATTCAGTAGCATTGTTTACACTCAGCGCTGCCAATATGGCCAACTGATGACGCGTCGTGAAAACACTCTATACTAAGTAGTGGCAGTAGTTACCACACATTTTACAAGATTAGATGTTTGTCAGTGGTGCTCAGGATCTGCAAATCATTCGCCATTGTCTTATCAGTCATCTCTCCTTACTCTGTTTATGTGTTAAGTAAAATTTTATGTACTGTTTTATGTTAGAAAACGGCTAACCATGTCCCTCTAGTGGCTTCATAGTTTTTCTTTCTTTCTTTCTTTCTTTCTTTCTTTCTTTCTTTCATAATCAGAATATGGCCTGTTTCTGATTATTTTCTTAATTTGTGTGATAGGTAAAATTTGCTATTCTTATTGCTTAGAAAAGAAACAGCTCTCCTCACCAAGCTACAAGATTTAAACAATCATTTATGTCAGATTCATGCATTCTTGAAAAAAAAAACATATAACCGAACACGCTCATCCATGCACAACAACAGTGAAGATGACCTAATTAGATTGTGAATAAGTAGCTCTGCAGAAGTAGAACTCATACGCATACAGAAATGCATAATATTAACTATGATCCTGGCCGTCTATTTCTGTGATTAAATAAATCAACAACGGCCTGGTTGAGTCATAACAGGGAGGGTTATTAATGCTGGTGTCCTTTTGTTGCAGGTGTAGAGTTTTACCTGGCCTTCCAGTATCGCGGCTGACGCTGGTATTTTTCCTGCGTGTTGCGTGTTTCCTTCTGTCTTAATTACCAACCCATTTCTCCCTCTGCCTCGCACATGTCTCAGTGTAATTATTCACCCCATTATATGATGCCTCTATCCTCCACACTTCATTATGTCCTGGGCGAGGAAGATAAATTAATTTCCTGATTAACCCGCAGACACTTGAGAAGGCTTCCTCACTCCTTATAGTCGGCACGAGGAGTCTGGTGACAGGCCATTTCAAAATGTCATCTCACACAAACACTGCATGAGATGACGTCTGTTTAAACAATCATGACTGATGGATCACTTTAGTTTCTGGGGATTTATGGTCAAAATTATTAATTTGACCTTACTAGCTTTATTGATTAAATTGGCCGTCCTGAAAATTGCATGTTATTCCAGTGATTTTTTATTAGCTTGTCTTAAAGTATTGTGGGACTTTAATATTTTGTCCATAAAATAATATATTTGTTTTTGTCCATAAAATGAGTCAATGGATTAAAATTTTTTTTATAAGTAATCTTATAATTGTATAATTAATTGTATAATTAATGCTGTCTTTCTGACCTCAAGCTTTTAAACAATAGTGTATATACAAAAAAAAAAAAAAAAAAAAAAATCACAACCTGCAAACTTAAGTCTTCATCGCTTCCCAAGAAGCCCTCCTTTCAAATATTAAGTCAAATTCCCTCCAACAAACATACCTTCCAGCAACGATCAATATGCGTGTGATAAGCCAGGACGTGCTCCTTAGATAGAGTAGCAAAGAGGATAAGATTTGACATCACATTGTCTGGACTTTAATTAAAGAGCAACAAACAAGAGTAAGTGTGTGCAGGAAGCATGCTGAACATGAAGCCCTTGTTTTATGTGTGTTCTGGTCCTTTCCCCCTCTAAGCGCTCATTTGTTATCGAGCAATGAGCCAGCCCTGTGGTAAAAACAAAGAGCAGGAAATAAATGACAGAATACAAGCCGCCGCTTTACTCTGCAGGGCCCTCAGAGACTTTCAGCCTTTAAAGAGATTTTTAAAGAGAGATCGATAATGATAAGTTGTTATCAAACAGATTATTACATCCCAAATTAGCTTCCCCAGATGAAATGCATGGCGACGCTTTTAAGAAGTGACGGGTGTAAAGTTTAAATTAGTTTGTTTTTTCCTCTTTGCTGTGCTCTGATATGCTGTAGGCATTATAACTTTGACGTTTACATCAATAAATTCTTGTAACACGTTGTATTAAGTTCCTGTTGTCAATTCTATACACTCAGGGGGGAATTCACTAAGAATGAATTGCACCCACTGAATGTAGTTTATTTAAATGCACTGCATGAATTGTTTTGCATTCCGCAAGCAAGTCTATAATACCTGGAGAAAGCTATCCATTTGCATTCCCATTCATCTCAATGGCAGTTGGGTGCACAGTTCTGCTGTTCTCACATGTAGCCTGTTCTTTTGTTTCAAAGGACGTTTATTTTGAAGTTATCTCAGACTCTTAGTCTGGGCTGCAGAATGAAGTTACAGAATGGAGTTACAGCTTCTTCTAGCATGTGGAAACTCTATCTATGCAGATTTTACTTGTTGGCTCCGATTGCTAAACCTTACTCCTAACTGCTAGTATTCAAACAAGCGTTGAAAAGGAAGCTTAAGACTGCAACCTCTAGTACGCCTCTTGAAACCACAGTAATGAGGTTTACCTGCACAGCTCTTACTAGCTAGCCCAAATTGCACTAACCACCCTAAACTCTACTCCCATTCAGGTCACGGCACCAATATAACTGGTCCTACTTGCGCTGCTTTGAGTGGGATTCAAACTATTATTTTATCATGAGATCATGCTAACTAGGATGTTACAGCCTTTAGCATCAATGGTGATGGTAACATATAAACTGCCCAGTTCATACAAGGTGATCCCAGTTACACTAACCCCCCTGAACTCATTCTCATCTGGGTTATGGCACCAATATGGATTCTACACACACTTCTCTGAGTGAGAATCAAGCCAGCATAAAACAGCATGGGAGGCAGGCAGAGTAACATAGATTCTAAAGCCTTTAGTGCCAGTCACTAGTATACCTCTTTAGGCCAAGGGAGGGAGGTTTACCTGCAGAGCTCTTACTTAACATTATCCCTAGAAAAGTCCACTACTGTCTGGGTCATGGCACCAATGTAACTGATCTCTACTTGCACTGCTCATAGCGGAATTCAAACTAGCATCAAACAGCTTAAGAGGCAGGCATTCTAATAAGGATGCTAAAGCCTGTAGCGTCAGTCACTAGTGACTTCCTGTAGTGAGGTTTTACCTGCACAGCTCTTAGTAGCTAGCCCCTATTACAATAACCCCGTAATAATAATGCTCCTAAGCCCACATCCATCCGGGTCACGGCACCAATGTAACTGGTCCTACTTGTGCTGCTCCGAGTGGGATTCAAACTATTGTCAACCGGCATGGATGGAAAGCATGCAAACCAGGATGTTAAAGCCTTTAACATCGATGGCTAGTACCCCTCCTGAAGTCAGGGGACTGAGGTTTAACTGCACAGCTCATACGAGCTGACCCCAGTTACACTAACCCCTCTGAACTCAACTCCCATTCAGGTCACAGCTCCAATGTACCAGATTCTACACACACTGATCTGAGTGAGATTTAAGCCAGCATCAAATAGCATTGCCTTAGTATCCATCACTAGTGTTGCTCTTTAGGCCTAGAGAGCTCTTACTTGATATTAATGTCATGATCGGGGCTGTGGGGTTTCCCTCAGCCACCTGAGGTCGCTTTCCTGCACTGCACTCCTTGATTGTCACTTGTCTTTGTCATTAGCACTAATCACCCACATCTGTTCACTATCAGGACTATAAGTACCCTTCACTGCTCATTCTGCTTTATGTCTGCATTGTTTCGTGTCCTGTTTGTTTCTGGTATTCCCTGGTCTTTGATTATGTTCTGGATTTTGTTTATTTGTGTCTGAGTTCTTAGTTTGTGCCGTGTTGGCCTTTTTGTTTCTTTATTGTGTTATTTATTCATTAAATAATTTCTTACCCGCATTTGGACCCAGACCTCCTGTTATTCACCGTGACAGAATGCAGACATCAAAGATGGGTCCAGCGGGGAGATTATTTTTTGAGGAGGCGACGTCCACCCACTCGGTTCCAGACACGGAGGGGATGTCTTTCGAGGCGGCGTCGGCCAAGCGGTTTGAGTTTATCTACGCCTGCCTGGCGGCGGTGGACGTCCGCAGTGCCGAGACTGCGAGGAGGCGCCCCGGCTTTGCGGAGGGGGTGGAGGCGCTCTTTCGCGGGGAGGTGGCGACAACCACTATCTCCGTGCCTGAGGCAACGACGTCCGCTATCTCCGTGTCTGAGGCGGCAACGTCCGCTATCTCCGCGCCTGAGGCGGCAACGTCCGCTATCTCCCTGCCTGAGGCGGCAACGTCCGCTATCTCCCTGCCTGAGGCGGCAACGTCCGCTATCTCCGCGCCTGAGGCGGCAACGTCCGCTATCTCCCTGCCTGAGGCGGCAACGTCCGCTATCTCCCTGCCTGAGGCGGCAACGTCCGCTATCTCCGTGCCTGAGGCGGCGACGTCCGCTATCTCCCTGCCCGAGGCGGCGACGTTCGCTATCTCCCTGCCCGAGGCGGCAACGTCCGCTATCTCCGTGCCTGACGCGGCGACGTCCGCTATCTCCGTGCCTGACGCGGCGACGTCCGCTATCTCCGCGCCTGACGCGGCGACGTTCGCTATCTCCCTGCCTGACGCGACGACGTCCGCTAACTCCGTGCCTGACGCGGCGACATCCGCTATCTCCCTGCCTGACGCGGCGACGTCCGCTATCTCCTTGCCTGAGGCGACGACGTCTGCTGAGGCTCCGCTGGCGGCAAGGCATGCTCGCGGGACCCCGCTGCACGGCCCTGGCCCGCCATCCCTCCCCCTGACTTGCCTTCCTCCGTACCTCCTCCCTCCAGACTTTGGGAACGTCTGGAAGCCGTTCCGTAGGGAGGGGGTACTGTCATGATCGGGGCTGTGGGGTTTCCCTCAGCCACCTGAGGTCGCTTTCCTGCACTGCACTCCTTGATTGTCACTTGTCTTTGTCATTAGCACTAATCACCCACATCTGTTCACTATCAGGACTATAAGTACCCTTCACTGCTCATTCTGCTTTATGTCTGCATTGTTTCGTGTCCTGTTTGTTTCTGGTATTCCCTGGTCTTTGATTATGTTCTGGATTTTGTTTATTTGTGTCTGAGTTCTTAGTTTGTGCCGTGTTGGCCTTTTTGTTTCTTTATTGTGTTATTTATTCATTAAATAATTTCTTACCCGCATTTGGACCCAGACCTCCTGTTATTCACCGTGACAATTAACTCCTAGAAAAGTCCACTCTTGTCTGGATCACGGCACCAGTTAAACTCTACTCACACCACTGAAGGCAGGATTCAGGCTAACAGCAAATAACATGGGGAGACAGGCATGCTAATAAGAAAGCTAATGTCTTTAGCCCCAGTCACTAGTGTACTTCCTACAGCCAGGGGAGTGGGGTTTTACCTGGACAGCTCTTAGTAGCTGGCCCCTGTTATAACAACCCTCCTAAACTCCACTCTCATTCGGGTCACGGAACCAATATAACTGGTCCTACTCTTACCAGTTTGAGTGGGACCACTTCTATTCTTCAAAAGGCAAGAAAGCCTTTAGCATCAGTCACTACCTCTTGAGGCCAGCTGGCCCCCGTAATAATAATGCTCCTAAGCCCCACACCCATCCGGGTCATGGCACCAATGTAACTGGTCCCACTCACACTGCTCCGAGTGGAATGTGAACCAGTACCAAACGGTGTGGGATGTGGGTGCACTGACAAGAAGGCTAAAGACCACAGAATTTAACTAGTTCTAGTGCACCTCTTGGGGGAGTGTCTGTTATACTAACCCCTCCAAACTCTTCTCCCATTCGGGTCACAGCACCATGTAACTAATTCTACTAGCACTGCTTCGAGTGGGATTTGAACCAGCATCAGCCAAACCTATGCAAAAATACAGCCAGGCAGGGAGTAAAAGATGTCAAGTGGTAAATTTTAATTTGATGTTCGCATTATATAATTTACATAAAAATTATATAATGCGAACATCAAATTAAAATTTACCACTTGACATCTTTTAGTCCCTGCCTGGCTGTATTTTTGCATAGGTTTGGCTGATGCTGGTTGTGTGGTTGTGTGTTTGCCTTGAAAAGTTTAACAATTACAGTTACATTGGACTGTGGGTAGACTATCTGACTGACTGAAGCAGACAAGACACAATTTGTTTTGTTTTTGTGTGCACTTTAAGGGTGGAGTATTCTGAAATAGATCAGCCATTGACATAATACCACAATAATAAGCCAACACAAACAATTACAAAAAATTACACTGGGTGTAAAAAAATAAATAAAGGATAATACCTTAAGTGTTCTGAACACTATAATCAGACTTCTTATTCAATCAATTATTTATTATGTCAGAACCTGACCCACCGACTGATATTTCACAGAAATTTGGCAAACACATTTGCCATAAATCTATAAACATTAAGCTGAAGTTAGTTTTTGTTCAGAGCCTAATTGCAATACATCCTTTTTATTTCACCATTTTCATTAAAACTGTATGGGTTTTATTATACCTAAGGGTTTTCTTAACCTAAAGGGTTTGTTGTAACCGACCCCAGCTCTCTTCAGATTGACCGTTGTTGTAAGCTGGTTAAGCTTTTGTTAAACACAATTGACAAGAGCCTTCATGGGGAGACAGAGAAAACGTGTCTTGTAATTACAGTTATTTCAATATTACCTTGCACAGGTCCCACTCATTCTGGCTCTTTATTCCAGCTGAGAGATTTGAAATAGACCACCATCGCCGTCTTTTAATTGAAACTGAATTCATTTTTATACTGAGTACTTAATCCATTTGTGACAGCCCTCTATATTCTGTGTACAATAGACGTTCCCCTCTATTCTCCCTCCCTTCTCTCCACCCGTGCCAAATCCATCTGACTTTAAACTGAAGTCCATTTATTAAATCTTTTATTAGGCATTTCATTATGCATGCTTATAAAGATCATAATAGAGATGTAAAATAATGAAATTCTGCAAGTTCTTAAAGCGTTCATAAATCTTCATAACTTGTCTTCTCAAAGACAAAAAAGCCCTGTTTTCACAAGAGCCTGTTATTTTATTCATATTCTGTGTAAATGCTTGTGGGGTTTAATTAAGATAGTATGATTTATTCTGCAGCTTCCTAAAAGCTTTTATTCTTCATTCGGCAGTTTTAAATGTCTTAACAGAAATGACTTCATTAAAATGCACAGCAAGAACAAATAATGTTAAATATGCTAACAATGCTAACTAATCATGTAAACAACCAAAGATTTATTTGTAGTCCCCATGGTTTACTTACTGTTTTAAAGTTCAACTTTCAAAAAAATTACATAATGCAGCTCATTGTGCTTTTCTATTACTATGTACATGGAATAATGCATTTTTGTATTCAAATAGAAAAAAGTCTTGGTTCAGTCCAAGAATGTGTGTAATTTGAAAACTGATGGTATACTTACAGCATCTACCAGTAGGGCCTAATGGACCATGTCCTTCCAAACGTACATTTTTTTCACTGCTGATCATGAAGAATATGAATAACCAAACAATTTTGCTGACACAACCATTCCACTGACACAAAAAGGCTAAAATATATTGTCACGGGTGAAGAATCACACGACAAGGAAAGCTGAGTGAACAACCCCGGAGGGTGGATTTATTGCCAAAATACTTTGAAAAGTGATGGTGAAGCGTGGTGTGAGGCTGGTGCAGCTTGTCTGTGAGGTGCTCTTCAGATCCTTGAAAGTGGGTGGCCAGGGGGTGCTCCAGTGAGGGAGATCGGTCACTCGCTGCTTTCTAAAGAGAAGAGAACACAGGTTAGAGTCGTTTCTTTCCAGTGTGAGATCCAAGTCTCCTTGGCTGAGCGGAGTGCCGGCTTATAAGGCCGGCTGTTGATTGGGAAGCAGCGGTGGCCGATCTGCCGTGATGAGGACGTGCAGGTGTAGATTGTTTGTTGCCAGGGCGACGCTGATGAGCCCCCAGACACTCGTCACATTCCCCCCCCCTAAGCGTCGTTCTGGTCCTGGGAATGAAAGGAGACAGTAGGGGTGAAATTAGGGGTGGGTTGGGGGGGTTAATGACCCCCGACAGACCTGCATAAGCTGTCCAAATCCGAGAGAGTCCATCCGCGTTGGTGTTGGTGGCCCCGGCGCGGTGGCGGACTTCGAAGTGAAAGTCCTGGAGCGCAAGGAAACAGCGAGTCACCCTGGCGTTGGTGTCCTTAGCCCGGGCCATCCACTGTAAGGGAGCGTGGTCGGTCACCAGGGTGAACTTGCGGCCCAAGAGGTAGTACCGCAGCTCCAGGACTGCCCACTTGATGGCCAGGGCTTCCCTTTCGACGGTGGCGTAGTTTCTCTCGGCGGGGGACAGCTTCCTGCTGATGTAAACGATCGGATGCTCCTCACCTTCTAGGACATGTGACAACACTGCTCCCAATCCCGTGTCGGAGGCATCCGTCTGCAGCAGGAAGGGGCAGCTGAAGTCCGGGGCTCGGAGGACCGGCGAGGAAGTGAGAGCGGTTTTGAGGCTGGCAAAGGCTTCTTCCGCGGCTGTAGTCCACCGTATCTTCTCGGGCTGCCCCTTCCTGGTCAGGTCTGTCAGGGGGGCGGCTAAGGAGGAGAAGTTAGGGATAAAGCAGCGATAATATCCCGCCAACCCCAAAAAGGCTCGTACCTGGGTTTTGGTTTCCGGTTTGGGAGCGGTGAGGATGGTTTCGACCTTCTTCTCCTGGGGGCGGATCAGGCCCCGGCCAACTTGAAAACCCAGGTACTTGGCTTCCGACAAGGCGAGGTGGCATTTGCGGGGGTTGGCGGTCAGTCCAGCCCGCCGGAGTTCTGAGAGCACCCTCCGCAGACGATCCAGATGGTCCTCCCATGCCTCGGAATGCACCACCACGTCGTCCAGGTAGGCGGCCGCAGCAGGATGTCCATTATTCTCTGAAACGTCGCGGGGGAGCCGTGGAGGCCGAAGGGGAGAGTCCGGTACTGGCAATGGCCGCTAGGGGTGGAGAAGGCGGTTTTTTCTTTGGCGGCTGGAGTGAGGGGCACTTGCCAGTAACCTTTTGTGAGGTCTAATGTGGAAATATACCGGGCTCTCCCCAAGCGATCCAGGAGTTCATCCACCCGAGGCATGGGGTAGCCGTCGAATTGGGAGACCTCATTCAGGCGGCGGAAGTCGTTGCAAAAGCGGAGGGTGCCGTCCGGCTTCGGGACCATCACGATGGGGCTGGACCAAGGGCTGCGTGATGGTTCAATTACCCCTAACTTCAGCATTTCTTGAACTTCCTCCTCAATGGCCTGCCGACGAGCTTCCGGGACTCGATAGGGCCGTTGCCGAACGATCACTCCAGGGGGCGTCCTGATATCATGCTGGATGACGTTGGTCTGTCCGGGCCGGGAGGAGAACACATCTGGAAACTGACCGACCAGGTGCTGCAGCTCGGCTTTCTGGGCAGCCGAGAGGTGTGGGTTGACGTCGACAACCACGGGGTCGGTGAGACTGAGCGCCGCGACTTGGACCCTGGTCCCAATCCGCTTCTTCAATAAGTTAACATGGTATAACTGCTCATTCTGTCTTCTCCCAGGTTGTCGGAGGCGATAAGTAACAGGACCGACTTTTTCCGTCACTGTGTAGGGTCCTTTCCAGGAGGCGAGGAACTTACATGCCGACGTGGGGACCAGGACCATGACGCGATCTCCCGGTTGAAACTCCCGTGGCTGGGCTGCCCTGTTGTAATGACGCTGTTGGGCTTGCTGTGCCTTGCTGAGGTGTTCCCGGACTAATGGCATGATCCGGTCGATCCGCTCCCTCATTTGTTTCACATGCTCCACCACAGTGCGGAGGGGGGCAGGCTGCTGCTCCCAAGCTTCTCGGGCGACGTCCAGGAGGCCCCGAGGTTGACGGCCAAAGAGAAGCTCAAAGGGGGTGAAGCCAGTTGAGGCTTGTGGAACTTCCCTGATGCCGAACATCACATATGGAATCATCAGATCCCAGTCTCGCTTGTCCTCCGCCGCTACCCTCCGGAGCATCTGCTTCAGGGTCTGGTTGAAGCGTTCCACAAGCCCGTCAGTTTGCGGATGGTAGACTGTGGTCTTCAACTGCTTCACCCGCAGCAGTCTGCACAGATCAGCCATTAGCCGGGACATGAACGGTGTTCCCTGGTCGGTCAGGATTTCTGATGGTATTCCAACGCGACTAGCCAGCAGAAACAGTTCCTGGGCGATGGCTTTCGCTGTGGCTTTCCTCAGGGGGACTGCTTCTGGGTAGCGGGTGGCATAGTCCACGATGACCAGGATGTGTTCGTGTCCTCGGGCAGACTTTGGCAACGGCCCTACCAGATCCAATCCGATGCGCTCGAAGGGCACCTCAATGATGGGCAGAGGGATGAGAGGACTGGGGGGAGGTGTCCTGGGCGCCGTAATTTGGCAGGTCGGGCAGGCCTGACAGAAGGCCTTGACATCTGCGTCGAGGCCTGGCCAGTGGAACCGGTCCCGAATCCGCTGAATGGTGTTGGCTGCGCCCAAATGACCTGCCATTGGGTGTGAGTGGGCCAGCTCCAGGACGGTTTCGGTCTTGGCCCGCGGGACAACTAAAAGCTCCTTCTCCTCCCCCCTTCGTTGTGCAACACAGTACAGCAGGCCGTTACGGACAATGAAGTGCGGGAGAGGATGGGGCCGTGGGAGGACGTCTTCATTGTTGATGGCCCGTACTTGTGTCCAACAATGTTTAAGACGATCGTCCTCCCGCTGTTCCTTGGCAAAAGAGCCCCCTCGGGTGGCCTGTTGGAAAACATCAAAGAACAGGTTAGAGTTTTGCGAGGGGGACTCACCATCTCTCCCGCTGTCTGAGGCTAGCAGGGCCGGCCGGTGGCGACGGTTCCCTCGCGGGCTGACGGGCTGGGTGGTGACGGCAGCAAGCAGGCGATCAAATCCAGGCCAGTCTCTGCCCAGCAGTACGGCCACAGGGAGATCTTTCACCAGCCCAGCCTCTACTGGCCAGGCGCCACTGGCGGCGGAGATGGTCACTCGGCGGGCTGGTACTTGGTGTGTGTCACCGTGAACACAGGTTATCGGCAGCAGGCTCTTCTGTCCAGGATGTGGCAGGCACAGTCGAGAGTGGACGAGAGTGACCGCACTGCCGGAGTCGAGGACGGCCTTCATGGGTTTTCCATTCAGGATAATGTCTACTTCCGGGGCCGCCGGTGGAGGGTTTTGGTGGACAATACAGCCCGTCAGCCAGGTCCGTGGTGGGGTGGAGACCTCAGCGGTGGGCATGGGATCGTCCTGAGGCGAGGGAACCGTTGGCCTGCTGACTGGGCGAGAGGTGCCCAGCTTCCAACGGCGGCGCTCTATCCCCAGCTTCCCGGTGTTGTACAGCGTCCGCCAGCTCGATCGTTTCCACAAGCTCGAGGACGGTGGTGGGATTTCTCATCCCCACAGCCTGCCGATGGGATCGCGGGAGGGCGCGTAGGAAACGATCGATCACCACCCGTTCCACTACCTGACCAGCGGTAGGCTCTCCATCCAAAAGCCAATGTTGGGCGAGGCGAGCGAGGTCGGCCGCCTGGGCGCGGGCTGGCACACGGGCTTTGTATTCCCATTCGTGGAACTGTTGGGCGGCGCTGATGGAAGATAAGCCCAGCCGGGCTAGGATTTCCCGCTTCACCTCTGTATAGCTTTCAGCGGCCGTTGTGGAGAGGGAGAAATAAGCCCGCTGGGCTTTGCCAGTTAACAAAGGTGCCAGCGCCAGCGCCCATTCCTCAACGGCC
>NC_133384.1:5989672-6247191 GCF_049309525.1 Garra rufa | reverse complement strand
AAGACCCCACAACAACATCTAAAGAACTGCAGGCCTCTCTTGCCTCAGTTAAGGTCAGTGTTCATGACTCCACCATAAGAAAGAGACTGGGCAAAAATGGCCTGCATGGCAGAGTTCCAAGACGAAAACCACTGCTGAGCAAAAAGAACATAAAGGCTCATCTAGTGGCTTTGGGTGTCCACCATGACACTCGCTGTGAGAAGTACTGCAAGTGGAGTGATACAAATGGTGAAACAGTTGGAGTTCCAATATTACTAGAATATTGCACTCCCCTCAGCCAATCAGATTCGAGGACCAGAAATAACTGTTGTATATGTACTGTATATATAGGTACTGTTATTATTGTATGTATAAGATATACTCTTTCCATTTTTAATCTTTTATTTTAAATAACAGTATCTGCATATCAAATTGAGAGAGAGATAGAGATGGTTTTCAGCATTTCTCTAAATACCTAATATCGAATTCAGTAAAAAAAAGACATGAATACTGCAAATGATAGTGTCCGTTTTTGTAAAGCTTTTTGTCTGACCTGGCGCACTGGAGGTCACAGAGGGGGAATATGTCTCTCTCTCTCTTTCCTCTGCTCCTCAACCACCCACTCTGCGAAGCTGCTGCCTGGGAATCAAAAGTGAAGCTGGCACTAATGAAAATGAATAGCACATTTGTCCGGCGCTAATGGCGAGCGTGGGCATGCGGTAATGTGAGTGCGGCTCATGCTAGTTCAACAGTGATTACTCAAAGGTTAACAGTGAGAACAGCATTAGCGTTAGCGCTCGGCTCTGCGGCGATCAACCTCCCTCAGTTACCGAGGGTCTTTTTAATGTGTGTGTGTGTTTGTGTGTGACTGGCTTAATCAGTGGCTCAGTGGCTGAAAGTCTTGGGTGATTACAAATGTAAGAGCTAAACAACCAGCCAAAATGTTTCTGATTTTTTCTATCAACATTCATGGTTCATTAGGGCTACACATATTACTCTCGTTATGACTGCATCTTAAAAAAAAGAATGCATTCTCATGAGGACAAAAAAGCTGCATTTTCTGTATCTGAGAGACGGCAAACCAGTAATAAAAAGAGAAAACTAATGCCAGAAATACTATTCAAGTTCACAGATTAAAACACATGGCAAACATTGTTATATCTACATTGCTTGTGTCTGTGGGGACAACAGATGATCTTCTGTACTTGGAGAGAGTTATTTATTAGCATTCCTATTCATCTCAATGAGATTCACTCATTTGGCACGATCATGCAGGGAAGTACACAACCTGAAAGCTGCCATCTTTTCTTCATGAGACATTTTTAGCTGATAAATCCGTCTATAATATTTATATTTCTCTATAAACTCATGCTATTAAGAATATTTAATATCTTGTGTTTTGTCCACACTATGGTGCAATTACAACATCTACCAGCAGAGACTGCTAAGTTCAAATATCTCTGGCATTTTCTTAGATGTGTTATTTTTTATAAACATTTCAAAATATTAGTTACATTTAACTAACTTGTTTAGCAAAGGTTTTCTTGATCTAACAATAGATCTGAAGTATCAAGTAACCATAGAAGAAGACAGTTTCGGGTAATATCATCAAACTTTCTGTCCAATCAAATGCTCTCTAGAATCCGAAGTGTCCCGCCTCCTACATTATAAATGGATACTAAAGCTGTGGGTGAAATCGGCATGTAGAATGGCACTTAGTGCACTATATAGGGGATAGGGAACGATTCAGACAGTTTAAATAACCATTACGTTGGGGCAAATTAAGTCTGGTTTTGCTTTGTGTCACACAAACCACCGAAGCATGCACACTCTGGTTCAGAGACACGATAGCACGGAGCGGATCATATGCACGACTTTGCACAGACCACAAAACGTATCAGACACATTTGAATTCTACACAGAATGCTATTTATTTTATATATAGATAATGCGATATGGATGAGATTGTGGCTGTCATACGCTGTCAAATGAGGTTTTACACAGCTCAGCAGCTCTGGCCCAAGCTGTGATATAAATAAAATGCTATTGGCTATTTTAAAAAGGGGGTGGGACTGCTGGATATGTCCTGCCTTGTCTTCCTGTTTCAGCTGAAATTACGTCAACAAACAGAATAAGGCTGCATGTTTCAAAGCACTTCAGTGGACCTTTTAGTTTGAGTATCCTGAAGCATCCATGCTCATGCTCATAATTAATGCTTTTTTAAAGATTGTAAATAATAATGTTCCAATTAAATTTAGATTTATTTTATATAATATGAAGTAAATTAATAATTTCATTACATTTAGTAGACACTAAAAAATAGAGAATACTACTGTACTATAATAAAAAGAAAACATAGAAAATAGAAAAAGGATAGAGAACGTAGTGTTAAAGCGTCATTTTTCAATAATAAATAAAAATAAAACAAGTAAATAGAAAAGAACAAAGAGCAAAAATAAATAATAAGTTTAAATAAAATAAAAGTTTATGTGCACACAATATGTGTGTGTGTACTGTGTATATTTATTATGTATATATAAACACACATGCATGTATATATTTAAGAAAAATATATTATGTTTATATATTAAATATATTTATATATAATATAAATTATATGAATATAAATTATATATATATATATATATATATATATATATATATATATATATATATATATATATGTAAATATTTTCTAAATATATCTAAACATTTATTTTGGATGCGATTAATCACGATTGATCATTGCCCAGCACTAATAATAATAATAATAATAAATAAATAAATAAATAAATAAATAAAAACAAGTAGACAGAAAAGAAAAAGAACAGAGAATACTAGTGTTAGAGGGTCATTTTTCATATATATAGTTAATAAAAAGAAAACAAGCTGATAGTTTAGGAAAAATAATTTAATAATTTAATAATGAATCCTTAAAATGATTCTGTAAATATACTGTAAATATATTACAGCATTTTTCACAAATACAGATTAAAGACATGAATAAAAAGACATTCTCAGAGCTGTCAAAATAAAAGTCCTGCTTCTGACACTCATCATCCAAACATTAAAAAAAAGTTTTCTGTCTACTACTAGTTCAAATACTTTTGTTTCACACCTTCGGTTTTCATCCATTAAAATATTTTAATTTGATGCTGCTTTAACGTTCTCTAGTCACATTATATCATTTTTGAATCAATTCTACAGATTTTTAACCAAAAAAAAAGTGTCTGAGCCTAACGACAGGTTTTAGATGACAAGCTTCATAAATGGCTTATCTAAAATCCGATATATATCGGAGGAAAGATTGCAGCAGAACACTGCGCTTGACTGTATCAGCGTGATCCATAACTTTCCTATGAACCCGGGGCCCATTTATTGTCGATCGCATCCGAGGGATGGCCTGTCAGTTGGGTGGGAGTTGAGCTGCTGTTTATTTTCAAATCAATACTCAATTACTATAAGGAAGATCTTCTCTTGCCCATTTCCAAGACGAAATTATGAACTGCTGCAATAACACTTAGTCAAGGGAAGCTGAGGAGTATTAACTCGTGATGCAGAAGTGGCCGGATATTTGATCAAACCGCTCCGCCCCCTCTCTTCCTCTCCTCAAGCCTTTAATTAATCACTCTGTAAAAGGCCTTTCAGGAGGTGACTGATGACCAGAGAAAACAATTTTCCCCCTAACAGCCTTTTAATTTTAACTTGTGCGGCAAGAGATCATTGGCTGCAGCTCGCGACAACCCATCAATGCTGGTTTTTAATGCGCTTCCGCTTTTGTTATTGAGAAGAGAGGGGAGACAAGGCTTTCCGTCCCTTTTCATAACTCACGCCATTGATTCGGTAAATGCCTGACATTTGCCGAAGGATAAAAGTTCTGTCGATGAGGGTCGTGTGTAAATTACTCCATTAAGAGCTGGTTATTTATGAAGGAGGGTGATTTAGGTGCACGGACGCCTTAAAGAGGTGCGAACTGACAAGTCGAATGTGTCTTTGTTTTGCCGCCGTCGGAAGCGGCGATGTCACATCGGTCACTGCAAGCGTCCTTTCAGATTTTCGTCTCTGAATTGACAGCGTGTCCTAAAAACAAACAGCGACAGAGAAAACACAGGAACTTGCCAGGAGCACCGTCTGTATAACCTCAGAAACTATTGTCATGGTATTCCTTCAATGGTTTCATATTGCCATAATGCACCCACAGTACGCACTGCTGAACAAATCTGCAAAAAATGAGTCATTCGCAAGAGGAAGTAAGTCCTTCATTCTCTTTAAACACTTATTGGCTTGGGCCTGAAGTGTTATTTTATTAGACATGTTATTAAATACAATTGCACTTCACTATATAAAGTTCACTTCTATGTGCAGGAACTACGAAAAAGGATAACATTGTGGCCTGTGTTTGTGTGGATATACTACAGGGATAGTTCACCCAAAAATTAAAATGACCCCATGATTTACTCACCCTCTAGCCATCCTATATGACTTTCGTCTTTCTGGTGGATACAATCAGTTATATAAAAAAAGATGTCCTGGCTCCAAGCTTTATAATGGCATTGAATGGCTCTTGAGATTTTGAAGCCCAGTAAAGTGCATCCATCTATCATAGAAAGTACTCCACATGGTTCTGTGGGGTTAATACATGTCTTCTGAACTGAATGGATGTGTTTGTGTAAGAAAAATTATAAAATCATCACAATATTCCAAAAGTAATCAACACTACTCCCATCCATCAATGCTTGCATACTTGTAAGTAACAAATTTATTAAGACATTTTTAACAAATCATTGCTTCCAATTAAAATACAAGTCCTAAATATTATACTAAAATACATAAAATATCAGGAGAGAAATATGGTCAGATCAAGCAGTGTTTACTAATGAAAACGGAAACAAATTTCTCACAATACCCCTCACATTTCAGCAACCATTTTAGTATATCTTCTCAAGGGACAACACTATAGAAATAAAACTTGGATATATTTTAGAGTACTCAATGTGCAGCTTGCGCAGCCGTATAGATTCATTGTCCCCTGAAAATTACTAAACATACAGCCATTGTTGTCAAAATAGCTGGCAACAAAAGTGAGTACATCCTAAGTGAACTTGTTCAACGTGTCAATATATTGTGTTAGCACCATTGTTATCTGGCACTGCCTTAATCCTCCTGGGCATGGAATTGACCAGAGCTGCAGAGGTTGTTGCTGGGATCCTCTTCCACTTTTCACAGAGCTGCTGGACATTAGACACATGGTGCTTCTCCACCTTCCACTTGAGGATGCCCCAGGTGCTTAATAGGGTTCAGGTCTGGAGATATAATTTGCCACCCCTTCACCTTCAACTTCCTCAGCAAGGTAGTTGTCATTTTGCTGGTGTGTTTGGGATCTTTATCATGTTGGAAAAGTGCAGTTTGGCCTAGTTTCTGGAGGAAAGGCATCATTCTGGTTCAGAATGTACAGTACATAATGGAATCCACGTTTCCCTCAATAAACTGCAGCTCCCCAGTACCAGCAGCACTCATGCAGCCCCAGACCATGATGCTACCACCACCATGCTTGACTGTAGGCAAGACACAATTTTCTTGGTATTCCTTACCAGGGCATCGCCACACATGCTGGACACCATCTAAGCCAAACAAGTTTATCTTATAGACTTATCAGACCACAGGATATGGTTCCAGTAATTCATGCTCTTGGACAGGTTGTCTTCAGCAAACTGTTTGCAGGCGTTCTTGTGAGCCAGCTTCAGTAGAGGCTTCCTTCTTGGACGAAGCCTATGCAAACCATAGGTCGCGTTAACCGAAAATTGTCCGTCATTGATGGAATTTTTGTTGCAATGACGGAAAAATCTGAAGGCTGTCTGTCACTTTGACAGATTACACAGAGGGTGATCTAGTGTAATTATTAGCTGTAATTCCCACTCCTGTCCAGTTGGTGGCGAGTGCGCTCCAGTGTGGCAACAGAGCACTTGCTCCAGAACTAAAACGAAACTGTTACTAATCTTTTGCCTTTTGCTATGCGTTTTATTATGCACAGGCGCAGTAGTACTAAGAAGCTACAACGATCTATCATACCACATTAAAGAGCGCCAAAACGGTATTTATTGCTTGAATTTCCTAATGAAATTGAATTTGAAATTTGAGACTTTGTTTCATTGCGATTTATTGGATGGGAGGCACACTATGTACTTGTTAGTCATCAACTGAAAACAGCATAGACCAAAAGATCGACTGCGATTTATTGATCAATATTGCTCATTAAAATGAGGATGTATTAAAATCGATGTCACTGCGGGGTGTGGTGTTGAACATGAAAAGTCAAGCAGTCTCATCTGTTCTCTTCAACATATTAAAAATTTAAATGTGAACAAAAATAAATGCAATTAAATGTATTATAATTAAAATATGAAAATTAAAATGACGGGTAATAATGAATTATGACGGAATTTTTACAACCCTGTCCGTCAAAATGACGGGCAATGTAACAGTCTAACGCAACCTCTGATGCAAACCGACTTGTTGCAGTGTGAGGTGTATGGTCTGAGCACTGACAAGCTGACCTTCTACTTCAGCAACCTTTAAAGCAATGCTGGCAGCACTCATGCATCTGTTTTTTTAAGTCAGGTTCTGCACCTAACACACACAACGAGTGCTCAACTTCAATGATCGACTCTTGGAAGGCCTGTTCCGAATGGAGCCCATCTTGGAAAATCTCTGTATGACCCTGACCATTGTAGTGTAACTGGGTTTCAGGGTGTTACTGAAACTCTAATTGCCTTGGCCATCTTTGTGGAGAGCAACAATTCTAATTCTCGAATCCTCAGAGAGTTCTTTGCCATGAGATGCCATGTTGAACATCCAGTGGTCAGTATGAGAGAATTGTACCTAAAGCACTTAATTTTAACTGCTCTAATACAAGATGCACATCTTTGTATGGTCCTGTCAAGCAAACATAAACATGATGTATTGGACATGTGGCTTTGCATGGTTAAACTACTGCTGGTATCACTTAGGGTGTACTCACTTTTGTTGCCAGCTATTTTGACAATAATGGCTGTATGTTGAGTTATTTTCAGAGGACAGTAAATACATACTGCTATACAAGTTGAACACTGACATTAAAATATATCCAAGTTTAATTTTTATAGTATTGTCCCTTGAGAAGATATACTAAAATGTTTGCTGTAATGTGAGGGGTGTACTCACCTTTGTGATATATTGTATATACTGTACATAGAGTCTTTATCTAAAATATAAATTAAATTAATTTTAAATGCAAAATGTAGAGGTCTTGCTACATCAAAAAGTTGGATTATGATATTTGTCTGGAATTATGAATCATAAAATCTGGTCAAACCCACAAACATTACATGTCAAGTTAACCTTGGAAATTTTTTTTTTTTTTTTTTTTTTGTACCTCTTTTGTCCTTCTCAGTGAGAAACAGTGCAGCAATCAGGCCTCTTTGTGTGAGATCACTTATTAATCAGAGCACTGTGGGTATGCGGTGTCATTACCGCAACAGTGTTTCACACCCCCAACCTGTTTACCGCCATTTCAGCCATGTCAATGTGCCTTTTTATGATTGAAATGGTTTAGTTTAATAATTTACAATAATTAATTATAGTATAATATGGACGTGCCATGATTGTAAGGACTGAATTCTGATATGTATGTGCGTGATAACATTATATGGTAAATAATATGCTTGGAGATGATGTTATACATGCACTGTGCTTTTAATGTGAAACCCGCTACATCCAAAAACATACAAGCATCAGTTGTTCATATTGTACAATTAAAATGGGCATATGAATAAACATAAAACAGTAAATTCTGAAATACATGAAAAAGTATGTTGTTCTATATTCCTTAAGATGATTATTAACATGCAACAAACACTTTTCAATATTAAGCTCTGCAGGAAATAAAAACTGCTCAATATCTTCTCAATTTAAGAAGAGCATATCAAATTATTTCTCCATTATAAAATGTCTCAGTAATTATTTTTTTTACTCAGTTTTACAGCAACCTCAAGACAACAGGAGTCAGTGAATGTCATTTCAGATGACAATATAATGGAATCGATAACATATTACAAATGTCCCCAGCTTTACTTGGAAAATCCCATGCTAAGAAATAACTAATGTTTGGCAAAGACTCTAATGACACTGCCAGTGTAGATTTCATTAGATTCATTAGATTTCATCCTTATCTGAAATACATATGCAGATTAGTGTTGTCAAAAATATAGGTTTTTCGATACATATAATTCTGTATTAATACTCAATATGGATGCTCTGATACCAGCTGCATTTTCTACCTCTGTTCTCTCTGAAAGTGATATTTATAAACGTTGTCCAACAAAATACACATTACACATGCTGTTTACACAAAACTCACTTCATAATGTCAGTGGAGAGTTTGAAATAACTTCCTTTTGTGATGTATTTTCTTATCATGGAATAAGGTAGAAAAGTATATTATTTTATAGTATTGTATTCTAAAGTGTTTATAAAGCGTACACTATCCTATTCTTGTCATGATCTGGGCTGTGGGGCTTCCCTCAGCCACCTGAGGTCGCTGTTTTCCCTTTCCTGCACTGCACTTCTGATAGCATTCACCTGTCCTTGTCGTTATCACTGATTACACGCACACCTGTTCACAATCACTTTCTGGACTATAAGAGATCCCACTACTCACTCCGCATTCATGTCTGCATTGTCTTGTGTTCTTCATGTACTTTTGTGTTCCTGTTTCCCTAGCATTTTGATCGTGTTCTTGGTTTAGTTTATTTAGTTTTCAGTTTATGTCATATTGTGCCGTGTTGGCCTTTTTGGTTTTGTTTTGCTATTATTGTTATTAAATTCTTTACTTACCCTGTATTTGGACCCAGACCCCTTTACTCACGTGACAATTCCATTATCCTAATATTATCAGAAAACCAGCTTTTCTAAGGGTATCTAATGACCTTTTAATAAAAACTAACTCTGGTAGCAATGTTACCTTAGTTCTGCTGGATCTTAGCTCAGCATTTGATACAATGGGCCATACCATCCTAATTGAATGTTTGAATGCATCTGAGGAACTGCCCTAAGTTGGTTTGCCTCTTATTTTCAAAATAGAACATTTTCTGGTAAAATTTAAACGTTTTCGTCATCAATAGTTTCTTTTACCTGTGGGGTTCCTCAGGGTTCTATATTGGTACCAGTGTTATTTTCATTATATATGGTTCCTCTTGGTTCTGTTTTTAGGAAATATTGTATTTCATACCACTTTTATGCTGACGATACCCAGATCTATTTGCCTATAAAGTTTGGAGATGATACATGTGTTAAATCACTCTTTGAATATCTAAAAAATGTTAGAATTATTATTATATTTGGAATTTTTAGAATTATTATATCTGGCTCTAGTAGCTGTTGAAAAAATATAGCAACAAGTCTAGGTCCTTTGTCATCCAACCTGCGTACTAATGTTAAGAATTTAGGTTTTATTTTACATTTTATGTTATTTTATTTAAAATTGTATTTTATTTTTCTATTGCTTTATTTTATCTCTCTTTGTATTTTATTCTGCTTTATTTAATTTCTTGGAAACTGTACAGCACTTTAGTACACTTTGGTGTTTTATAACTAAATTTTGATCTGATTTGGACAAAAAATAATACTTCTCTCTAAGTAAAATTGAAGTGAACATGCAAATCCATATGTTTTCTCTTGTGTACAGTGTTTTTCTACACCAAGAAGTGTTCATTAATATAAAAGTAAACCTCATTGTCATGTTCTAGCTTATAATAATAATAATAACAAAAACATTTTCAAATGAAAAGAAAAACTTCAATTTTCTTTTTTTCCCCCTTAAATATTACTTAATTATTTACTATAATTATTTTTTACCTATTATACTTTTTCACTTTTTGAATTTTAGCCGGTGTGTGGTGTGTATGTTTGGGCATAAAAATGTCTAAGTTACGAAGGTAACCCTCGTTCCCTGAAGGAGGGAACGGAGACATTACATATGGGAACTCGCTTGAGAGTCCAATCATCTCTGAGCCTTATTCAAAAGGCCAATGAAAATTGGCGAGTGGCATTTGCATGCCAAGCCATGCCCCGTACATACGGGTATATAAGATGGCGGCATGCAGCCAGTCATTCAGGTTTTTGCTGAGGAGCCGGACGAGCCGGCATCAGCGCGACGCGAGGGTTGTGGCAGGGGATGTAACGTCTCCGTTCCCTCCTTCAGGGAACGAGGGTTACCTTCGTAACCTAGACGTTCCCCTTCAGTCGTTTCACTACGACGTTACATATGGGAACAGACCTATGGAACAAGCCATGACCCTGACGCCACGTTACGCACAACCCCCACGTGCTGACAGGTGGAAATTGTAACGTAACCTTCCCAACGCCCTGGGGGCCAGTAGAGGGGGCCCCACAGGGATGCCAGAAGTACTGAAGCATGGGTTGGGGGGGCGGAGCACATGAGATCTTTACATGTGGAAATGAGAATAATTCAATATATCCATAAAGCTTTTTAGGGATACACGAGGGAAACAGCGGTCTTCTCCACTGGAATATTGAAAAATATAGCCACAACCTGCGGGGCGAAGGAGACCCAGGCAGGATCACAGTCAGGGACTACTCCGCATCTAGGCCTGACTGTGGGGCATGGAGGACCCAGGGTTCACCGGAGGGAACATTATGGGAATATGGTGCACAGATCCTCGTGGGAATGGCACAGCAAGCCGACACCAGCCGTCCTCCCGCTCACCTGAAGTCTATGTTAAGACACGGGAGGAAACAGCCTCTACACGAAGGTTGTAGAACCTAGCGAAGGTATTAGGTGTCGCCCAGCCAGCAGCTCTACAGATATCTGCTAGTGAGGCGCCATGAGCCAACGCATAGGATGAGGCAACACTCCTAGTGGAGTGGGCACGAACACCTAAGGGGCATGGCTCTACCTGATATAAATAAGACAGGGAGATGGCTTCCACCACCCAATGGGCCAACCTCTGTTTGGAGACAGCATTCCCTTTCTGCTGTCCTCCGAAGCAGACAAAGAGCTGCTCTGTGCGTCTGAAGTGCCGAGTACGGTCTACGTATATGCGCAGAGCACGAACAGGGCATAGCAGCGCAAAAGCTGAGTCTGCCTCCTCTGGGGGCAGAGCTTGCAGGTTCACCACCTGATCGCGAAAGGGCGTGGTGGGAACCTTGGGCACATAACCGGGCCGGGGTCTCAGGATGACGTGAGAATCTCCGGGCCCGAACTCAAGGCACGTTTCACTGACAGAGAAGGCTTGTAGGTCCCCTACCCTCTTGATGGAGGCCAGGGCAGTCAGGAGCGCTGTCTTAAGCGACAGGAATTTCAGCTCAACTGACGCAAGTGGCTCGAATGGGGCTTCCCGTAGGCCACAGCGGGCGACGGAGAGATCCCAAGAGGGTATGAGGTGCGGTCTGGGAGGATTAATCCTTCTCGCACCTGGCAGGAACCTCATGATGAGTTGGTGCTTACCAAGGGATTTTCCATCGTTCCATCGTGATACGTTGCAATAGCAGCAACGTACACTTTGAGAGTCGAAGGGGACAGCCTGTGCTCCAACTTCTCTTGCAGAAAGGAAAGCACTATAGCAATCGTGCATCTCTGTGGGTCCTCTCCCCGAGAGGAACACCAGTCAACGAACAGACCCCACCTAAGTGCGTAAGCCTGCCTCGTGGAGGGGGCTCGGGACTGAGTGATGGTATTTACCACGGCCTGGGGAAGGTCGCGAGGTCTGACGCGTCCCGTCCAGGAGCCAGACGTGCAGGTTCCACAGGTCGGGATGCGGGTTTGCCAAATTGTGCCCATCCCCTGAGAAAGAAGGTCCTTCCTCAAGGGGATCTTCCAGGGAGGGGCCGGCGCGAGGGAAATGAGTTCTGGGAACCAGGTCCAGGTGGGCCAGTGTGGCGCAACCAGCAAGACCTTCTCCTCGTCCTCCCTGATCTTGCATAGGGTCTATGGGTCATAATTAGCCATTCAGTAAGATGAAGGAGGAATGTAAGGACAAAATATGTTTGTAGCTTATTTTGAATAGATTTATTTATCACGCAAAATTACTTGAGATTCACTTGGGAACTTCTTTAACATCTGAAGTTGGTACAGTAGGAAAAATGAATGGAAAAGTAAATGTCAGCAGGATTCATCTTTTGAGCAGGTTTCAGATCACTAAAAAACAAAAACAAAACTTTAAATTTTATATCTGAGAAACTAATAATAATTGTTTATCGCGTTAAACATCCATTCGAGCACACTGTATTACTAATACATATTGTCTAAACATACACTCAGTGTAAACCCTCATATTACATCCTTTTGTTGTAAGACACATTAATAACTAAATAAATAATATGATCTTATAGTCATAAACATAAGCATGCTTTGTGTGTATTATACAATACAAAGAAACTAGGCCATATTATAACTGTTAAGCTTCATTCTCATGCATCATTCTTTATTGTATAGACTATTAAACGCATCCTGGCATCGTGAGACATTTAGATGCAGTGAAATGAAATGTACTTTATAATGTTTATCTTGCTGTAGTCAGGAATTATAGTTGGCAAAAAGTCTTAACTGGTAAAATGTGTGCACATTCAACTTACTCATGTAAATATCTCCTCTGCTGGATCGTGCCGTGTCTCACATAATGTTTATCTTTCTATCTCTCCTTTGTTTACCGTGATGTGGGCGTCTACTTTTGGCGCGGCGCCCTCACATGGACGATTTTAATATGAAATATGGATTACTTTATCACAGAATATTTGTTTCTAACTTCGTTTAAAAGCATACATATCAAGCTTTCTCTAGACATATTGCTCATGTCTCTGTGTTGTGTATTGGCTGATTTATAGTCTATTTTAATGACGCGTTTCTGAATGAAGATCACGGAGATCAACACGGCAGACAGCACACCCTTTTTGTTTTCTTTATTTTGCAAAATCACAATGTTTTTTATTTTTGTGAGTATATACAAATAAAAGTAGACCCTTTACAGATTCGATTGATGTACTGCTTTTATCTGTACAAACAGAAATGACAGAGTAATTGAAGTTCCTTTTGGGAAACTGCCACAAAACGCGTATACGCGTTTGTCGAACCCAGGGGGTTAACCCACCGCTCTTTTTGGGCACAATGAAGTAGGGACTGTAGAACCCTGACTTCATCTCGGCTGGAGGGACAGGCTCGATTGCATCCTTCGCCAGTAGGACTGCAACCTCCGCATGCAGGACAGCGGCATGCGTGTCCGAATGGACAGAAGTGAAGAGGACGCCTCTGTACGGACGCCTGGCGAACTGAATCACATAGCCGAGACGTACCGTCCGTATCAACCACCGCGAAGGGCTGGGAAGCTGAAGCCAGGTCCCCAAACCGGTTCGCCAGTGGTATCAAGGGAACGTTAACCGACGTGACCGCGGTGGGGCAGCCTGGGGGGGGAAGGGGACTGATCCCAGAAGGAGAAACGTTCTGGAGAAAAGTCTGACCGCCATAAGCAGTGCTTGCCTTCTTCCCTGGTTCCCGTGCTGGCGATATCAGGCTCCGAGTCCGGTTCCGAGGAGTGGAAGTGCTGCTCGAAAGGGGAACTCGGGGCCGAGGCCTCAGAGGTGAGGAAACTGGCTCTTTCTGCGATATTTGAGTATACAGTAGCTCCCGGCCCCCCACCGGGAGTGGGGACGCTGATGTCATCGTCCCCCGAAGAGCAATCTCCATCACCTCTGGGTTGCCCGCGTCAGGGGCATTTCGCAGTCTTGCTGCGAGTATTTTTGGCTGGTCCCTGAGACACGGGCGGCACCGCTCTCCTGCGGCCAGTTCTGGGCCGGGCTGCCAGCCTGGCTTCATGGACCTCAGCGGGTGAGGGAGCTGGGGGTGTTTTAGGAGCCGCAGGGGGGCGCCCTCGGTGACGAGCAGGCGGAGACTGGGCCACCGGCCCAGATATGTTTGATGGCATCCGTCTGCTTCAGGACTGCCGAGAACTGCTGGGCAAAGTCCTTGACAGTGTCGCCGAACAGGCCGCTCTGGGAGATGGGAGCGTCGAGAAAGCGAACTTTGTTGGCGTCTGCCATCTGCACCAGATTGAGCCATAGGTGTCGCTCCTGGACCACGGCCGTGGACATCACCTGACCAAGAGACCGCGCCGTGACCTTCCTGCATAACTTCTTGGTCAGGACCACCCTCGTGCAGCTGTTTCAACGCCTGGGCCTGATATACTTGAAGAAAGGCCGAGGCAGCCTGTCCAACAGCGTGATAAGCGCGGCCCGCGAGAGCGGACGAGCGTTCGCACGCCCCGGACGGGAGATGCGGCCAGCCCTGCCAGGCGGCGGCACCACGCGGGCAAAATGCACCGCGACAGCGCGCTCGACCTGGGGGACCGACACATATCCCCGGGCTGCCACGCCATCGAGGGTGGCGAGGGGAGAGGAGCTGGGGCGAGATGAAAAGGATGCCCGCCATGTTTTAATCAGCTCCTCGTGCACCTCCGGGAAGAACGGAACTGAAGGGGGTGGAGCCCTCCCAAGTAACCAATCATCCAGCCTAGAGGGACCAGTACGCTTCCCCGGCTGGCGGGGAAGCGTACTGCTCTGGCAGCTCAACGTGATCACGCTGAGGTACAGAAGGTCGCGGGGCTTTGAAAGCCTGTGGCACATTCTGTACAGGGACTCGTAAGTCCCCCTCGCGTCTCGCCACGGCGGGCCGAAAAGCATTGGCGGCTCAACGACCTGCCGCGGGGCGACGAGGGGAGCCATCTCACAAAAGAACGGCGATTCTTCAGCGTAACCATGGTCATGCGCTTGCAATGAACACATGAACCATCCGTGAACGCTGCCTCAGCATGCTCTCGGCCCAGACATGTAAGGCAGCGTTCATGGCCGTCTTGAGAGGTGAGGAAACTGCCACACCCAGAAGCGCATGGCCGGAAAAACATTCTGAAAAGAACGTTTTTCACAGCCATGAGAAATTACTCTTTTAGTCCCGGTCTGCCCTGGGAGGAACCGCGGCACCACTGTGCACTCAGAGGGGCTCGCTCGCTGGAGAGCAGGAGGCTTTTTCTGGCCGTGAAAACGGCCGCCCGCAGGATCCCACTGGCGGCTGCCAAAACACTCTTTTAGAAAAACTCTTTTAGATGGCAGCACGCCAGTGGGGAAGAGCAGCAGGAACGTTGCAATTTTTTTTGTGTGTGTGTTGTAGGCTCGGGCAGAGAGACGGCTCCGAAGCAAAAATCTGAATGACTGGCTGCATGCCGCCATCTTATATACCCGTATGTACGGGGCGTGGCTTGGCATGCAAATGCCACTCGCCAATTTTCATTGGCCTTTTGAATAAGGCTCAGAGATCATTGGACTCTCAAGCGAGTTCCCATATGTAATGTCGTAGTGAAACGACTGAAGGGGAACATCTACAAAGTTACAAATCTCAAAGTCCACTCCAAAGGGAGATATTTAGTTTTTAAAAAAATCCCTTTTCAAGAACTACAACGAATGGCCCCTTTGGACTACAGGGTTTGTTTTCCGGATGCTATGATGTCCATTAGAATATCATCAGTGCATAATAGAACTCCTTTAATTCACAATTTTATCAGACTGGCTACATCAGTTCTGAAATCATTACTTTTTTCTCATTTTTGATACAATTATGTGAAGTGAAATATTAATAGTACCAACACCAACATCTACATAATTAACAGCATTAATATAAACAGGACTTAACTGCAAACTGTCAGACCTTCAAGGTTTGCATTTATTTGTAACCAACAATTATGAAAAACAATATCTTCTATCTTTTAAGTTCTATCAAAAACCCATCACACTATATTAAAAATTATTTTATTTAATTTGAAAACACTTGATATTTATACAAATTATATCCAGATTCAAATACACATCAGTATCAAAGGATTTGATAAGTTTGATAAGTTAATGTAAGGCTAGTGAAAGCATGGGAATTTCTACATATGCTCCTGGAAACCTACTTCAAATCTTATTGTAGCTGGATGATAATACACTTTTATAGCTTTGCAGAATGACTCTTTTTTCTTTTTTTGGATAGGTAAAACAATGGCTTACACATTTTCCTTACATTCGGTTAAAAAGTGCAGTTGAAGGTGGTAATGATGACAGTCGCTGCTGGCTGATCCTGGGCAGAACCCCTGGCAGCTTCTATTTTTTGCATCCCTCTCCTCTATGACACCTTGATAAGGCAATTACAGTGCAATTATCTTAACATGTGGCATTAGAGAAAATTATCTTCATTCTTCAACTAGAGTAACATTAAATCAGAGGAGAGGGCATGTGCGAATCTCTAATCAACATCTCAAACGCTATGAATGGACGCTGTAGACGCCACACACTGACATGTGCAATTACCGCTGAGAGACAAGGAGCAAACAGTCCAGGTTCACAGGAAAAGAGGAATCTTCAGTGGCGTATCACTTCCACATGCTTCACATTTGTTTCTAGGTTCATAATGCGGGATTGTCAAGAAGAGCATATTTTGTAACCTTTGAACGAGCGAGGGCAGTTGATCTAATCACATTATTGGCACCTTCAGAAAAGTGGACATGACTTGTCAGTGCATTTGGAAATCACCATCAACCCTACACTGTAAAAAGTTTTCACCAGTTTCAACTTAAAAACTTAAGTTTAGCAGCTGCCTTAAAATTTTAAGTTAAATCAACTTAAGTCATTTCAACTCACAAGTTAAATCAACTAATTTTTATTGTAATAAGTTAAAATGACTTGGAGTTTTAAGCTGATTTAACTTAACATTTTAAGGTAGCTGCTGAACTTAGGTTTTTAAGTTGAATCTGGTGAAAACTTTTTACAGTTTAGAAGTGTTGGAGAAACTTTAGCAACTTGTGACAAATAAAATCTTTAAAGATTTTTTTTTGCTTGCAGATTTTTATTAGTAGAATTCTATTATATGTATAATTTATTCCTACACTGTTCCTACACAACTCATTTTTATTGTAATAAGTTAAGATGACTTGTAGTTTTAAGTTGATTTAGCTTGAATCTGGTGAAAACTTTTTTACAGTGTATAATCTATGTACTATACTGCAAAAAAATGCTTGTCTTACTTAGATTTTTGTCTTGTTTTTCAGCCAGAATATCTAAAAATGCTTAAATCAAGAAGGATTTTCTAGAAGAAGAAAAAATTAAGTGAGTTTTTGCTTAGAACTAGCAAAATAATCTGCCAATGGGGTAAACAAAAAAAATCTTATTTCAAACAGAAAAAAATGATCATTTTTCTTACCCAATTGGCAGATTAATTTGCTTGTTTCAAGCAAAAACACTTAATGTTTGGCTTGTTTTTTTCTGAAAACAAGACAATCATTTTTACTTGTCTAGAAAATCCTTCTTGATTTAAGATTTTTTTATATATATATTTTGGCTGGAAATAAGACAAAAATCGAAGTAAGAAAAGCATTTTTTGCAGTGTAGAATATCAAAGAGATCATTTTATTTTTTAATTGTTTTTGAAAATTTGTTTCAATTTAAACCATAATTAACATTGTCTTGTCCAAAAAAGGTAGAATTACTTTGAGTAAATAAATAAATAAATAAAATCATCATCATCAGTTTTTTAAATGATTATTTTACTAAGATATGACAAAAAAAATATGAACTATTATGTCAAAACTATATTTTTTTTAAATATGAAAAAAAAGTTGTTTAATTGTTGTTAAAAGTAAACTTTCTCTCTCTTTGGATAACATTGTTATTATTATTTTTATTTTCATCTAATCATTCCCAAGTATCTTTTCACCCACTTGTGTAGACGCAGCCATTATTATTATTAGTGATGGCATTTTCAGTATTTAAAGCATCTCTGGCAGTATGCAGATCTGAAATGTGTAATCACTCACATAATCAGAGCAAATCAGATTGTCCTTGCATTAATTACAAATTATAATTAGTCGGAAATCCCGCTAATGATAAGGCAAAATGGCTTCTATATTTCAGTCACTGCTGTCCTAATCAAGACCTTATATTACAAAGTAATTAAGTGATTGTACGTGATAAGTGTATCAAAACTAAGTCATTAGAATCTGTCTCCTTTTGTGTGTGTTTTTTCAATCATCCAGACCAATGTGTGCTAGCCGCCCGATCGTGTCAGAAATGAGTCCTCTGCGAAGGGCTTTTAAGGGCTTTTTTGACTTGTCATCTAACCATCACTTAAAAAGCCAGCTGCAAAGTTTGAGGTGGATCAATATGTGACATGCCATCCTACTGCATTAGCGCTGCACTTTAAAACCTGATTTACTGAGAACGCTTCTAAAAGTATGCTGAAGTATGTTTTGGTAAACTATCATTTTGTAAAACCAATGAGTCAGAAATCATGAGCACCTTTTAAAATTTTTGTAAAAGTTCTGTTTCTGTTTAAGAGGTTTTGGGTTAGTTTGTCATGTTAGTGACATCTACACTCTTAAAAATAAAGGTGCTTCATGATGCCATAGAATAATCTTTTTTGTCTAAATGGTTCCATAAAGAACCTTTAACCTGAAGAACCTTTCTGTTTTACAAAAGGTTCTTTGTGGCAAAAGAAGGTTCTTCAGATTATAAAATGGTAAGAAAGAGATGGTTCTTTAAAGAACATTTGACAGAATGGTTCTTTGTGGAACCAAAAATGGCTCTTCTGTGGCATCGCTGCGAATGGGATGCCCATTTTTTACAAGTTCATATGATTCTTTAGGTCTTAATGAAATGTCTATAGTATACTTTTGGTTACCAACCAACTCATTTTATTGCATGATCCTTTAAATGCAAATTAACTCTTCTCGCCCCGCCCCTCTCTGCTGGGGGATTATGAGCCGCTATGTTTACTTTAGCCGCATTTAACCGCATTTAACCGCATTTAACCGCGTTTAGCCACGTTTAGCCACGTGTAGCAGCGAAACTTGCCAACAAGCGCATTATTAAGAAAGTCTGTTTGCAAAGATGCATAAAAAACCCTTATACTCACTTCTACTGTGGGTGAAGCTGCATCAGGAACGATTCGCACAAACATAGACACATATGTAGATCGGGATTTGCGTTTTCCTTTTAAAATTGAATGTAACACTATCCTCTGTGTCTTATGCATCGATAAGCTTCAGAAGGCTAATATTAACCCTCCACACCCATGTGGAGCACTTTTTATGATGGATAGATGCACTTTTTTGAGCTTCAAAATCTCAACACCCATTCACTGCCATTATAAAGCTTGGAAGAGCCAGGACATTTTTGAACATAACTCTGATTGTATTCATCTGAAAGAAGAAAATCATATACACCTAGGATGGCTTGAAAGTGAGTAATTCATGTGATAATTTTCATTTTTGGGTGAATTTTCTCTTTAAAATACATCATATTTTTTCTAGAAGTGGCAGTTTAAAGCTGAAATTCCTTAATAATGGATTTATCAAAAACACACAGCTTTTCACTTCTTATTATTTTGAATGAGATTTAATTATTAAGTTAAAGTCATGTAGGTTTGGAATAACATGAAGGTAGTAAATGATGAAAAAAAAATAGCTGAACTATCCCTTTAAAGGGCTTTTAAGTGGGGTTGACTTTAACTAAACATACTAAAAGAGATTGTTGTGGCTTAGAGAGAAATAATTGCCTATTAACATACTCAAAGTGTAATGCACCACAAGTTTCAAGAGAGAGGCGAGGCGAGATGGGAGGAAGAAAAGAAAAGGGAGTTTGCAACAAATTTGTTCTTTTTCCACTGATAAACAAGGCATAACACGAACACTTCAAATAAGGGTTTACGAGCTAAGAGGTGACAACCCCACTCCCAAATCAGCAACTTAACACTGCTTAAAATGTGAATGATTAAAGCAGAGGTCCACGTGTCAGAGTGATTTAGTTTAATCACCACTCAGAAAACAAGCTGTTAATGTGACCTTCCTGACTTTCCCCTCGATCCGCCCATTTCCTTTTGATTTCGCTAATTTTGTATCAACGTGTTTTTCCTGCAGCGCAAAAATTACCCACATCTGTTTTCTGAGAAAAAAAAAAACAAGCCCTCACCCTTACCACCCCCAGCCACCGTCTGACGCTCTCTGACTTCTCATACCAGAGTTAGGCGTCCATTTCACCCTATTGTACCTTGGCGAGACGTGAGTAACATTAGCTGCAACGTGTGAGCATTGTGGGAAACACAGTCACGTCTTGGCGTTCTTCAAATGCCACTCAATATCTCATACCAATCAAATCAGTGGGATGCATTTTCCCGTGTGGCTTTTTTGATTAAGTGCCCTATTAGCATATGTAAACTGCACTTTTGAAGTGAAATAGAGTTTAATGGTTTATTTGAAGTGTGCGATTGGAAAAAGGGAAAGTAAAACATCCCTTTGATGGGAAAAACGCTGTATTGCAATCAAATGTTTACTGTACCGAAGGTTAATGAAAGCTATTTGGGGAATAAAATTTGACTTGTACGTTTGCAAGATGCATAAATTAGATAATAAAAAAGAAGGAACTGATGTGCAGTTTGTGTGAGCCGAGAATGTGCAATAGCAACGCAATTACGGCACCATAAAAACAATTTCCCGTAAAGAGAAGCAATTTGACATGCCTGAGCAACAAAAAATAGCATTTGCAAAATGGTCACGCAATAACTTCTCATGACTATTTCATTAACACGAGGTGTTGTTCTTGTGTAAAGACCAGCATCCAAAGAAATCTTTAAGTACTACAGGCAATATATGCACAAGTATCCATAATTGCATTTTTGTACATCCTTAATGCACATTAAATGCTTGCAAATTACATTTTGAATTATAATATATACAATATTTAAGTTTCTTCTATAATCTAATCATTGAAAGAATAGCACAAAAAGTCACAATTATTATAACGTCATTTATTCTTTAGGGTTTCTTTAGACCTCCTAATTGGCTACTCATTAAAATGTATCTTTTTCGTCCTCTCTAATGGCTCAATGGTTTGAAAACTGTCCTTGCTGGCTCTAATGTGTTCTGACGTAGGCATTTTCTATACTCCATTACTCTCTGATGATCATTGGAGTTCTAATTAGCTGATAGCTGAAATATAGCCTTCCCTACTCAGTGACCTTGGACAATGTTTGGACGTGACAGATGATACTATCAAATGAGATTCTTACAAATTCTGAAGAAAACATGAGACCCCGGTTCTCCATGATATTTCGGTTTCTAAATATGGCTTAGGGTACATTTACAAGGGTTGTGACCAAAAAACGATGCATCGCAATTCGTGGAATGCATCACGATTCTCTCTAGAATCGATTCTGAGCTTAGTTTTTAACAGCAGATGGTGCTCTAATCTAGTTTCTGCTGCTCTTCGGTGAATTTTGACCCCAAAAAAATAATTTTTCAAAATCGTAGCTTCATTGAAATGATTCGAAACTTGGTGACTTTTATGGCACTTGGTATGTGAACACACACAAATTGAGGGCATGATTCGAAGAAGCTAAAAAAAATAGTCACACTTTTGGTCTTCACGGTCAAAAATGACCACTAAATAGGAAATGGGCAAAGAGTACGAAAATACAGAAATCTTTTGGGTGTATATTCTGCCACAATGCAGAAAAAAGTACATAACAATGAAGGGGAGAAACTCTAAAACATCAGGAGTGTAAAACCAACACATACGCTCACACACACACACACACACACACACACACATGTTGGGTTTACATGTTTTATGGGGACATTCCATAGGCGTAATGGTTTTTATACTGTACAAACCGTACTTTCTATTGCCCTACACCTACCCTACACCTAAACCTCACAGGAGATTGTGCACACTTTTACTTCATCAAAAAAACTCATTGTGCATGATTTATAAGCCTGTTTCCTCATGGGGACCTGAGAAATGTCCCCACAAGGTCAAAATCTACTGGTATTCCTATCCTTGTGGGGACATTTGGTCCCCACAACGTGATGAATACCAGGTACACACACACACACACACACACACACACACACACAGGAACTGTGTGAACTGGAGTGACTGTATCACAGCAAATTAGTAAAATAAAATCAATAATTCAACTACAGTATGGCATAAAAGTGGACAGGAAGGAAGAGGTTACACTCAAAAAAATCAAGAGTGCAAAACAGACGCATCCACTCAACTCACAGACACACACACAATTATACACACTCAAATTAATTGCTATGGCTATAACCATATAGCCAAATTGAGTCAGAAGGCAGAAATAAGAGGCTACAATTACATCAGTCCCAGAAGGATTAATCTTTAATAAAACATTCCTGTTCATTTTTGTTACATTTTTATAGAATTTTAATGTTTTGTGTTACAAATAATAAAATCTTAACCTTTACAAAAAGTTGTCTTTAAGAATTTATAGGCCTTTTATATAGAGCTATATAGGACTCTACTGGCTAAACCATCGAATTGCAGATGTTTTTCTTATTCTTTCGTATTTCTTACCCCTACCAGATGGTATTAATCTGGCTTGAAAAATTTGATTTTAAAGGCATTATCTTTATTTTAACATGAATTACTGCCTTAATTGAAAAGCAATATAAAAATGGGAAAAATGGGTGTATCATAATTATTGTATAAATATTAATTAGTACCATGAAATTCTCAGAGAAAAGAAAAAAAAGAAAAAGTAGCAACAGGGGTATCAACGCACTCTCAAATGCTCATGAAGAAAAGTGCTGAAGAGCATCATGTATTTCACATTACTGTACCTTGGCCACATTAACGTAAACACAGCCCACTGTCCACACTCTTGTAATTTGCTTTCACCTTTTTAACTTTAGAATGATTATTTTAGGTTCAAGTGTGTGTAAGGAATTGGAAGCAAGCAGAGTACGGCTGTTTCTGAAGCATCCAGTGCCTGTTAAAAACTAAATTCAGAATTGATTAGATTAGAGAATCGGAATGCATTCTGAAAATCTCAGAATCGATGTAGAATCATTTCTCGATTCACGATGCATCGATTTATCACTGCATGACAACGACTGATACAGATGACAACACTGTCAAAACAATCCCTGTTCACACAGATCCAAAAAAATGACTGACAGTGCTGTATTTTATATGCCAAGCCAGTAGATAGTGCTATCACTTTGCAAAAAAAAAAAAAAAAAAAAACACAAATTCCTATCCACCTTGTCACAGACTAACTGTGACCCAGGACTTTTATGTTGAAGGGACTGAGTGTGGGCCTGTACACACACAAACTGTTTCCACCATGGTGCATACACACAAACTAAATGCCGGCAAATGTACCATCTTTACGTAGTTTGTGTTTGTACCTCTTGGTTTGGTGTTGTATCACCCCATTAACTGTCCAAAATTGTTAGTTTATTGTTTCGTTTGTTTAGTGTTGTGGCCTGTTTGCATGTTCAATGTTTAAGTGTTGCAAATCGCTGTACATAGCTGGTGGTGCGCCTCTTATTCGCCAAACTTGTGCATTTGGACAGAAGCCATTTTTAAACCTAGCATGTGCTTATGGTAGATTACTCTGGTCCTGATAGCACAGGGGCGGAGGAGAAGTTAGGATGCAAGTGTTGTCATATATGTCTTGTTGTACTTGCTCAGAGTAAGAGCAAGTACAGAGTGTACAGTGTGGTTGATTTTAATGTTATATGATGTGGATTTGAATATTAGGTAGATTTGTTTCTTTGCATGTTGTTATTTGTTTTAGAGCTTGTAGGTTTTCCCCCAAAATGGTATATTCAAAAAAGGGGCGGAGCCAAAACGTATAAAAGAGCTCCCGGCAGCCATTTTTGGGGGGAGTTGTGTGAATAGTGTGGATGCTGGCTTGTGTCCGTTCTTGGGCCTGTGCATAGGCATAGCCAAATTATTGTGATGGACATTTTTGCACACTTATGGAGTAGCACTTTTCTTTTGCACTTGGGAAATAAATTCATTGAATTGAACTGTAAATTTTTGTTCCTTGTCAACTCCTTTACATCGCTGGTCGCTGGCACATCCTAACACACCTTATTCTTCAACCCAATCTCATAAAAATATGTACCTCAGGGGACTTTTTGCAGCACCGTTTTTATGTACCTTACTGCACGTTTCTCGGCAGTTTAAAAAAGAAATGGCGCTACAACACAAGTTTTTTACATGAACCCTGGTACCTTTTTATTACGCTGATATAGGTACGTATTGTTGTGTTTTTATTACCTTGCTTCAGGTACGTATTGTGGCGGTTTAGAGTTCAAATACCCAGGGACTGTTGCTAAAAGTTGATGCTCTATCGTGTTGGAAATTTGCCCTACACCAAACCCAACCCTAAATCCGATAGTGTTAACAAATCCAAAACTGATATAAAAACGCATTTGTTGATGCCACTTGAATCTTCCTTGTGTGTAGATTTGAACTGTTTTATCGAACCGTAGTTACACAGGACTTGAGCCAGAGCTCTTCTCCACTCAAGTTCATTTCCGTACTGCGTGAGCTACCAAACAAACCTACTGTCTATGAAAACCTATAGATATGAAGCTCTCTCAGCATATTGAAATTGTCACAATATAATATTTTTCAAGTAACTGTGCGAAAATTATGGTTTATCAAGCTCTGTAAATCATACTTTGTGTAAAAAGGAATAAGAGGTGTCTGAGGTTTACTGCCTCTAGTGTTCATTTCTTTTGGAAACTGCAGTGATATGTACTTATTGGTACGCATTTCGCGTCTTGTGAAAAAGTGCCCCAGGGACATTTTTGTCATGAGACCAGATAGTTATTCTTAAATGCAGTAGTAAGCCCACAGGCGAGATTTCCGGTTCATCAGCCGCTATTGGGAAATAACGAAAAGAACAACAACATGCAGTACACTACAAACCAGTGTGTTCATAATTAAGATAATGCATTAAAATAATATGGTAAGACACACCAATTTGCAATATTAAGTAGAAAAACAATAAAAATAGCTGGACTTGGATGAGACTGGAAACCAGACCCATAAAATGTAGAAATGGCCACGCCTATTTTCGCAAATTTGCATTTTTGTAGATTCAAAAACTCATCCAAAATTTGTGTTTTCAGGCTTCAAAATACTGTTGTCATGTAAATGAACGACCAAAACACATAAAATTTTCTGTTTCTAGTTGAAAAAAGTGTCTTTTTTCCCCTAGTTTTATCATTGGCCTAGTAAAAAAAAAAAAAGTTAGTAAGCAAACAGGTTGCATGATTTGAAGTATAATTAATGTGCCTTGTACAAATATTATACCTTAGAGTTAGAAGTTTTTCAACATTTAAGCACTATGTATACATAATAGAAATAGGGAAAAACACTAATTATTCAAAATGTCAGGGAAATGTGAAAAGCTTTTCGTTTGGCATTAACCATCATGGATAAATAATCCCATCCACACGGTCATTCTCCCAAATATTTCTGCAAAGGAGAGATGCCAGTTGTTTGAAGGACCAAAACATCCTTTTTTGGTCTTCGAGTACTTTTCCAATAGCAGCCTGTTTGAAATTGGAAAGAGTGAAGCCTCAGACGGGTTAATGGTTTGAAACAGCGTGAAATATGATACTATTCACTCTATGCTCTGCGAGGTAGAACAGCACAATTTCAAGGGGTTACCAAACCAGGCAGAATACAAATTCTCCTCAAATCATCCTGGATGATATTGAAGAGATCTGGGAAGATTAATGTTGCAGTTGCTGCTTTCCATCTCCATGTTTATTGGCAGCACTCCAAATTGAATTTAACTTTAGTTTGCTCCTCCCATTCACACAGCATCCGCCATTTTAGCTAAACTGACGCTAGAGTCAACCGGGTCTGTAAGTTTTACAGATGACGAAATAAACTGTTTTTGTGAATATGAATGGTGTATACTCACATGTACTCATAACAGTTTTCTATAAAAGTATTACTCTTGGAAGACTTTACATGGTAATGGATATGACAATGCTAATGTATTTGGTCTTGGTGGAATTAATCTGCTACACTACTAAATTGTTGCTGGTGTTGGTTATTACTGTTTTTAAAGCACCAATTCTCAGTTTTTTTATAGTGTTTAATAGTACTTATTAGGTGCATATAAATGCCTAATTCTACATGACTATATTCTCGATCCCTTAACCTGACCGAATACCTAAACTCAACCACAACTACCTCACTAACTATTTATAAGCAGCAAATTAGGAGTTTGTTGAGGGAAAACTCTTTGTAAATAGTGAATATGTGTTCCCTAATCTAAAGTGTTACCAAGTATTTTAATTCTATATGATGCTGGTCTCCTCACTCGATGTATTTTGCTATGCTGAAATCACGTATTGTTTCCTTAAACACCAGAGAGAATACTCACGCACTTTTGCTGCAGCCTCGGTAGATACGTTAGTAGCTTAGAGCTGTTTGCTAATTGCTTATGCTAATGTGAAGAGCGAAAATTAGACAACAGAATGCACTTTTTATAGTGATTTACCACCAGAGACAATGGGAGAATCAGTACTTGTGTGGTCAAAAAAAAAAAAAAAAAAAAAAATCATCTGAAGCAGAAACCAGAAGACAAAAAGTCCAAAAAACAAGTCTAAACACAAAATACAAATGGTGGAAGTTTTGATAACAACATAGCAATTCCAAAGTTGCTTATTTTGTGTTAAAGGTATAGTACACCCAAAAATGAAAATTAACCCATGATTTACTCACTCTCAAGCCATCCCAGGTGTATACGACTTTCTTTTTTCAGACTAATACAATCTGAGTTTTATATATAAAAAAATGTCCTGGCTCTTCCAAGTTTTAGAATGGCAGTGAATGGCTGTTGAGATTTTGAAGTCCAATGAAGTGCATCCATCCATCATAAAAAGTACTTCACACGGCTTTGGTTGGTTAATAAAGGCCTAAAGTGAATTAAAGCAAAATATTACATTATGCAATTTGCTTCGAAAGGCCTTTATTAACCCCCTGGAGCTGTGTGGAGCACTTTTTATGATGGATGGATGCACTTTAGGCCTTTGAAAACGATAATGCATGTTTAGTTATGTTGTACCAGTAGATATCTATGTTTGTGTCAGTGAGCTTTTCTGAGGCTTTATGCATGTGCAGTTAAGCAAATTTAACGTTTTCTGACGTTTCAGTGTGGATGCAAACTTCTGGAAAATGCTTGAAAATGCTAGTGTGGACTGAGAGTGTTTTAAACGCTGTTTTTAAATGTATCCGGGTAGATGAAGCCTAAAGATTTTAGGACCTAACTACCTGTTGTATTAAAGGGGTCCTATTATGCTCTTTTACAAAGTCTTCATTTTATTTTGGGGGTGCACTACAGTAGTCAACTTTTGAAGTGGATCAAAACCTTTGTCAAATTTGTCTCAAAACCAAAAAGAATACCTGTTCTTGTCTTTTGACAAACTTTTTTGATCCACTTCAAATGTTGACTACTATAGAACATGCTCTCATGCATGGTGGTTCGAAAAACGCATTATTTTTCACATAATTTACATTATTACAGTAGCTTTCTCCCCAGGCTGGCATAAATGACTCGATCAGTAGTCCCACTGCATTGCAATTGGCGAACATCTTAGACAGCGTTTCAGTCCTGCCAAGCCCCTTTCCAAAGCAGCAAGTTCCGTGTACAACTGCGCAAGCTAGATTAAAGTGATTCTAACACTTTAAATATGGATATTTTTCTTACAAAAACACATTGGATCGCTAAAGGAGGCTTTTATTGACCCCTCCAGAGCCATGTGAGGTGCTTTTTATTATAGATCGACTTGTTCTGGACTGATGGAGAGAAACACCAGTTTATGCCATTCTAAAGCTTGAGAGTGCCAGGATTATTTTTTTAATATAGCTCCAATTGCATTCGTCTGAAAATAAGAGGTCATATAGAATGCATTGAGGGTGAGTAAATAATATGTGACAGGGGTGTTGGTGCTATCTTCAGCCTGCCAGATTGCTGATATTATCATTATTGTGCTAATTTATTTAATTATTTACATGCCCGAATCCAGCTCCAGCATAAGGCTAGTGAAGCTATCTACACTGTATGATGAATAAATCTCTTACCACACACTGCACAGGTCTACGGTGCGGCTCCGACGCGGCAACTGAGGATCGTCACTCTAGTCAATGCTTGTATTTACATCAGCCGTGGCTCTGCATGTGTTTGGACCCTCTATATCGCACATGTCAATGCCCAGCTCCAGCACGGCTACCGGAGCAGTTTGCGGACACTTTAGTCAATGTTTGCGTTTATACCAGCCGTCCTGCGGCTCGCTGAAGCATCCCAGAAGCAGCTCTCCACGCTACATCGCTAAAGTCCCCACCTCATCATTCCCCACCCGCCAACGATTTGAATTTCCATAGGACCTGGAAACAGGATTTATTTGAACAATATTCTAATGGACCGCGTCGATACATCATAGCATCCGGAAAACAAACACTGTAGTCCAAAGGATCCGTTCGTTGTAGTTCTTGAAAAGTGATTTTTTTTATTTTTATGCCCAGACATACACACCACACACTGACTAAAATTCAAAAAGTGAAAAATCATAATAGGACCCCTTTTACGTAAATAAATACAGGTTGTATGTTATTACAACCTGATGATATATTATTAACAGTAGTACATTTAGTACAGTTTTAACAATATTAATAATGTACAATCAGTTTTGATTTTCTGGCTTTTTTTGGCAGGCCCTTCAGTTGTCAGAGGTGTTGTAATTTGTTTTTAACAGACCCGACCATTCAGTAACAACAGAAAATAAATAAAAATAAGTAAATCGATGCCTCTGTGGACACATACACCCCTATGGCTGACTAATAGCCGTATCTAAATGTCAGCTGAGGAAAACAGATGCCGTGGATATGGTGTGGTATTTTGGTTGGCGGCTAAAAATCACTGCCTCGTTTTCGAGTTCTCTAGTGATTCATCGTCCGGGTCTCACCCACTCCTCGCTGTAGAGCCAGGAATTTCTTAATGAACACAACTCTTTGTGACTTTGAGCTTCTGTAAATCTCCACACATGCGTGCATATATGTTTGAACATCTACACTGTTTATCACACAAGTAAACATTCACTTTGCCCTTCTATATACATCCGTAACACAGCAGAAGAGGAAAACTGAAACTGTTTTGTGTTTATTGTAAAGGCACGAGTCCCTGTGATGCAAATTAATGTGTCACTCAAACCAACACAATGCCTGTTTTGGGGCAGGACCTCAAACGGCGCAACTACAGATGAAGTTTGTGCATAATGAGCACCATTATCAGACTGATTTGATTTTCGTGAGCCTCATTGCACTCAGACAGAAATAGAAACAAATGAGCTGGTTATATGCACTCATAAATGCCTAATGATGCCTCAGTCACTCCATAGTTCAGTCGGTGGCGCGCTCGCCATCTGGAAACAGCACTTCAACGCTACAGTACCACTTTTTTAGTGCGTTTCATTTTCCTATCTTGTTTATTTATTTGTGTTTTGAGAATTTACTGAGTCAAAGTGTGGAGGAGTGTGGCTACTGTAGTTCAGAGTTAGAAACAAGCTTAGGCGGGTGTTATTTGCACTAACGTGGGATGTAGATTATCTTTACATAAAAAAAAAATAAAATATAATCAAATAGAGAAGATCGGTTTCATTTGTGCATAATGCCACCCACCACTACCAAACTTTTTTATTTACAAATTAAAATCACAAATTGGATCTCCTTAATATTTCAATTGTTTATTCAAGAAATTGTTTCTGTGAGATGTCTGTCTACAATAAATGCCCTGCTTCTGAGATTTTTCTTTTGAAAAAAAAAAAAAGCATCTTGTAATTTGGGCTACCTAGATTTTTTAGAAGAAATCTCAACAATGTCTTAAACTATGCTCAGTTTTGTCAGGAACATCTCTGCAAGTTTAACGAAACTCAATAGGATATTAATCTCAATTATTATCAATAAATTAAATGGAGAGCAAATGGAGACTTTTGAAGTGTTACAAGTTGTTTCTTTTCAGAAAAAGACACTAGTAACCTCAGTTATGTATAAAAATGTATGTTATGTGCTCAGATGTGAAAATCTGCAATCAAAACGTCTCGGTTACGTATTGTAACCCTCGTTCCCTGAAGGAGGGAACGGAGACGTCTCGTCGGGACCGACGAATTGGGATATCGCCTGGATAGACCAATCTACTTCGTGTGTATACAAACGAGCCAATGAATATTGGCATGCATGATTGCAGCCATCTGCGGCTGATCACAGCGTGAGCATATAACACGCAGCAGGTGCATGCATCATCAAGGTTTCGCTGAGGAGCTGGGACAGGCCCGGCCGTACAGCGGTGGTACAGGAGCCGCGGCGACGGGACGAGACGTCTCCGTTCCCTCCTTCAGGGAACGAGGGTTACAATACGTAACCGTTCGACGTCTCGTCGGGACCGACGAATTGGGATCCCTAACAAAGCGCCGTGGCTGCTGTCCCTTCCAGTGTCCTGAGCGGGCCCCCCGGGACCCGTTACTGGCTTTGGCCAGGGGCTCGCATCAAGGAGAGTCAGTCACTGTATAACTCAGCACCATCTATTTCAGTGAAACTGAAGCACTGGGAATATGCGGAGCTCACGTCCTTCCGATAGGAGGTTCGGAGCAATACACATATAACTCAATTCCGGTTTATATGGAAGATTGGAGGTGATTGAACCCTCGTATACTGGTAGAAGTACTACCGGGGAAACACACAGCCTCTAGGGCGCAATGTGGAATTGTAAGAGATGCAACTGAGTCTCTACGTAGAGCCTAGCCCTCTATCGGTTCTGAAGGATTCATCGAGTGAGGGCCTGACGCCTGACGTTCCGCTACGTCGGCTGTCAAGCTCAGCGGAGGAGCTCGACAGAGCTACTTTTAGGTTACTCTGGAGCAGTATAGCAAGCCGACCCGAGGCCTCTCTGTGCCTACCCGTTTGAGGTGAGAACACAGGAGGAAACTGTGTCTACACGAAGGCTATAGAACCTTGTGAACGTGTTAGGGGTCGCCCAGCCCGCCGCTCTACAAATGTCATTTAGCGAGGCGCCACGAGCCAATGCCCAGGAGGATGCGACACTCCTAGTCGAGTGCGCTCTCAGCCTGAGGGGGCAGGGCACACCCTGAACCTGATAGGCCAGGGTAATGGCATCCACTATCCAGTGGGCCATCCTCTGCTTGGAGACGGCATTCCCCTTCTGCCTGCCTCCATGACACACAAAGAGCTGGTCTGAGGTCCTGAAGCTTTGTGTCCGGTCAACGTAGCATCTAAGTGCTCGGACGGGGCAAAGCAAAGCTAGGGCTGGGTCTGCCTCCTCCGAGGGCAGCGCTTGCAGGCTCACCACTTGGTCCCTGAAGGGAGTCGTGGGAACCTTGGGCACATAACCTGGCCGGGGCCTCAGTGTTACCTGGGAATCCGCCGGGCCAAACTCTAGGCACGAATCGTTGACCGAAAATGCATGCAGGTCTCCTACCCTCTTGATGGAAGCCAATGCAAGCAGGAGCAGAGTTTTCATTGAGAGAAACTTCAGCTCAACTGACTGCAAAGGCTCAAAGGGAGCCTGCTGCAGTGCTGAGAGCACTAGCGACAGGTCCCAAGAGGGCACGGAAGGGGGCCTAGTGGGATTCAATCTCCTGGCTCCCCTAAGAAACCTGGTGACCAGGTCGTGCTTCCCTACCGACCTTCCTTCTATGAGGTCGTGGTTGGCAGCTATAGCAGCCACATAGACTTTAAGGGTTGAGGGGGACAGCCTACGCTCCAACCCTTGCTGCAAAAAGGAGAGCACGGTTCTGATCGGGCATCTTCGGGGGTCCTCTCCCCGGGAGGAACACCAATCAACGAACAGGTTCCATTTAAGGGCGTAGGCATGTCTAGTAGACTGCGCTCGCGCCGAAGTAATAGTGTCAACTACCCCTTGGGGTAGGTCACTTAGAACCTCCGCGTCCCGTCCAGGGACCAGACATGTAATTTCCAGAGGTCTGGACGCGGGTGCCATAAGGTGCCCCGTCTCTGAGTCAGAAGATCCTTCCTCAGAGGAATTTGCCAGGGAGGGGCTGTCGCGAGGAGCATGAGTTCGGGGAACCAGGTCCGAGTGGGCCAATAAGGGGCTACCAGAAGGACCTGCTCCTCGTCCTCCCTGATCTTGCACAATGTCTGTGCGAGAAGGCTCACTGGGGGAAACGCATATTTGCGGAGGCCCCGCGGCCAGCTGCATGCCAGTGCATCCGTGCCGAGTGTGCCCTCGGTCAGGGAGAAAAAGAGCTGGCAGTGGGCTGTCTCCGGGGAGGCGAACAGATCTACTTGAGCCTCGCCGAAGCGTCTCCAAATCAGCTGAACCGACTGGGGGTGGAGTCTCCACTCTCCGGGAAGCGCAGCTCGTGAGAGCTCGTCGGCCGCACGGTTGAGCAACCCGGGAATGTGAATGGCACGAAGCGACCTCAGATGCTTCTGACTCCACAAGAGGAGATGACGGGCGAGTTGCGACATGCGACGGGAGCGTAGACCGCCTTGCCGGTTGATGTACGCAACGGTCGCAATATTGTCTGTACGGACCAGCACGTGTTTGCCACGTAGGTGCCCCTTGAGGCGGAGCAGGGCGAGACGTAGTGCAAGCAACTCGAGGCAGTTGATGTGCCAAGTCAGCTGGGGGCCCGTCCAAACCCCTGAAACTGCCTGTCCGTCGTACGTGGCTCCCCACCCGGTGGCGGAGGCATCCGTGTGAACCACAGCATGCCTGGAGACCTGTTCCATGGGTACTCCAGCCCGTAGGAATGAGAGGTCTGACCACGGGGTGAAAGTCTGGCGGCAAGCCGGAGTTATCTGAACCCGGTGAGAGCCGCGAAGCCACGCTCTCCTCGGGACTCGGCCATGGAGCCAGTGTTGAAGCGGTCTCATATGGAGCAGCCCGAGCGGTGTCACCGCCGAAGCTGCTGCCATATGCCCCAGGAGCCTCTGAAATTGTTTCAGTGGGACCGCTGTCCTGCTCTTGAACGTGTCTAGGCAGTTCAACACCGACTGAGCACGTTCCTGCGTGAGGCGTGCTGTCTGGCTGACCGAGTCCAGTTCCATACCGAGAAAAGAGATTCTCTGTGTTGGAGAGAGTTTGCTCTTTTCCCAGTTGACCCGAAGACCCAACTGGCTGAGGTGTGCGAGCACCAGGTCCCTGTGTTCGCATAACTGAGCCCGAGACTGTGCTAGGATGAGCCAGTCGTCGAGGTAGTTGAGAATGCGAATGCCCTGTTCTCTGAGGGGAACAAGGGCCGCCTCCGCGACCTTCGTGAAGACACGGGGGGAGAGGGACAGCCCGAAGGGCAGGACCTTGTACTGATATGCCCTGCCTTCGAACGCGAACCGCAGAAAGGGTCTGTGGCGCGGAAGGATTGAGACATGAAAGTACGCGTCCTTCAGGTCGATCGCTGCAAACCAATCTTGGGGACGGACACATTTGAAAATGTGTTTCTGAGTGAGCATTTTGAACGGTAGCCTGTGAAGGGCCCTGTTCAAGACGCGCAGATCCAAGATCGGTCGAAGCCCGCCGCTTTTCTTGGGTACTATGAAGTACGGGCTGTAAAAGCCTGTCCTCATATCGGCTGGAGGGACCGGCTGTATCGCTTCCTTCGCCAGCAAGGAAGCGATCTCTGCACGCAAGATGGGAGCATCTGCGGCCCTGACAGAGGTGAAGTGAATCCCTCTGAACTTGGGAGGGCGCCGGGCGAACTGAATCGCATAGCCGGAAGTGATGGTCCGAAGGAGCCAGCAAGATGGGCTGGGAAGCTCTTTCCAGGCCCCCAGAAAATGAACAAGCGGCACAAGGGGGACCATCGGCGTACCCGCGGGGGAGCAGCGATGAGGGGGGCAGGGCCCCTGCCTCACAGTCTCGTTGCCGGACCGGGGCGGGGTCAGAGCGTCTGTATGTTGAGTGTGTGAGACGCTTACCTGCGTATGAGCCGATGGTGCGTGAGTAGTCCGTCTCGCCGTACTCTCGAACCGCCCATCGTCGCTCGCTGGCGAGGGGGGAGGACGGGTGAGGCGCAGGGATGACCTGCGCACTCCCCGTAGTCCCACATGGGGACCCAGAGATAGAGAAATTTGCTCTTTTGTCGAGTATTTGGGGGCGGGGAAAAAACAAACAAAAGATTCTCCGCCCGGCCCTCCTCCGGGGGAGGGAGTGGTGCGGTCACCATCTCCCGAAGAGCAGCATCCTCCATCTCTGGGTCGCCCGTCTCAGGGTCTCTTGCTCTTACGCTTCCCACTGGTCTTTGTGGGGGCCTGGACGGGCTGGGCGGCTGCCCGGCGACCGGCTCCACGGCGCCGTTGTGAAGGCTGCTGCGGTGGCTGCTGTGGAGCGGAGGCGGAAGCCGGGGGCCGCCCTCGGCGACGAGCAGACTGGGGTGCCGCCGGCGGACGGGTGGAGGCAGCAGCTGTACGCCGGGGCAGGATGTGACTGATGGCCTCAGTCTGCTTCTTGGCCGCGGAAAACTGCTGGGCAAAGTTCTCCACAGCGTCGCCGAAGAGGCCGGTCTGGGACACCGGAGCGTCGAGGAACCTGGTCTTATCGCAGTCCCTCATATCAGCCAGACACAGCCAGAGATGGCGTTCCTGGACCACCATGGTGGACATGGCACGACCCAGAGACCGCGCGGTCACCTTCGTCGCACGTAGCGCGAGGTCCGTGGCGATACGAAGTTCACGGAGAACTTCTGGGTTGTGACCACCCTCGTACAGGTCTTTCAGTGCCTGGGCCTGATGCACCTGTAGCAACGCCATAGCGTGAAGGGCGGAACCAGCGGAGCCGCAGGCCGCATAGGCACTGCCGATCAGAGCCGACGAGTGCCTACAGGCCCGGGACGGGAGCGACGGATTGTTGCCCCGCCAGGTGGAAGCGGCGCCCGGACACAGTTGCATCGCAACCGCACGCTCCACCGGCGGGACGGCCGTGTATCACCGCGCTGGTCCGCCATCAAGGGTGGTTAGGGAGGAAGTCCCACTCGAGCGGTTTCGGGCAGTGAAAGGTGCCGTCCACGTTCGGGTGAGTTCTTCATGCACCTCCGGGAAGAATGGCACCGGGGTGGGGCGCTGAGAACCAGCGCGGGCCACCCCGAGATACCAGTCATCCAGCCGGGAGGGGTCGGGACGTGATGGAGGGTTCCATTCAAGCCCTACCCTCTCGGCGGCCCGGGCAAGCATAGCCATCATCTCCGGGTCAGTATCGGGCACCGCTGACCGCCCAGTGGACGACAGTGTGCCCTCCTCCTCCTCAGAGAGGTCTGGCTCTCCCCCCGATGCTGCAACCGACATCTGTTCGTCGGGGGGGGCCCCAAAAGTAACGGGCGGTACCCCTAAGGGAGGTCCAACCCGCTCCCCTGAGAGCCCCGGTGGCGACGGAGTGTCGGTGGAAGGAGGAGCCCCCGCCGATGGAATGGGCGGGGAGCTCCTCACCGTCACCGTCAGACCGGGCAGCCCTCTGCTTCCAGCGACAACGCCCCCCCGGCGTTTGCCTGGAGGAACGCTCGTTCTGGGCAGAGGGACTGGAACCCCGCCCCTTTGCAGGAAACGGAGTCTGGTCCGCAGCTCCGTGATGGTCATCCCCCCACAATGAGGACATGACTCATCCACGAACGCTGCCTCAGCGTGTTGTAAGCCCAGACACGTGAGGCAGTGTGCGTGGCCATCACCCGGCGCCAGGAAACGGCCGCACCCAGAAACGCACGGGGAGAAAGGCATGTTGCCTCGTCTTTAAAAAGACGCTCAACCCGTGGAGCTCCTTTAGAAATTCACTCATTTCAGAAATTGCTCTTTTAGGAATTTGCTCTCTTAGTGCTGAGGCGCACAGGGGAGATGGCCGCAGCAACACAGAAGGTGGATGGTGAAGACCAGCTGTGTGCTTCCACTCGACACGGAAGACCACGCCGCTGAAGCGCCGTGCCGCCAACACAAAAGAGAAAAGGAGGTAAGTGTTGCTTCTCGATTTGTTCCACAACAATGGTCCAGCTCCGAGGCGAAAGCTTGATGATGCATGCACCTGCTGCGTGTTATATGCTCACGCTGTGATCAGCCGCAGCTGGCTGCAATCATGCATGCCAATATTCATTGGCTCGTTTGTATACACACGAAGTAGATTGGTCTATCCAGGCGATATCCCAATTCGTCGGTCCCGACGAGACGTCGAACGGACCGACTGATAGGGAACTCAGATTTCTCAGTATATACATTTCTCACATGTTCTTATAACAAAATAATCTGATCCATTCATTTCATAGCTCTATACTCTGCTTTTTTTCTTTTGTAATAAACAAGTTAAATGAAAACCATGTGAAATTAAACAAGTCTTATTACAAACAAAGACTACTGAGCCATAATTTCCATTTGGTATTAAATATTTTTCATGTTTAGCTTTTTTATTTTTTATTAAAGGTCACATAGAATTACTAAACACAGTACTAAATATATTACTTTTCGACTGTAGTCCATTACTGATTACAAATTGCATGACTGAATTGTAGTTAGTAATGTAATCTGTTGGATTACACATATAAGGAATTACTTTTAGATTACTTCTCCTAAAACTCATAAAACACTATTTTCCAGTCTTTGCTACCAACATCACGATGTGCTGAGGTTTCATGAAAAAAACTACACAGGGTTTATGAGGTGATGAAAAGCTAATAATTAATTAATTAAATGATAAAAATGTCAAATTAACCTATCCGTGTGGCCTCTAAATCTTTTTGTGTGTAATTAGTCAACTAGAGTAGAGGCTTGTGTGTGTAGTTATATAAAACTGAAAGACTTTCAATGTATATAGATTTTTTTTTTTTAGAAAAGAAAGTTTAAGACAGAAAAAAAATTCAATAAAATTAGAGTGAATACATACATTATGAATAATTTACTGTCATTGTGTATAGTTAATTTATTTAACTAATTCCATTCAAGAAGTGAAACTTCTATACATTCATTCCACACAGACTGATATATTTCAAGTGTTTATTTTTTTTTTTAATTTTGATGATTATAACTGACAACTAATGAAAACCCCAATTCAGTATCTCAGAAAATTAGAATATTACTTAAGACCAATTCAATGAAAGGATTTTTAGAAATCTTGGCCAACTGAAAAGTATGAACATGAAAAGTATGAGCATGTACAGCACTCAATACTTAGTTGGGGCTCCTTTTGCCTGAATTACTGCAGCAATGCGGCGTGGCATGGAGTCGATCAGTCTGTGGCACTGCTCAGGTGTTATGAGAGCCCAGGTTGCTCTGATAGTAGCCTTCAGCTCTTCTGCATTGTTGGGTCTGGCATATCGCATCTTCCTCTTCACAATACCCCACAGATTTTCTATGGTTAAGGTCAGGGGAGTTTGCTGGCCAATTAAGAACAGGGATACCATGGTCCTTAAACCAGGTACTGGTAGTTTTGGCACTGTGTGCAGGTGCCAAGTCCTGTTTGAAAATGAAATCTGCATCTCCATAAAGTTGCAGAAAGCATGAAGTGCTCTAAAGCATCCTGGTATACAGCTTCGTTGACCTTGGACCTAAGAAAACACAGTGGACCAACACCAGCAGATGATATGGCACCCCAAACCATCACTGACTGTGGAAAATTTACACTGGACCTCAAGCAACATGGATCATGTGCCTCTCCTCTCTTCCTCCAGACTCTGGGACCCTGATTTCCAAAGGAAATGCAAAATTTACTTTCATCAGAGAACATAACTTTGGACCACTCAGCAGCAGTCCAATCCTTTTTGTCTTTAGCCCAGGCGAGACGCTTCTGATGCTGCCTGTTGTTCAAGAGTGGCTTGACACAAGGAATGCGACAGCTGAAACCCATGTCTTGTATACGTCTGTGCGTAGTGGTTCTTGAAGAACTGAGTCCAGCTGCAGTCCACTCTTTGTGAATCTCCCCCACATTTTTGAATGGGTTTTGTTTCACAATTCTCTCCAGGGTGCGGTTATCCCTATTGCTTGTACACTTTTTTTCTACCACATCTTTTCCTTCCCTTCACCTCTCTATTTATGTGCTTGGACAAAGAGCTCTGTGAACAGCCAGCCTCTTTTGCAATGACCATTTGTGTTTTGCCCTCCTTGTGCAAGGTGTCAATGGTCGTCTTTTGGACAACTGTCAAATCAGCAGTCTTCCCCATGATTGTGTAGCCTACAGAACTAGACTGAGAGACCATTTAAAGGCCTTTGCAGGTGTTTTGAGTTAATTAGCTGATTAGAGTGTGGCACCACGTGTCTTCAATACTGAACCTTTTCACAATATTTCTAATTTTCTGAGATACTGAATTGGGGTTTTCATTAGTTGTCAGTTATAATCATCACAATTAAAAGAAATAAACACTTGAAATATATCAGTATGTGTGGAATGAATGTATACATTATACAAGTTTCACTTCTGGAATGGAATTAGTGAAATAAATCAGCTTTTTGAAGATATTCTAATTATATGACCAGCACCTGTAATATGTGCTACCTGACCTCATGATGAAAACGTACCTGTGGGAACTTTTTTGCAAGACATGAAATACATACCAATAAGTGCATATCACTGCAGTTTCCAACAGAAATTAACCCTAGAGGAGGTAAAACATCGAGCACTTGTCAAGCACCAATCATTTCATACACAGTTTTAATTACAAGTCCATATGTTTCGCTTTCCGGTGTTGTGCTGAATTCTGACCCTCACCAGAATACCATCCCCCTAGTATTAGTAGGTTTAGGGTTAAGTATCGAGGAGGGTTAGATTTAAGCAATCATGTAGCAATTTCAACAAGAGGGCGAGATAATTTGGCAGGGGGGTCGAAAAAGAACATAACACCGAATGTAACAAGCTTGCTTGGTAGCTCAGCCTGCATGGAATTGGATTTAGGAAGTAGAATCCTTGGGTATGAATCCAGTGAAAAACATGACTCACAATGAAATAGAAAACAAGCTGTTGTGTTTTTACATCACATTCACTTTTGTTTATACTATTAAGTAGGTTTAGGTTTAGTGTACATGGTATGTTATTTTAAAAACGTCACAGAGCATTAAAGTTATAGTGCCACTCAACGGACATTTCAAGTTAGGACTGCGGTGACGTGTACAAAACCAACGCTATGTATTTTGTATCTTGCGGAAAAAAAAGTTCCCACAGGTACGTTTTCGTCATGAGATCAAGTTGAATACGTACTCAAGTAATCTATAAACAAAGTTATTGAAATCTGACTGTTATATAATCTACAGTCGTGGCCAAAAGTTTTGAGAATTACATAAATATTGGAAATTGGAAAAGTTGCTGCTTAAGTTTTTATAATAGCAATTTGCATATACTCCAGAATGTTATGAAGAGTGATCAGATGAATTGCATAGTCCTTCTTTGCCATGAAAATTAACTTAATCCCGAAAAAAACTTTCCACTGCATTTCATTGCTGTCATTAAAGTACCTGCGGAGATCATTTTAGTAATCGTCTTTTTAACTCAGGTGAGAATGTTGACGAGCACAAGGCTGGAGATCATTATGTCAGGCTGATTGGGTTAGAATGGCAGACTTGACATGTTAAAAGGAGGGTGATGCTTGAAATCATTGTTTTTCCATTGTCAACCATGGTGACCTGCAAAGAAACGCGTGCAGCCATCATTGCATTGCATAAAAATGGCTTCACAGGCCAGGATATTGTGGCTACTAAGATTGCACCTAAATCAACAATTTATAGGATCATCAAGAACTTCAAGGAAAGAGGTTAAATTCTTGTTAAGAAGGCTTCAGGGCGTCCAAGAAAGTCCAGCAAGCGCCAGGATCGTCTCCTAAAAAGGATTCAGCTGCGGGATCGGAGTGCCACCAGTGCAGAGCTTGCTCAGGAATGGCAGCAGGCAGGTGTGAGCGCATCTGGACGCACAGTGAGGCCAAGACTTTTGGAAGATGGCCTGGTGTCAAGAAGGGCAGCAAAGAAGCCACTTCTCTCCGGAAAAAAAAAAAATTAGGGACAGATTGATCTTCTGCAAAAAGTATGGCGAATAGACTGCTGAGGACTGGGTCAGAGTCATATTCTCCGGTGAAGCCTCTTTCCAATTGTTTGGGGCATCTGGAAAAAGGCTTGTCCAGAGAAGAAAAGGTGAGCGCTACCATCAGTCCTGTGTCATGCCAACAGTAAAGCATCCTGAGACCATTCATGTGTGGGGTTGCTTCTCATCCAAGGGAGTGGGCTCACTCACAATTTTGCCCAAAAACACAGCCATGAATAAAGAATGGTACCAAAACACCCTCCAACAGCAACTTCTTCCAACAATCCAACAACAGTTTGGTGAAGAACAATGCATTTTCCAGCACAATGGAGCACCGTGCCATAAGGCAAAAGTGATAACTAAGTGGCTCAGGGACCAAAACGTTGACATTTTGGGTCCATGGCCTGGAAACTCCCCAGATCTTAATCCCATTGAGAACTTGTGGTCAATCCTCAAGAGGCGGGTGGACAAACAAAAACCGACTAATTCTGACAAACTCCAAGAAGTGATTATGAAAGAATGGGTTGCTATCAGTCAGGATTTGGCCCAGAAGTTGATTGAGAGCATGCCCAGTCCAATTGCAGAGGTCCTGAAAAAGAAGGGCCAACACTGCAAATACTGACTCTTTGCATAAATGTCATGTAATTGTCGATAAAAGCCTTTGAAACGTATGAAGTGCTTGTAATTATATTTCAGTACATCACAGAAACAACTGAAACAAAGATCTAAAAGCAGTTGAGCAGCAAACTTTGTGAAAACTAATATTTGTGTCATTCTCAAAACTTTTGGCCACGACTGTATATAATATACAGCTGAGGTCAAAAGTTTACATTCCCCTTTCAGAATCTATTTTACCAAAATAAGAGGGATCATACAAAATGCATGTTATTGTTAAATTAGTACTGACCTGAATAAGATATTTAACATAAATAATGTAGTCCACAAGAGAAAATAATGAAATAGAGAAAATAGGACCCCGTTCAAAAGTTTACGTCCCCTTGGTTCTTAATGTTGTGTTCTTACCTGAATGATCGACAGCTGTGTTTTTTTTTTTTGTTGTTGTTGTTTTTTCATGTGTCCCCTGTTTGTCCTGGACAGTTAAACAGTCTGCTGTTCTTCAGAAAAATCCTTTAGGTCCTACAAACTCTGGTTTTTCAGCCTTTTTTTGTGTTTGAACCCTTTCCAACAATGACTGTATGATTTTGAGATCCATCTTTTCACACTGAGGGACTCTTATGCAACTATTACAGAAGGTTCAAATGCTCACTGATGCTCCAGAAGGAAAAAACAGGCATTAATAACTTATTTTGTCTACCCGGGAAACATGTAACTATCTTCGGTAGTCTCTAAAGGCCAGTACTAAATAATAATAATAATAATAATAATAATAATAATAATAATAATAATTATAATTATAATAATAATAAAGTTATATTTAGGCAAAATAAGAAAAATGTACACATCTCCATTCTGTTCAAAAGTTTTCACCCCCGACTCTAAATGCATATTTTCTTTCTTCTGAAGCAGTTAGCGTTTGAACCTTCAGTTGTAATTGCATATGAGTCTGTCAGCTGTCCTCAGTGTAAAAAAAAAATGGATCTCAAAATCATACAGTCAAGGGTTCAAATACACAAAAATGCTGGAAAACCAAATTATTTGTGGGACCTGAAGGATTTTTCTAAAGAGCAGCAACCAGTTTAACTGTTCAGGACAAACCAGGCACTCATGAACCACTATCACTAAACAAAAGAAAAACACAAACAAAGACGTGGATCATTCACGTGAGAACACACAGTATTAAGAATCAAGGGCGTGTGAACTTTTGAACTTTTGTCATTTTTATAAATTCATCTATTATTATTTTTTTTTTCTTGTGGGCTACATGTAAACATCTTTTATGTGAAATATCTTATTCAGTATATTCAGTACTAAATAATTAATAACATGTATTTTGTTTGATCCCTTTTGTTTGATTTTGGTAAAAAAAAAAAAAAAAAAAAAAAAAACATTTTGCAGATTCTGAAAATGGGGAAAAAAACTTTTGACCTCAACCGTAATAATGATACAATATTAAATACTTACACGTACTTAATTTTTGGAATCTGATTACATAATCCAGATTACATGTACTGTAATCACCTGTATTTTTTCCCTTGTTTCTAGTAAGTGTAGTAAAGAGAAAGGTTAACATGGCAGTAACTGCAGAGCTAGATCTAGTGCACACAGTTTGTTATTTTCTCTTGTAGGTTAAATCCCAGGTGGAGGCTCTATTTTTTTGTTGTATCATGTGAAATATTGCTTTACAGAGAGTTCATTCAAGTGGAACAGACTCACTCTCTGAATCTATCTCTGGTTAGACTGACAGATGGCCCAGACCCCAGCAGCTCGTAATGGGAGAGTGAACAACCAGGTCGCCACAGACTCCAGCCTTTAATGTTGTTGATTTCCTGTATAATGCATAATGGCATTTACATCAAGCATCCCACAGGGATCCTAAAAAGGGTCTGTATTTGTAAAGGTGATTACTAAACTACAGTAAATGAAGTCCCTACCCACCAATTCGCCAGTAAATTTGCCCAGAAGGCATCACTGGACTGTCCAGTGCAAATTTAAATGAAATTGATGTGGTTAAAGACTTTGTTATTAGGGTGCACACAGAATATTCACATGCGTTTGATAATGTAATACAAAAAAGTATTTCTCCAATTGATTTCTACATTGAAAATCAGGAATTTAAACCTGGAAAAATAAGAATATATAATTGTTTTGGTGAATTTACTATATATGCAATCAACAAAGTAATGAATTGGTAAATTTGTCAATTCTACATTTTACTATTTTTTATGCTAATAATAAAAATAAAAAAATAAAAAAAAGATTAAAGATTCACTTGCATCAAGGATTATTATTATTATTATTATTATTATTATTATTATTATTATTATTATTACTATTATTTATAATTAAAATGATAAAATATATTTATGACTAGTAATATTTATATTAAAATATAATTCAATATTACATTTAAATTAAGTTTGAATTTTATAAAATATTTAGGCTTTTTTTTTTTTGTTTAGTTTATTGTTAAGATGTCCCATGTAAAATCTGGATCCTGAACCAAAGCAGGTGAGAACTGGACTTCTGGACAATTGACACCACTGTATGTAACTCCAGAAAACCAAGCTCAAATTAACTAGACACAATTATTGCTCTTTCTCAAGTTCACGACTACCAGAGACGTGATCCATGACTGCAGTCGTGTCCTAAAGCCTGTCATTAAAAAAAAAAACAGTGATCGGCATCTGTGCGCATCTAGTAAGGCAGAATAATCCAATCATCCTGGCTTTGGAGCGCATTACCAGTCCGAGTGAAGAGAGAATGCACTCAGGAGTAATTGAACCCTTCACGGTTTCTCTTCACTAAAGTGTACAGATTAACCACAGGTTGTCTGGAATCTGATGAGGGGTAGACGAATAATTCTAATGGTAATTATAAGCTGGAGGAGTACATGTGGAGATCCTTTCATTGTGGGTGATGAGAGATGCTTAATGTGGCATTACATAAAGCATGGATGGTTTTAATATCCATCTGTCAAAAGGACACATGCTTTATGAGCTAGCACAAGCTATTTTTAGGCCGAGTCTTGGGAATCCAGAGCCGCGGAGTGAGACCTCAAATGAGCACAAAAAGTTTGAGAAGGTTTACTTTATTGAGACAACTTCCTGTGGAAACATTCCATGTGACTTGAAACCAGAGAAAGTGTTTTTGCAAATGTGTAAAATATGCCCCCTAGTGACCACAACGCTATTTGTTGCCACTTCTTCACTTTAAGGTTACATTAAAACTTTCTAGGAAACATTGTACCATGCTTTTTCTTATTTTTATGTATTTCAAAGCTGTTTCAGAACCATATATTGAGTTTTAAACAAAGAAAATATGATTATATGTAACCCTGGACTACAAAAATACACTGTATAGGTCATAATTATCGATTTTATGCCAAAAAATCATTAGGATATTAAGTAAAGATTATGTTCCATGAATATATTTTGTTAATTTCCTACCATAAATATATACAAACCTAATTTTTGATTAGTAATATGCATTGCTAAGAACTTAATTTGAGCAAATTTAAAGACGATTTTCTCAATATTTAGATTTTTTTTGCACCCTCAGATTCCTGATTTTCAAATAGTTGTATCTCAATCAAATATTGTCCATACTATTCAGCTTTGAGATGATTTACAATTTAATTTAAAAAATTAACCCTTATGACTGGTTTTGTGGTCCATGGTCACATATTTGTAAAAGAACTACGACGAGTGAAAACATAAAGCCTTTAAATATGTGAATACTGCAATTGTGATCTATTTCCACTAGAACTATTTTTTTTCCTCCCTAAAAGTTTGCATATTTGAGGCAGCTGTGTCAGTCAGACGCTTGAGATGAAATTTGACATGTAATTTGTGAAGTAAAAATCAAGGTAAATATACTATAACTACACTTGTGAGCATTTCTAATTTAATTCTAATTAAATACTTTGTTTACGACATAAAAGGCTAGCTAATAGCCTTTGCAAGACACAGGAGTCTGCCATTAATTCCCAAAATATTATTAAAACGTAATTTCCACCACAGGATGAATCTGAGATGTGATGGAAATCACACTTGTTGGTTTGGATAAATCACAGAGTTCTCCTGTAATGTGGCAATAGTTAAAAATACACTGCATGGGTCAAAATTATATTTTTTTCTTTTATGCCAAAAATCATTAGGATATTAAGTATAGATTATGTTCCATTAATATATTTAGTTAATTTTCTACCATAAATATATAAAAACCTAATTTTTGATTAGTAATATGCATTGCTAAGAACTTAATTTGAACAAATTTAAAAGTAATTTTCTTAATATTTAGATTTTTTGAACCCTCAGATTCTTGATTTTCAAATAGTTGTATCTCGACCAAATACTGTCCTATATTTATTCAGCTTTCAGATGATTTATACAATTAAAAAAAAAACAACAACAACAACTTATGACTGGTTTTGTGGTCCATGGTCACATATTTGTAAAAGAACTACGACGAGTGAAAACATAAAGCCCTAAATATGTGAATACTGCAATTGTGATGTATTTCCACTAGAACTAATTTTTTTCCTCCCCAAAAGTTAGCATATTTGAGGCAGCTGTGTCAGTCAAACGCTTGAGATGAAATTTGACATGTAATTTGTGAAGTAAAAATCAAGGTAAATATACTATAAATACACTTGTGAGCATTTCTAATTTAATTCTAATTAAATACTTTGTTTACGACACATAAAATGCTGGATAATAGCCTTTGCAAGACAGAAGAGTCTGCCATTAATTCCCAAAATATTATTAAAATATAATTTCCACCTTAATGGATCTGAGATGTGATGAAAATCACACTTAGTGATTTAGATAAATCACAGAGTTCTCCTGTAATGTTGCAATAGCCAAAAATACACTGTATTGGTCAAAATTATCAATTTTTCTTTTATGCCAAAAACCAGTAGGATATTAATTATAGATTATGTTCCATGAATATATTTGGTTAATTTCTTACCATAAATATATAACAAACTTAAAGGCGATTTTCTCAATATTTAGATTTTTTTTTTTTTGAACCCTCAGATTCTTGATTTTCAAACAGTTGAATCTCAACCAAATATTGTCCTATATTTATTCAGCTTTTAGATGATTTATAAAAAAAAAAGACCCTTATGACTGGTTTTGTGGTCCATGGTCACATATTTGTAAAAAAACTGTGACGAGTGAAAACATAAAGCCTTAAATATGTGTATATTGCAATTGTGATACCTTTCCACTAGAACTGTTTTTTTTTCCTCCCTAAAAGTTAGCATATTTGAGGCAGCTGTGTCAGTCAGACGCTTGAGATGAAATTTGACATGTGATTTGTGAAGTAAAAATCAAGGTAAATATACTATAACTACACTTGTGAGCATTTCTAATTTAATTCTAATTAAATACTTTGTTTACGACATAAAAGGCTAGCTAATAGCCTTTGCAAGACACAGGAGTCTGCCATTAATTCCCAAAATATTATTAAAACGTAATTTCCACCACAGGATGAATCTGAGATGTGATGGAAATCACACTTGTTGGTTTGGATAAATCACAGAGTTCTCCTGTAATGTGGCAATAGTTAAAAATACACTGCATGGGTCAAAATTATATTTTTTTCTTTTATGCCAAAAATCATTAGGATATTAAGTATAGATTATGTTCCATTAATATATTTAGTTAATTTTCTACCATAAATATATAAAAACCTAATTTTTGATTAGTAATATGCATTGCTAAGAACTTAATTTGAACAAATTTAAAAGTAATTTTCTTAATATTTAGATTTTTTGAACCCTCAGATTCTTGATTTTCAAATAGTTGTATCTCGACCAAATACTGTCCTATATTTATTCAGCTTTCAGATGATTTATACAATTAAAAAAAAAACAACAACAACAACTTATGACTGGTTTTGTGGTCCATGGTCACATATTTGTAAAAGAACTACGACGAGTGAAAACATAAAGCCCTAAATATGTGAATACTGCAATTGTGATGTATTTCCACTAGAACTAATTTTTTTCCTCCCCAAAAGTTAGCATATTTGAGGCAGCTGTGTCAGTCAAACGCTTGAGATGAAATTTGACATGTAATTTGTGAAGTAAAAATCAAGGTAAATATACTATAAATACACTTGTGAGCATTTCTAATTTAATTCTAATTAAATACTTTGTTTACGACACATAAAATGCTGGATAATAGCCTTTGCAAGACAGAAGAGTCTGCCATTAATTCCCAAAATATTATTAAAATATAATTTCCACCTTAATGGATCTGAGATGTGATGAAAATCACACTTAGTGATTTAGATAAATCACAGAGTTCTCCTGTAATGTTGCAATAGCCAAAAATACACTGTATTGGTCAAAATTATCAATTTTTCTTTTATGCCAAAAACCAGTAGGATATTAATTATAGATTATGTTCCATGAATATATTTGGTTAATTTCTTACCATAAATATATAACAAACTTAAAGGCGATTTTCTCAATATTTAGATTTTTTTTTTTTTGAACCCTCAGATTCTTGATTTTCAAACAGTTGAATCTCAACCAAATATTGTCCTATATTTATTCAGCTTTTAGATGATTTATAAAAAAAAAAGACCCTTATGACTGGTTTTGTGGTCCATGGTCACATATTTGTAAAAAAACTGTGACGAGTGAAAACATAAAGCCTTAAATATGTGTATATTGCAATTGTGATACCTTTCCACTAGAACTGTTTTTTTTTCCTCCCTAAAAGTTAGCATATTTGAGGCAGCTGTGTCAGTCAGACGCTTGAGATGAAATTTGACATGTGATTTGTGAAGTAAAAATCAAGGTAAATATACTATAACTACACTTGTGAGCATTTCTAATTTAATTCTAATTAAATACTTTGTTTACGACATAAAAGGCTAGCTAATAGCCTTTGCAAGACACAGGAGTCTGCCATTAATTCCCAAAATATTATTAAAACGTAATTTCCACCACAGGATGAATCTGAGATGTGATGGAAATCACACTTGTTGGTTTGGATAAATCACAGAGTTCTCCTGTAATGTGGCAATAGTTAAAAATACACTGCATGGGTCAAAATTATATTTTTTTCTTTTATGCCAAAAATCATTAGGATATTAAGTATAGATTATGTTCCATTAATATATTTAGTTAATTTTCTACCATAAATATATAAAAACCTAATTTTTGATTAGTAATATGCATTGCTAAGAACTTAATTTGAACAAATTTAAAAGTAATTTTCTTAATATTTAGATTTTTTGAACCCTCAGATTCTTGATTTTCAAATAGTTGTATCTCGACCAAATACTGTCCTATATTTATTCAGCTTTCAGATGATTTATACAATTAAAAAAAAAAACAACAACAACAACTTATGACTGGTTTTGTGGTCCATGGTCACATATTTGTAAAAGAACTACGACGAGTGAAAACATAAAGCCCTAAATATGTGAATACTGCAATTGTGATGTATTTCCACTAGAACTAATTTTTTTCCTTCCCAAAAGTTAGCATATTTGAGGCAGCTGTGTCAGTCAAACGCTTGAGATGAAATTTGACATGTAATTTGTGAAGTAAAAATCAAGGTAAATATACTATAAATACACTTGTGAGCATTTCTAATTTAATTCTAATTAAATACTTTGTTTACGACACATAAAATGCTGGATAATAGCCTTTGCAAGACAGAAGAGTCTGCCATTAATTCCCAAAATATTATTAAAATATAATTTCCACCTTAATGGATCTGAGATGTGATGAAAATCACACTTAGTGATTTAGATAAATCACAGAGTTCTCCTGTAATGTTGCAATAGCCAAAAATACACTGTATTGGTCAAAATTATCAATTTTTCTTTTATGCCAAAAACCAGTAGGATATTAATTATAGATTATGTTCCATGAATATATTTGGTTAATTTCTTACCATAAATATATAACAAACTTAAAGGCGATTTTCTCAATATTTAGATTTTTTTTTTTTTTGAACCCTCAGATTCTTGATTTTCAAACAGTTGAATCTCAACCAAATATTGTCCTATATTTATTCAGCTTTTAGATGATTTATAAAAAAAAAAGACCCTTATGACTGGTTTTGTGGTCCATGGTCACATATTTGTAAAAAAACTGTGACGAGTGAAAACATAAAGCCTTAAATATGTGTATATTGCAATTGTGATACCTTTCCACTAGAACTGTTTTTTTTTTCCTCCCTAAAAGTTAGCATATTTGAGGCAGCTGTGTCAGTCAGACGCTTGAGATGAAATTTGACATGTGATTTGTGAAGTAAAAATCAAGGTAAATATACTATAAATACACTTGTGAGCATTTCTAATTTAATTATAATTGAATACTTTGTTTATGACACATAAAATGCTAGATAATAGCATTTGCAAGACACAGCAGTCTGCCATTAATTCACAAAATATTATTAAAACGTCATTTCATTCACAGAATGGATCTGAGAAATCACACTTGTTGGTTTAGATAAATCACAGAGTTCTCCTGTAATGTAGCAATAGCCAAAAATACACTGTATGGGTCAAAATGATCAACTTTTCTTTTATGCCAAAAATCATTAGGATATTAAGTATAGATTATGTTCCATGAATATATTTTGTTAATTTCCTACCATAAATATATAAAAATCTAATTTTTGATCAGTAATATGCATTGCTAAGAACTTAATATGAACAAATTTAAAGGTAATTTTCTCAATATTTTGATGTTTTGAACCCTCAGATTTTCACATAGCTGTATCTCGACCAAATATTGTCCTGTATTTATTCAGCTTTCAGATGATTTATACAATTTAATTAAAAAAAATTAACCCTTATGATTGCTTTTGTGGTCCATGGTCACATGTTTGTAGAAGAACTACAACAAGTGAAAACATAAAGCCCTGAATATGTGAATAATGCAATTGTGATGCCATTTCCACTAGAACTGTTTTTTTTTCCTCCCTAAAAGTTTGCATATTTGAGGCAGCTGTGTCAGTCAGACGCTTGAGATGAAATTTGACGTGATTTGTGAAGTAAAAATCAAGGTAAATATACTATAAATACACTTGTGAGCATTTCTAATTTAAATATAATTGAATACTTTGTTTACGACACATACAATGCTAGATAATAGCCTTTGTAAGACACAAGAGTCTGCCATTAATTCCCAAAATATTATTAAAATATAATTTCCACATTAATGGATCTGAGATGTGATGAAATCACACTTGTTGATTCAGATAAATCACAGAATTTTCCTGTGATGTTGCATGTGTATAACTGCTGGATATTATTAGTGGAACTATTAAACAAACTAGTGAGAATGTGCAAGAGAGTAAAGAGAGTTTCTTTTCAGAAAGTGCTAGTCTCGTTTGAACTGCAAAATATAATGGGTTGGCAAAATATTAAACCTTCAAATCCAGAGAAAAACAGCTCTGGTCATCAGGAAAAAAAAGAAAAGAAATGTGTTTATGGTAAAATCTCTCATTTCCAGAGCTTTGCTCTTTGACACTGCAGTAAATTGCATTATCTTTAATGCAGGCTGCGGTGCTGGAAATGCGATCCTGTTATACTGTTGTTCATGGGGATGATCTGTCCATAATGAATGTTATTGATTTGCTTATTAAATATGATATGCCTTCTCTGAGTAGCTCGGTGGGCCTCCGTGATGGATTTCTTTGTGGAGTCACACCTATTTACAACTCCCCACATAAAATAATAGGTTCATTACGTCTTATGATTGGATTTTAGTAGTAATCATTAAGCTTTTAATAGCATATCCAGATCCCAGACCGCGCAGTCCGTATGTCACAGGAAGCCTGGCTCCTATGGAAAAATGAGGCTGGGATATGCTTCACGTAATCCTATGTAAATATCTTCAGCCCTATTTGCTGTATGAGCAGTTCATCCGAAGAGCTCTGGCACGCAGGATAGGAAGGTCTTGTTAGAGCAGATAGTGTCACTTCTGTCACTACACACTGGCTGTGTTATGATGTTAGATGTGGTGCATTGTCAGATTTGTGCCCTGAGAGAATCAGGCTGTTGTTTTATGTGGGGCCGTACACAGGTACATTTAACCAGGTCACTGGGGTCTGCTGAGCGCTCAGTCAAGCCTGAAAGCACACTGGAGAAGAGAGAGTCCGGCTGGCACATTCAGCTGAGCCTGCAGATCTTTTTATCTTTCTGTTTTCTCTGTTTTTATCTGCCTGTTTCGCCCTTGTTTAATATGTCAGGCTTTCAACGTGCATGAAAATCAACAGTTAAAGATTCCTCTGTGGTGTACTCTAATGTACAGCTGAAGTCAAAAGTTTACATACACCTTGCAGAATCTGCAAAATGCTCATTATTTTAATCAAATAAGAGGGATCATAGAAAATGCATGTTATTTGTTATTACGTACTGACCTGAATAAGATATTTCACATAATAGAAGTTTATATAGTCCACAAGAGAAATAATACTTGAATTTATGACCCAGTTTAAAAGTTTACATACACTTGATTCTTAATACTGTGTTTTTACCTGAATGATCCACAGCTGTTTTTTTTTTTTTTTTTGGTTTAGTGATAGTTGTTCCTGAGTCCTTTCTTTGTCCTGAACAGTTAAACTGCCCGCTGTTCTTCAGAAAAATCATTTAGGTCCCACAAAATATTTGGTTTTTTAGCATTTTTGTGTATTTGAACCCTTTCCAACAATGACTGTATGATTTTGAGATCCATCTTTTCACACTGAGGACAACTGAGGGACTCATATGCAACTATTACAGAAGGTTCAAACACTCACTGATGCTCCAGAAGGAAACACGATTCATGAAGAGCCGGGGGTGAAAACTTTTGAACAGGATGAAGATGTGTGCATTTTTTGTTGTTTTGTCTACATATAATGATTATGTTTCCCAGAATACAAATCAAGTTAAATTACATCTCAAATTTATACAGTCATTGTTGAAAAGGGTTCAAATACACAAAAATGCTGAAAAACCAAAGAATGTGTGGGACCTGAAGGATTTTTTTTTTCCTGTTCAAGACAAAAAAGGTACAAAAATATTAACAAAGGGTCATTTTTTTTATATAAATTATTTTATAAACTATTATTTTCTCTTGTGGACTATATGTGACCCTGGACCACAAAACCAGTCTTAAGTCGCTGGGGTATATTTGTAGCAATAGCCAAAAATACATTGCATGGGTCAAAATTTTTGATTTTTCTTTTATGCCAAAAATCATTAAGAAATTAAGTAAAGTTCATGTTACATGAAGATTTTTTGTAAAATTCCAACTGTAAACATATCAAAATGTAATTTTTGATTTGTAATATGCATTGTTAAGAACCTAATTTGGACAACTTTAAAGGTGATTTTCTCAGTATTTTTGATTTTTTTGCATCCTCAGATTTCTGATTTCAAATAGATGTATCTCAGCCAAATATTGTCCTATCCTAACAAACCATACATCAATAGAAAGCTTATTTATTGAGCTTTCATATGATGTATAAATCTCAGTTTTGTCAAATTTAATATGTAAAAGTCTTTTATGTAAAATATCTTATTATTCAGGTCAGTACTAAATAAAAAAATAACATACATGTTGTATGATCCCTCTTATTTTGGTAAAATTATTAACAATTTGCAGATTCTGCAAGGTGTATGTAAACTGTCGACTTCAACAATATATTAGGCTTTTGTTTAAATGGCACTGCTTCCTGAAAATGACCCATAGGGATTGACTGATGTAATGCCAATGCAAGGTTACGGTACGTGTTGGAAATGAAGAAGCCACAAAGACATGAGGGCCATTGGGCATCAGCGACCCTTTGTTAGCTGGCCTTAAAGCACAATGTCATCCAAACCTCTAGAGTGTTTTCTTTCCACAAAACACTTTCTAAAAGATAAAAAATTCCATTGCTTGATCAACCGATTTGGTTCGACAAGCATCTAAAGAAATGACAATGTCTTTGTGTTTTTTCACAATCTATTTGACATCCATGCTGATAGTATTTGAAATGACAGCAAACATAAATAAATATATAAATAAAAACAGCCAGGGCTTTTCTCGAAATGCCAGTGCCCATCACGCCAGAAAATACATTCGTCCAGTCACGGCGCACTCACCAGATAGACCGCCACGTCTGCAGCGATCACATCACGCAAGCATATTCCCTTCAACATTGATTACCTTTGGGCTTGCAGGATAAGGGGCCGTTGAGATATCTGTCCCCTCACCTCAGCGATAAAGACCAGGGCAGGACATTTGACTGAACATGATGTGCCCTGACATCTCTGCGGCTAATTTTGAATGCCAGGACACATTGCTAGGGAATGAGAGGGTGACCTGGGAAGCAGCGGTGAATATTGCTCTGACCCTCCTGTTTGCCCTCTCATTGTTTTTCAATTAAACGTGGACACTTTGTCGCCAACGTGACACTGACAGATGGCAAGGTCTTTATAGGGGTCCAAAGAGAAGTGCTGAAGGAAAATAGCACTTACTCTGTGAGGAAGGCGAAAACTGGTGAAAACTCAGATTTAAGTGCAGATATATGTTGATGTTCTGAAACAAGGGGTTTCAACTCTGGCCCTTGAGGTCTACTTTCCTGCAGAGTTTAGCTCCAACCCTAATCAAACACACCTGAGCAAGCGAATCAAGATCTTCAGTATTACTGGAAAGTTACAGGCTGGTAAGTTTGATCAATGCTGGAGCTAAACTCTGCGGGAATCTGGACCTTGAGGGCCAGAGTTGATAACCCCTGCTCTAAAAGATCAGTGGTGGAGCTGAACTTTATTAGAAAAAGTGTTTTGCAATGAAATAGACATTTATTTGAAAAGAGGAAGATACATACTGTACAAGACTATCAAAGCCACACTGAAATTCACTAAAACAAAATGCTTGCTAATGTCATAGGCTACTGCTTAAGTGTATTTGTTCATGTTTGTAAATGTAAAATTAAAAAGCTAACTAGAATTAAATTGGGGTGCCTCCGGGCTCAGTGCTAGGCCCCCATCTCTTCTCCATATACCTAACATTACTAGGTCCAATTCTAAATTATAAGAGTAAAATGACATTAACATAACATTAATTTGGAGAGGTACAAGATGAGTGAGTACATCTGTGGTAACTCTTTGTGACCCAACCATAGGGTTCTGTACAAGGCCATCTCAGCCATACTGATATTTTGAATTACATTGGAGTGCCTCAGGGGCTCAGTACTATGTCCCCCCTTTTCTCCTTATACCCAACATTACTGGGTCTGATTATAAATTATAAGAGTAAAATAACATTAACATAACATTAATTTGTAAAGAGAGAGATGAAAAAGTAAATGTGTGGTAACTCTGTTATTCAACCATGGGTGCTGTACAATACCATCTCCGCCATGCTTACATTCAGTGCAACAGATGCTTGCTAATGTTATAGGCTACTTTTTAAATGTATTTGTTCATGACTTTTTAATTTGTGGTATATTTAACTTCTCTGTAAATGTAAAATTAAGAAGCTAACTCGAATTACATTGGAGTGCCTCAGGGCTCAGTAATAGGCTCCCTCCTCTTCTCCATATACCATTACTGGGTCCGATTACAAATTATAAAAGTAAAATAACATTAACATAACATTAATTTCGAAAGAGGGAGAAGATTAAAGAATACATGTGTGGTAAGACTTAGTGATTCAACCACAAAACCATCACAGCAATAATAAAATGCAATACAACAGTATGCTTACTAATATTATAGACTACTGTTTAAGTGTATTTGTTCATTATTTTTGAATTATCAATACATTTAACTTATCTTTGTAAATGCAAAACTAAGAAGCTAACTTGAATTACATTGGAGTGCCTCAGGGCTCAGTGCTAGGCTCCCTTTTTTCTCTCCATATACCCAACATTATTGGGTCCAATTCTAAATTATAAAAGTAATATAAGATTAATACAGCATTGTTTTTCGAAAGACAGAGAAGATGAGAGTGTACATTTGTTGTAACTCTGTGATTCAACCATAGGTTCTGTACAAGACCGTCTCATCTATACTGAAATTCAGTACAACAGATGCTAATGTTATAGGCTACTGTTCAAATGTATTTGTTTAAGACCTATAATGATAATTATTAGTATATTGAACTCATCTTTATACATGTAAAATTAAGAAGTTAACGTAAATTACACTGAAGTGCATCAGGGCTCAGTGCTAGCCCCCCCTTCTTTCCCATATACTGTACATTATTGCATCCAACTATAAATTATAACAGCAAAATAGCATTAACCTAACATTATTTTGGAAAAAGGGAGATGATGAGAGAGTACATGTGTGGTAACACTTTGTGATTCAACCACATGTACTGTACAAGACCATCACAGCCATACTGAAATTCAGTACAACAGCATGCTTGCTAATGTTATAGGCTTGTTTGTGACTTTTTAATTAATATTATAATTAACTCTTCTTTGTAAATGTAAAATTAACAAACTAACTTGAATTACATTGGTGTGCCTCAGGGCTCAGTGCTAGGCCTCCTTGTCTTCTTTATATACCCAGCATTACTAGATATAATTATACATCTTAACAGTAAAATAACATTAACATATCTTTAATTTGGAAAGAGGGAGAAGATGGGAGAGTACATGTGGTGTAACTCTTTGCAATTCAACCACAGGAACTGTACAGGGCCATTACAGCCATACTGATTTTCAGTACAACAGATGCTTGCTAATGTCATAGGCAGCTGTTTAAGTGTATTTGTTTGTGACTTTTTAATTATTAGTATATTTAACTTATCTTTGTAAATATAAAAAGAATTAACTAACTTGAATTACATTGGAGTGCCTCTGGGCTCAGTGTTAGGCCCCCTCTTCTTTTCCATATACCCAACACTACTAGGTCCAATTATAAATTTTAACAATAAAATAACTAACTATATAAATAACTATAAATAATTAACTTTGGAATATCTATCAGCATATTCCATGCGCACTTGAAATTTGCTTGCTCTGAGGCAAGATTAGAATAAACCATGGCTAATCGCTTTTGTGAGCCTTGAGTCTTGCAGGACAAAACAGCCAAGCATTACAATGAACATACCAAATGGAAATTGATCGCAGAAAATGGCTTGTCCTACGTGTCACCTGCCTTCGCTGGCCCTAAAAAAGTCATGTGGAGAATCACATGTATAAGTGACATGGGCCTGGGGTCTCTTTATTGATTATCTCTATACAGATCCAGTCAAAATAAGATTTTCCTTTTCACTGAGCCACAATAGTTCCCAGTGGCTTAGTATCTCTGTAACCATTCTCATAAGCATTAGCAGGAATTGATTTTAGCAGCATCAGTGAATGTTCCTACTCATTTACTCCATTTTTTACTGATCAATATTCACTGTCACTTAGTTGTGCTTTACGGGGTGGGAGAGAATCAAAACATACTCCCAGTCTGGAGGTGAACCATCTGTGCTCGCTTACTTACCAGATGGCGGAGGGAAATGCTGCCACTAGCACGTCAATCTAGCTTGTGCCGACGAGAGTGGAAATAAAATATATTGTGTTCCAACAACAAACACTGTAGTAAGAAACCAAATTCAGTATTTAATGCTTAGTTTTTTTTTTTTGTTTTTTTTTTTAAGATAAAAAATCAAGAGAATGTGAGATCATGCATTAGAAAAAGAACACTTTAATGCAATAAACAATAAATAATAAACAATTCTTTACATTTTTGACATTTTATGTTTAGATCTCTTACAAAACGTTTAAGAAAAAATATATATTCTGCTTTGAGAAAGAAAATACTGCTGAATGCATTGTATGTTTTAATTCATTTTTGCACACTTAAATTAAGCACACTTAAATTTCTTGGTTTGCCTCAAAATTGCTGAATCAGTCATTCTTGTACCAAGTGAGCAAGAGTTAGCTCAGATAACCTGTTCAAATTGAAAGCACTGTTTGCTACCGCTTATCTGACATCTGCAGTTCCCCTTCAGTAATAAAGCATAGCGGGAACATTGTTAAGTAGTTTCTCATTATCTTTAGTAGGGCTCTAACTTCTCCTCACATTGATGCATTGATTTTACATTAGATACACAAGAACGTCGTAAATAAGAAATTGAGCATGTGAGGACTGACCAACCCATTTTCACACAGCAGGTCCCTTTAGTGCCCACACACACACACACCATTTCAACCCTAATTATCTTTCCCACTGGAGTGTAGTGAGGGGACAAATAGGGTGACCGGCTGAAACATAGATTTTGTACAAAGGTCAACCGGCAGCTAATAGCACTGGATAAGACAGTGAATTATGAATATAAACAAAGCACACAAGTAGATATGAGACTACAGTGAAGGAGAACTGATTAAAGTCTTTGCGTGTAATATTCTATACAGAGCAGCAGCATATTTTGAAAGGGATTTTGAATCTTAAAGGGGTCATCGGATGCCCATTTTCCACAAGTTCATATGATTCTTTAGGGTCTTAATGAAAAGTCTATAATATACTTTGGTTAAAAATTCTCAATAGTAGTGTAAATAAACACTCCTTTGTCAAAATCAGCTCTGCAAAATATCAGCTAATTGTATGGCAGGGTTTCTTTAAATGCAAATGAGCTCTGCTCACCCCACCCCTCTCTGCTGAGGGATTACGAGCTGTAATGTTTACTTTAGCCACATTTAGCCGCGTTTAGCTGCATTTATTGGTGAAACTTGCAAACAAGCACATTATTAAGAAAGGCCATTTGCAAAGATGCATACAAAACCCTTATACTCACTTCTGCTGTGGGGGAAGCTGCATCACGGATAATTCACACAACATAGATGCATAGGGGTGAGCGGGGCACAACCTAACGCGGGGTTAATTGTAACACACATGGTTCAAATATATCCACACATGCTAGCATAACCAAATTTACGGTATTTACTAGTTGCCATAGCAACACTATGCAGAGAAAAAAAGAGCGCCAAAATTCAAAAGCATTTGGAAGATATCGCTGAATATTTATTTTACCATAGTAAAAGTACATTTCTGGCTAAAGTAAACTGTTCATTTCAGTTTTTAGTATTCATTTAAAATTAGACAAAACTGCTATTATTTTATCTCCATTTTGTTATTTATCACTTTAGATAGTTTAATAATGCTTGGCAAACCAGCAGAAGACACTAACCTGCTTTAAACTCCAGTCGCGCAGATGGGGAACCTTGTAACACTGTGTGACAATATGCCCCGCTGGTATTAAACTATGCTATTCTATGACAGCAATGCAATTTACAGTACTTACTTCTAAAGATTTTGATAAGAAATCACAAGAAACAGGTGAATAAAGGCTGACAATCAATGTTTAATGTTCAGATGTTATTATTTCAAGAAATGTAAAGCATTTTGGCTGGTTTATGTGTGTGGTGCTCTATGAGAGCTGTGTGTGGAGGGAGGGGTGTGTTTTCTGAATGTCTAAATGTGTTTCATTTATTTGTCCACATTGTTTTGAACTAACTGTCCAGCTGTGTGTTGCGATCAGGGACGTTCAAAGCATTGTTGCGATGTGTTGTCAAACTCCAAAATTAGATTATTATTTAAAAAAAAAAAAAAAAAAACGTCATTACTTCATTTGGAAAAGTTAACACATGTATTTTACTGACAAAATATTTTAGTTTGTTGTGTACATTTTTTTTTTTTTTCATTCGATCAGATAACATTTTAAGCTGTCATATGGTCGTGTTACAACATGCCCCTCAGATGTTACAATGTACCCAACCTACGGGGCATGTTGTCACATTTCACTTCCTTTCTTTTGAGGTAAATAGCGAAAAACGTATACACTGTAAATATGAAACAAAGTGATATATTTGTACTAGACAAGTGTGAAAATAATGTGGATAAAAATTGTACTCTGAACCCCAAGTGGATTTACATAAACCGCGAAATTCAAAAAGTGTTGGGTTGTGCCCCGCTCTCCCCTATGTAGCTCGAGATTGGCACTTTCTTTTTAAAAACGAAAGTAAGGTTTTCCTCTGCGTCTTCAGCGGCTCAGATGTCAGGAGTAAATGACGACTGCTATGTTTATTATTATATCCAACAACAGAACACCTCAATTGCTTAATTAGAGTCTTCCCCTGCACCTGAGACGACACAATGGCAATCGTATTTGGACAGTTTCAGTTCGGTGAAGGCAGGTCTAAGGCACTCATGGATATTACTTTTAAAGATTAAAAACATACCACTGGGTGAATTTTTATCATTGTAGGGTGGTTGTGTACACAAACTGCCAACACACATTAATGTTCAAATAACATGTAAAAGTTAGTTTTGCATCCAATGACCCCTTTAACTCATGATTTCCTCAAGTAAAATCTATTTTATCTGCAACAAAGTAATCTTAAATTTGTTTCTGAAGTGTTGTGATTCAGTACTAGCATCAGTCATTTCTGTGATACAGTAAATTATAAGTATGTAAATGTGAAGTTCAAAATATTATGCTGTTTTCAACACTGATAATGTTAATAAACGTTTCTAGAAAACTAAATCAGCATATTAGAAAGTTTTCTGAAAGATCATGTGACACTGAGGACTGAGTAGTGATGCTAAAAATTCAGCTTTGATCACAGAAATAAATTACATTTTAAAATATATTCAAATAAAGAACAGTTATTTAAATTGCACATTTTTTTTGTATTTTTGTTTAAATAAACAGAGCCTGGGTGAGCATAAGAGACTTCTCTCTTATGATGAAATCTTACTATCCTCCAACTTTTGAACGGTACAAAGCGCTGATTGTATTTGATAATAAAATGAAGGGACTATTTACAGTAGTCCTTTATCGGGGGCCGCTGATCATATACATACCTCATTCTGGTGTCGCCTAATGGAGAAATTTATGAAAAAGCCCTTTAAGGGGTTTGATTTATGTTCATCTACGGCCTTTGAGACAGGTAATCAGGCAAAGACATGAAGGCAGAAGGCACATAACAAAGGTACATAAAAACTACGAGAGAGAGAAAAAACAAGAGAAACTCGCTGAAGCTGAAAAGCATTTGTCCAGAAAACTACTTATGACAGCAATGGGAGAAGTGTTGACGGGGTTGTATATCTGCGAAATGGGACCCGGGGAACGTTTATTAATCAGCAAGCACATTGGGATGCATCATACCATTACAGGCAGCACCTTGTTTTAATGTCATTTATGAGTCCTCCATGCGTCAGGGATTCCCTGTAGATCACCTCCAAATGCAGTCCTGCAAGACTTCTGGCATCGCGGTGGAAAGAGAAGCAGTGTTTTCTATGCATATGTTTCTTTTTTATACAATTGAAGTCAAAATTTTACATACACCTTGCAGAATCTGTAAAATGTTAATTATTTTAGCAAAATAAGAGGGATCATACAGTACAAAATGCATGTTTTTTTTTTTAGTACTGACCTGAATAAGATATTTCACAAAAAAGATGTTTACATATAGTCCACAAGAGAAAATAGTCAAAAGTTTTCATACACTTGATTTTTAATACTGTGTTGATACCTGAATGATCCACAGCTGTGTTTTAATGTTTAGTGATAGTTGTTCATTAGTCCCTTGTTTGTCCTGAACAGTTAAACTGGCCACTGTTCTTCAGAAAAATCCTTCAGGTCCCATTAATTCTTTGTTTTTTGAAACCTTTCCAACAATGACTGTATGATTTTGAGATCCATCTTTTCATACTGAGGATAACTGACTCTCACTGATGCTTCAGAAGGAAACACGATGTATTAAGAGGGGTGAAAGAGTAAATTTAAAAAAAAAAAAGAAAGAAAGAAAGAAAAAAAAAAGATATTTAGGCAAAATAAGAAAAATTTACACATTTCCATTCTGTTCAAAAGTTTTCATCCCCCAGCTCTTAATGCATGGTTTTTCCTTCTGGAGCATCAATGAGCGTTCGAACTTTCTGTAATAGTTGCACATGAGTCCCTCAGTTGTCCTCAGTGTGAAAAGATGGATCTCAAAATCATACAGTCATTGTTGGAAAGGGTTCAAATACACAAAAATGCTGGAAAGCCAAAGAATTTTGATTTTTTTTTTTTTTTTCTGAAGAACAGCAGGCAGTTTAACTGACCTCGATGAACTGAACAGCAGAAATAAAAGTCTCATAGGCACACCCACTTATTACATAATCCACATGGACCAATGTTAATTTGAATGTGTTTACCAGCTTTGGCAAGCTGTTTTTGAAGTCTAAAGGAACTTAGTTTTGACATACCAGTTTGTTCTTCAATTTTCCTTGAAATATATTAATGCCTACATCAGTGTGATAACATACAAATCCTTTCACTGCTGGATCATTTCCATTTCTGTCAAAACTGACCTTCACAGCTACTGAATAACTGTCAGTATGTGACACAACGCTGCATGTCAGCATAAAAAATAACATGATTAATTTAGAAAAACAAGATCCTGATTCGATCTGAGACAAGTTGGCATGAAAACCTTGCTACATGCCATCTCACATTCTTCTTATACTTTAACTTGTGAAATTCAGCTGAGCCTCAGATCAATAACATTCAGTATAACGTGACATTTCCCCCAATATGTCATCAGATGGCATAAAGGCTGTCTTTACTGTCTCTGCTGTTTTGCACACTTCCTTCACTGTTGACAGAGGTATCATTTGGCTGCGGCTGTGAAGACGGCAAACATGGATGGATATGAACATCTAAAGAAGAGTGCAGGGATTGGGTTGCCATTTCTTCACTTCAAAAGGCTTCACATGTCCTCTACCTGAAAGAAGATATGATTGGTAGTGAAAGCTAGTTTATTTAACCTGGCTGATTAATTTATTAGGAGGGCTGACTGTGCGCAGTTGAGAAGCTGACATCAGAAGATGGGCGAGTGTGTGTGTGTGTGTGTGTGTGTGTGTGTGTGTGTGTGTGTGTTTGTGAAGATAAAGCAGAATGCTTTTATTGGTAGAAAACAGACAGAGGATAAAAAATAGATGTTTACAGTGGGAGTTATGCCAAAAGTTCATAACATTTTTACATGATCATAGTGCCAAAGAAGGTAAAGCGTGGTTTCTATGCCTTCGTTGCAAATGAAAGTCTTCAGAGATTGAATGTTTGATGGTTATATAAGTCTGAAGTATTTTGGTGAGTTATATCAACGCTTAGTGTCATTATTTCATGAGAAAACTATTTTATGCTTTGGTCAATTAGCGGTGGATTTGCATGGTTTGAGTTTATTGAAAATAAACTCTATTCCTACCCCTCAGATTATTTGAGGTTATATGAATTTATCTGAATTTGCCACCAGTTCACCAAAACATGGTCTTTTTAGGGACCAAGCACCGAAGGTGCAAAGGCACCTATTGATACTGTCGGCGTTCTTATTTTTCTTCTTCCGTTTTTGTATTGAGTCTATGGCAACCCATAGAACCGCTTGCGGGAAAGTTGTGAAATTTGGCAAACTGATAGAGGACAGTCTGAACTGTCGCCATAGCAAATTTGGAGTCTCTAACTCAAACTCTTTAGCGCCACCACTTGTCCAAAGTTTCACTCATGTTTATACTAATAACTGTTGAACCACAAGGCACAAAATCAAAATTCAAAAATTGTAAAGTTTAGTTTTTGTTTTCTGTTTAGCTCAAATTTTCAAATTGGCTCAGATCATCTTCAGAACATGCTGGCAAAAAGTTATGGAATTCAAGATGATTAGTCAAACTGTTCTTGAATAATGTGCAAACAAATTCTATGAAAAACACACAAAAATGGATGTGAGGCTATATCTCTGGAACTATTTGGCGTGTTGAGACCAAATTTGGTGTGTGTTATAACAAGCACGACCTGAGGCTACCTGCAGTTTCAGCACAGTGTCACCTAGTGGTCAGGCTGTTTTTGCTTATAACTCCTCAATGGTTTGGCCAAAAATCTCACATGGGAATTTTCCCATGTCAGCCATTTTGGGCATCAGCCATTTAGAATTTTGTCATAAGATGCTATATTTTACGAACGCATTGACGTATCATTACGAAACTCAGTATGCCCTGACAGTACTCAAAAAGTTTGGTGGCAGCGCCACCTTGTGGTCAAAAGTTATAAAGAAATGTTGAAGAATGCTAATAACTGCTGATGAAAATGACTTGTAATGAAAGTGATGTAGCGAATTTAGCTCAAAGGGGAAATGTATATAAATAATTACAATTATTAAAAAATTATTACAATTATTAGTTCAAATGTTTCAGACATGTGTAACAGCTGTATGTAAATGTGACATATTTCCAAGTAAAACAAATTATTCAGTGAGAAAAAAAATGCAGAGTGGGATATGAATGTCTCTGAACAGTGAAAATCGGGTGCTATGTGGCAGAATGGTGCGAGAACTAATGTAAGTTTGCTAAAATAATGCATAAAGATAACATGCATAAAAATAACTTTTTTATCTAACAGTTCACACTTTTTATCTTATGAGATATCAACTCGCACATATATCGCACAATTCTAAAATAAAAAACTCAGAATTATGAGTTTTATCACACATGAGAAAAAAAATATTGTTGCAATTAGCTGTTTCAAAAAAAGAAAAAGTATAAGTCTAACATATACTAGGAGTAAATAAAACTAAAAATGGGCATTAAGAAAATAAATGTATATTTTTGTTTTTATCACTTGACTGCAAGGTTAAATTAAGATATTATAACAAAAAAATAAGATAAAATAAAGTTCTGATTGTAAATATGCCGCATTTACATGCAACTGTTTCATATTATGTCCGCAATATTAACTTTAGGAATTAAACACACACACACACACACACACACACACACACACACACACACACACACACACACACACACACACACACATTATTTAACACTTCTTCCTTCATTACCTCCAAATATTTTTCTTCCTATCATTTCTCTGTTATCATTATCTAATGATGTACATACTGTATGTCAGTTTTATCAGCTATCATATCATCGCTGTCTGTTTTTGCTGCACTCTCCGAGGACTGTGTGAACATCAGAAGTCAATGTGTCCATTAATAAGCAGTGCTGTGCATTTGCAGGCTAATTTGTATTTCTGCCTCATTTAACATTTGAAATCACTTCAACATCATTTGCGGCATTTCCGATCTGCAATCTTTAAAGGTCTAGCTACATTAATCAAGAAGTATTTACCGGAGAAGAGACTGTAATGATTTTGAAAGGTGATGATGGTGATAATAAATGCTCAAAGTTACAGCCATCTGTATCACACAAACAGGAAATAATACACCACGTGAACATATACTTTTGACAGGTTTTCCAGTTGCGAGTCTTCATCCAGTGAGAAAGCAGCTTATCACAACTTTCTCTTATGTAGCATCAGGCAGTCTGATTCATTTAGGTGAACTGGTTTATCCTAATTGTCTTCTTTCTCCTGTATATCTCCTATATAGATTCTAATTCAGTCCAGCGAATCAGTTCATTCTAAATGATTCTCTCTCACATAGGTAGGTTTGTGAATGTGATTCATTTAAGTGAATTCTTCAAGTCCCTTTACTATATTTCATATGCCAACTTAAATTAGACCATTTTGTTGTAGCCCTTTTATTTCCCATATTCTCAGAATTGCGAGATAGACAGTATGAACTCAATCAGGAGTTATAAAGCCAGAATTGTGTGATACAAAGTTGCAATTGCGTGATATAAAGACATATAAACTTGCAAATCTGACTTTTTCTAACAATTCTAACAAGTAATTGTGAAGCCCCCCCAAATCCAGGTAATGTACAATGAAATATTTTGTTTTTTAACGTTTATGACTGTTATAGCGCCATTTGTGGCCAGATCTCCTTAAACCTTTGCATGCTTGTCACCTGTCACATGTGCTCATCAGGTTTCGTGAAGCTTTGCGTTTTATTTAAGGCTTCATGGGATTTTGAGTAAATTTGGAAACAACTCCGTTATAGCTTCCCAAAGGGTTAAGTATAACTTTTTTTTTAATTATAATTATTGACCTAGACAGTTCAGACAATTGTATTGTAGCTTTTTTCCCCCATATTAAGTAAAAACATTTACATTTAGACATTTAGCAGACGCTTTTATCCAAAGCGACTTGCAAAAGAGGACAATGGTAGCAATCAAAAACAACAAAAGAGCAATAACAGGCAAGTGCTATGGCAAGTCTCATTTAACCTAACGCAGTACATGTATCAAGGTTTTTTTTTATTATATAATAAATAAAAATAAAATAGATAGAATAAAAAAGAAAAAGCAAGACAGTGTTAAAGGCCTAAAAATAGATAGATAGAATACAACAAGAACAGATAAGCTAGTGTTAGTTATTTTTATTTTTATTTTTTTAAGAAAACAAGCAGTAAGTAAATTAATAGAGAATAAGTCTAAAAAGGCATGTTTAAAAAAAAAAATAGAATAGAATCGAGGGTGCTAGAGTTAGAGGGTCAAATAAAAACCTAGGACTAGTTCACAAAAGTATCATTTAACAAACAATTTAATTGACAGCAGTGTTTCCATCATATGATATGATCCATCATATGATATGAATATTGCATGTATGTGTGATGTTCAGTCAGTTTTGTGTTCTGAGTTTGGCGAGGATATCTCATTTCATTCAGGAGTAGGCATTTTACTATGGAACGTTTTGGCATCCCTTTTTTGAGAATTATTGACAGTAGGTTTTTAAAAAAATATCCAAAATACCCCAAAATTTCGCCATGATCATGATCGAATCTGATGCACGCGTTTTGTCCATCGTGACCTAATAATTCCAACGACATGAGACAATTGAGCCTGCAACTGACCGCTTAGGAGTTATAAGCGATTTCATACTTTTGATCACTGTAGTGCCCCCGTCAGGCTGATTGGGGTGATCTTGTTATTCTTTATATTTCTCAACTTGTTCAGTTTTTGCTTGTTCATGTTTCTATATCGCTCTTCCTTTCTCTCTCTCTTCCCATTTCTCGGCCTGGCACTGTAGAAGTGTGGCCGTTGATTACAATCATAAATTACTCACTTTTATTCCTGCCATGTGCGACTGGAGTGATTTTTCCCCATTCTTCTTTCTCTTCCGGCCCTCTGATAACATGCAGGAGCATATCTGATGCTGAAGCTGCATGATTACATCTCAGTGGACTCTTTCGGCCCGATAAAGACAGTTGAGTAAAAACTCAAGCAGGAAATGGCATTTGCATCGAAGCCAGCAGTCTTCACTGTTGGTAAAAAAAGAGAGGACCCTATTCATGCTACTGCTTTCTACATACATCTCCTTGATAGATGCTGACACAGAGACAGCAGTCAAGGGTAATATTTTACACGCTGACCTCTGGGAACCCGCTCACCATGTAACTGATGCACTCTCATTGGTTGTCCTGTATGGTTTACATTGAAAGAGTGTTTCATTTATGTTGGCTTGACCTCTGTGTCGCACCACGATCCTTCCACACTGTCCCAAAACGCATATTTTATATATTTAGTCCAAAAGTAGAGCTATTTTAAATGCCCCCGGTGTAGTTCTGCAGAGAGGAACAGTATGCAGTGGTCCATTTACTCAGCGTATGTGAATAAATACATATCCTGAGGCAAAAACCTATTTTAGAACAGTGCTTTGCTAACATCCTTCTCACTCTCCAGCTGGCCCTCTCCAAACGCTCCGTACCACCAACTGTAAGCCAGGGATATTTATCGCCGCTGTGTTTTGGGCTCCTTTATAGGACAGTCATGGTTGATGACTCTTCCCATTGGAGCTGGAAAGCTCTACAAAAAGTGCAGTGGTGGTACCATAGTATAATGATGGTGTCAGTTTAACATAATTTGATACTCGGAACTGAATGGTTTTTCACATAGCATGCTATTACTAAGATACTTCAAAGAATTCCATGGTATTACCATGTTAAATATTCAAAAACACAGTACCATGATACATGCTCAAAGAATTACATTTTTGTGTATTCAAACCCTTTCCAGCAATGACTGTATGATTTTAAGATCTATCTTTTCACACTGAGGACAACTGAGGGACTCATATGCAACTATAACAGAAGGTTCAAATGCTCACTTATGTTCCAGTAGGAAATACCATGTATTAAGAGCCGGAGGGTGAAAACTTTTGAACAGAATGGAATATGCACAGGTTCAAATGCTCACTTTTGTTCCAGAAGAAAAAAAAAACATGCATTAAGAGTCGGGTGTGAAAACTTTTTGAATTTAAAGATCAGGGTAAATTTAACTTATTTTGTCTTCTGGAAAACATGTAACTATTATTTGGAACCTCTGAAAGGCAGTACTAAATGAAAAAAATATGACATTTAGGCAAAATAAGAAAAATGTACGCATCTTCATTCTGTCTAAAAGTTTTCAAAAGATGGATCTCAAAACCATCCAGTCATTGTTGGAAACGGTTCAAATACACAAAAATGCTGAAAAACCAAAGGATTTGTGGGACCTGAAGGAATATTTTGAAGAGCAGTGAATGGGTGCCGACAGAATGAGAGTCCAAAAAGCTGCTAAAAAACATCACAATTATCTATAAGTAATCCACACAATTCCAGTCCATCAATTAATGTCTCATGAAGTAAAAATCTGCATGTTTATGAGAAAAAAATATGTCCATAATAACGCTTCCTCCAGTGAAAAAGTCCATCCCCAAATCCACCAAAATATTTGTCTAGAACTGTTTTGGACTGTTTTCGATTGTAAGCAGTGCTTGATCTGTGCATATTTCTGTCCTGATTAAGACAAGCTGACTTTTCACTGGAGAAAGCAATATTATGGATGGAAGACTCATATTTTAGTGACATTTAAAGTTAAAACTATGGTAATACCATAGTATGGCACCATAGTACTAGAACATCCGAAACTTTGGTATGTACATTTCCACCAACGTCAGCGCTGTATGTAAGAGCACAGCAACTTCTAGTTTTCAGTTTTATAAATTAATTTCGGCATTCCTGAAGTCGTAAAGCAAGAATGTATAATGTACATGTCAGCTACTGAAAATGTAAAGTTAAAATGCTAGCCCAGAGTAAATTTCTCTTCCCTAACTCTGTTTCATTTCCCTCTTTCGCTCTAGCTCTCCATTTTTTTGTCTCAGGATCTGAAGTGTGTCCCTGGGTAATAATTGCTGACACGCCAAAGCCAACATTGCACACGGGGCCCTTTAATAGTTTTCATTTTTCTTCTTTACAGGCTAGCCTCTGCGCTGCCATTATGAATGATCAGGGCACAGCAGCCCGCCATCGAGAACTCTCTCTCTCTGTTTCTCTCTCTCTCACTCTCTCTCTCTTTCTCTCTCCTCAGAGGCTGACCCACGCCTCGTTGACCATTATCTCTCCCTGTGTCTTCCCTCTTCCCATTTACTCGATCTCCCCACACAGACAATTTATATAAAAGACTTTCCCCTGGCTTTCATCAGGGCCCAGGTAGCAAAGCCCATTTCGTGACATTAATTTGCCACCTTTGCTGACCCCGACACATCAATTCGCTACTTTATAAACTATTTCGAGAATCAGATTTATCAGGCCTGACAGAACTTTTTGCGCCGATATAAACAGCGTTAGCGGCCTGGCTAGCTTCCCCGTGCCAATTCATCATTATCTTATTTGGAGGGCCTAAAAATTCTCTGACATTATTAATAGTAAGATGAATCACTGGAAAACTACAGAATCTGTGCCTGGCGAGGCCGAAATAATCCATTTGAGGTAAAAACTATCTGGGTGGAATTGCGTTCCGTGATGGTCGAGCTCCCCGTCATTAGCATTGGTGTATGCATGGGTGGTGCGCTACTGAGGCATGCCGTTCTTTGAGAGTAAAACATCGCTCTACTTCTCCACCAGCTACCGCCTGAACAATAACAGCACATGCTGGAACTGATACATGATCCTTTGGGCTGGAATTTGAATTCGTCGGGTCAAGTGGAATAACTGATTAATGTTAATCTACTGAAACATGAGGCATACTTGGTCCGGTTTTATACATGTTAAAAGTGCCCTCAGTAATTTTTCTACCATACATATATTAAAAACTTACTGAATAGTAATATGCTAAGAACTTCATTCGGACAACTTTAAAGGTGATTTTCTCAATATTTAGATTTTTTTGCACCCTCAGATTACAGATTTTCAAATAGTTGTATCTTGGATAAATACTGTCAGAGATACTGAACCATACATACATGGGAATCTTATTTATTCAGCTTTCAGATGATGTGTAAATCTCAATTTCAAAATTTCAAAAGACCCTTATGACTGGTAAAAAAACGATGCATACAATATGTTGAAAGAGATGATGTGTACATTAATGTATATTAGTGTGAACGGTCGAAAACGTAATCTTTCAAAGCATCTGGTGCTAATTTCCCTAACATCCCTATTTGACTGGCAGCATTCCTCTAATTTCCACTAAGATTGCAAGGTGGCGGGCCACTATTTGGTGACTGCAACCCTGCGACAGGAGGTTGTCTGGATAAAGACCAATAGGATGACCCTTTTCAGCCACTGCAAGAGAAGCTGGTCATTCCAAATCTGTGATTTCTCGAATATTGCAACTTTAAGATGACACTAATTCATTTAAAGGGGTCATATGATGTTGCTAAAAAGAGCATTATTTTGTGTATTTTTTGTAATGCAATGTGTTTATGCAGTTTAAGGTAAAAAAAAAAAAAACATAATAGGAATGTATTATTGTGTACATTATTGTTGCTCCTCTCTACCCCGCCTTTCTGAAATGCTTCAATTTTTACAAAACTCATCGTTGATGGAAACCGAGGTGTTCTCTGATTTGCCAGCTATCCAGTGCATTGTGATTGGCTAAATACCTCAAGCATGTGACAGAAATGTTAAGCCCCTTTCCATGCCGTTTCTCAGCACGACAATTAACAATTAAACCCATTATAAACAATGCATTTGTTGCATCCAGTGGGGACATAACTACTGATTATAATGACTCATACTGTCTTTTTATGCGTTGTTGTTTTACGCACTTAGACCAACAAGCACTACTCTACACTCCTCAAAACTTGCAGTTGAATAGTCAGTACTGAATTCTTTAAATATGAAAACGTACTTACAGGCCATCAGTCAGAAGCGCAGACTGTCCTTGCAACATTGGAATTGCCCCACTTTATAGCCTTAACCCTTTGTGTGCAGCTGGCATTGTAAGCTGCTCTCCCAGGTTCAGGAAACAGTCCTCCGTGAAATGCGCATCACCCACTCAAATATTTGCGTTGTACTGGTCCGGAACAGTGTTGTAAATATAATTTAACCACTGATTTCTAGTTGTGTCCTCATTTGTAAGGCCTAACAAAGTACTTTCCCTTTCGCTTTCGCAATGAAACACACTGTGTCTCCACAACATGGCGGCTGCAACAATACTACAGCCGGTAAAAGTTATATCCATATACATATGGGCGGTGTTATGGTAATCTACTCACCCCGTGACGTGGATAAGTTGAATGAGCTGTTTTAGGGAGGTGTGGCTGAGTCTTAACTTTTATAATAAATATCTCTTTGGTTTTGAGACTTTAAGCTTTGCAACCATACAGAGCTTATATATGCACAAACAGCCTGCAACACTCCAAAGACAAAGGAAAACAAGGAAAACCGCATCATATGACCCCTTTAATTTCCCCCAAACGGTGAGTTGTCTACAAAAAAACAAATGCACAGGAAGACAGGATAGTGCCGAGACTCTCAATGGGGAATCGGTTCAACACTTCAGCTGGAATTGCTTGCCAGTTGAGTGCTGAACAGGGTAAGGATTAAGGATAAACTGTCTAAGCACATTTAAGAGAAGTCAGACTGAAAGTGTGCCCTGCAGTGACCAAGCCTCTCATCAGCAGAAAGAATCAAAAGACTAAGCTCATCTTTGCTGAAGAGCATGTTGTAGGGAGAGAAGAAAACTGGTCCAAAATTCACTTTAGTGATGAGAGCAAGTTTAATTTATTTGGGTCTGAAACGCACTAGTTACCAAACCATGCAGTCTGAGAAACGAGTCATGTCATGAACACTAGAAAGTTTCCTCCTTGTCCAGTGCCTGCACTTGTTCTCTCCAGAAGTTATGACCAATAAAAATGTATTTATACATCTTCAGTAGTTTGTTCTTGTTCTGACGGTATAACAATGGCCTAGGCCAGTCATGCTGTGCTGATGATAAAATTTGTGGAACCTAAAATGGTTCTTCTATGGCATCGCTTGAAGAACCCTTTGAAGCACCTTTATTTCTAGGAGTGTAGGACAATATTTTACTGAAGTACAACTATTTGCAAATCTGGAATCTGAGGGTGCAAGAAAATCAAAATATTGAGAACATCGCCTTTAAAGGAACACTCCACTTTTTTTGGAAATAGGCTCATTCTCCAACTCCCCCCGAGTTAATAAGTTGATTTTTACCGTTTTGAAATCCATTCAGCCGTTCTCTTGTTCTGGCGATATCACTTTTAGCATAGCTTAGCATAAATCATTGAATCCTATTAGACCAGTAGCATCGCGTTCAAAAATGACCAACGAGTTTCGATATTTGTCCTATTTAAAACTTGACTCTTCTGTAGTTATATCGTGTACTAAGACCAGCGGAAATGTAAAGCTGCGGTTTTCTAGGCTGATAAGATTAGGAACTACACTCCCATTCCGGCGTAATAGTCAAGGAAGTTTGCTGCCGTAACATGGCCGAAGCAGGCGCATTAATATCACACAGCGCCTGAAATTAGATCCCAGCTAGGTAACTTCCAATGTGACCGGTGCTAAGTTTGTGTAATTCCGGTTGTTGCAGCTGTCAGAGTTGCAGCTGGTAAATTGTCAGTGGCTGGATTTACCTGTGTGTGATTAGCTATGGTTATGTGCATTGTAAGGGGCTGTGATAGTAAGTCGAAGACGTAATCTACTACCATCTTTCATAGAATTCCCACGAAAAAAAAAAGCAATTCCGACTAATGAATCAATGGCTGGCTGCTCTGAACATGGATCTCAAAACACCGTTAGAAACGATCAAGAAATGGCGTGTTTGCTCCGAGGATTTTGAACCAGATGACTATTTGGATAGTTTTACCGGTACTACAGCACTGCGTCTAAAGGACACTGCGATCCCAACAATCTTCAAACTAACGTTACAGACAGGACAACAAGGAGCATCGCCCACGGCTGTAAGTGAAACATGATTAATTGCTAACGTTACCTGTGAAATGCAACCCCTGACGACTAGGTTTGGGCGAACAGTTGGCTTAGTATTTGTTATGACCAAATTCCATGTGTGATTGCAAAAGAAAGTTATTGCGAACAGTCGGTTGTGTTTTAAAGTCAGTTTTGAGTAAAAGTGTACATCATGAATGTAAGCCTGAAAATGCAAACTGACAGTATGCATTTAAAATCTTTATATTATATAATGTAGTGTTTGCAGGAATAACTTACTCTTGCGATAGCTGGCCATTAGGTCCACTCGGCGTGTGACGTTTTTTCTAGTTTATTTTGTCAAACCGGAAAAAAAAAATCTACTACTGCAGGATGCAGCATTGCATCCAAGTCCTCGGATGTTGCGACATGCCACTTCCTCATCAGGTAGATCGACCCTTGCCATCGATGGCAATACCTGGTCCCACTCGCGACAACACAGGCACTCACTTTCAGTTGGCACGGGTTGGCAAGCCCCACCAGCGCGAATCTGCTCTCCACATCCCTTCTGTCCCAGGCAGTTCAGACACACTTTGTCTTTCGCGTACCAAAACCTTAGCTTCAGTGAATTCTGGTTCAAATTGATACGGTTCAGGATCTGCACCAAAGTAAATATCTTCTAAATCGTCTCTCACAAATGTCTCCATGGCGAGTTGAGTAACGGTGTCTGTGCTGTGCATGCACGTTGGATATGTTGACGGAAGTAAACATTTGCACGTGTTGTGTGGTATTACTGCGCCTGCTTCGGCCATGTTACGGCAGCAAACTTCCTTGACTATTACGCCGGAATGGGAGTGTAGTTCCTAATCTTATCGGCCTAGAAAACCGCATCTTTACATTTCCGCTGGTCTTAGTACGCGATATAACTACAAAAGAGTCAAGTTTTAAATAGGACAAATATGGAAACTCGTTGGTCATTTTTGAACGTGATGCTACTGGTCTAATAGGATTCAATGATTTATGCTAAGCTATGCTAAAAGTGATATCGCCAGAACAGGAGAACAGCTGAATGAATTTCAAAACAGTAAAAATCAACTTATTAACTCGGGGGGAGTTGGAGAATGAGCCTATTTCCAAAAAAAGTGGAGTGTTCCTTTAAAGTTGTCAAAATGAAGTTCTTAGCAATGCATATTACTAATAAAAACTGATTCACAATAAGAGGGGTAAAATTTAATTTTATGTTGATATTCATCATGACCTAAAGAAATACAGTCAAGCCCAAAATTATTCATACCCTTGGCAAATTCTGACTTAAAGTTACTTTTATTCAACCAGCAAGTTTTTTTTTTTTTTTTTTGACCGGAAATGACACAGGCTTCTCCCAAAAGATAATAAGATGATGTACAAGACGCATCATTGTGGAAAAAATATTTCTCAGCTTCTATTTACATTTGAACAAAAATGGCATGTCCAAAATTACACAGTAATCACAGTCTATGGGAAAATCCTAAGTTCTATACCATTCTAAATAGTCCATGCTGTTCTGTGTCCTAATTACCCTGATTCATTGGGAACAGCTGGTTTAATCAACTCAACAGGTGAAAAACAGAAGCTCTCTGCTGTTGGTTTGTGGACAGTCATGGCTAAGACAAAGGAGCTCACTGAGGACCTGCAGCTGCGCATTGTGGATGCTCACAAGTCAGGAAAGGGCTATAAGACCATATCTAAATGTTTTGAAGTTCCAGTGGCTACAGTCCAAAGTATTATTAAAAAATACAAGAGTTCCACACAGAGAACGTGATCGGAAGCCAAAAGTGGCACCTGTGCTGGCCAGGAGGATAGTGAGAGAGTTAAAAAAGAATCCAAGGATCACCACCAAGGCCATCCTGATGAATCTGGGCTCTGCTGGTGGCAACATCTCAAGGTAGACAGTCCAACAGACACTGCACACCACTGGGTTCCACAGACGCAGACCAAGGAGGACACCACTTCTCCAGATAAGGCACACAAAAGCCTGCTTGGCCTTTGCTAATGCTCATCTGGACAAAGAAGACTTCTAGTCTTCTGTTTTATGGTCAGATGAAACATAAATTTAACTGTTTGGCCACAATGATGTAACCTTCATTTGGCGTAAAAAAGGAGAAGCCTTCAACCCTAAGAACACCATCCCCACTGTAAAACATGGTGGTGGAAACCTAATGTTTTGTGGTGTTTTTCCCGGTGGACCAGGGAACCTAATCACAGTAAACGGCACCATGAAAAAGGAGCAATACATCAAAATTCTCAACAACAACATCAGGCAGTCTGCAGAGAAACTTGGCCCTGGGCACCAGTTGACATTTCAGTACGACAACGACCCAAAACACACAGCAAAAGTGGCGAAGAAATGGTTAGCAGACAAAAACATTAACGTTTTGCAGTGGCCCAGCCAGAGTCCTGACTTAAATCCAATTGAGAATCTGTGGAGGGAGCTAAAGATCAGGGTGATGGCAAGGAGACCCTCCAAACTGAAAGAGTTTGAGCTCATCGCTAAAGATGAATGGGCAAAAATACCAGTGGAGACACGCAAAAAGCTGGTCAGCAGTTATAGAAAGTGTTTGATTGCTGTAATAGCCAATAAAAGCTTTTCTATTGATTATTGAGAAGGGTATGAATAATTCTGGACATGCCACTTTTTGTTCACATGTAAATAAAAGCTGAGAAATATTTTTTTTTCCACAATGATGCCTCTTGTACACCATCTTATTATCTTCTGGGAGAAGCCTGTGTCATTTCCGGTCAAAAAAAAAAAAAAAAAAAAAAAACTTGCTGGTTGAATAAAAGTAACTATAAGTCAGAATTTGCCAGGGGTAGGCTATAATGATTTTGGGCTTGACTGTAAGTTAATCAAAATGTACAATTATATACATTTACACACTGGGAAAACAATTCTATTTCCCATAGTTTACATTAAACCCTGCATTAAAGTTTGAATTTTAATTCTCAGGTGAATTATTCTATTCCGTTTTAGGTTCATACAGAACATTTAAAAACTCTAATGTGGGTGTTTTAATAACTGAAATGAAAAAAAAAAAGTAAACCACCCAAGCACACGTGGCATAATTTTTTCTACTTTGTAGCATAATATGTAGTACAGACATTGTGGGTAACAAGTAATAAGCTTCATCCCAAAGAAGATGACAAACTCCATCTGAATGTTGTCCTAGTTTTTTTCTCACTTTGTTTCTGTCCGCTGGTGTAAGCGCAGGCTCCATCACCCCAGGTCAGGCTTTCTCTGCTCAGGCTCTGAGGTTTTGGCTGGTCCCTGCACTGCTGGAGCCGCTGGCTGCTCTCTCTCATGTGCTGGATCTCTCACTATAGGCTACTGATGTTTGAGCTTTGAGCCAAATGACAATTTGATTATTTCCTTGCCACTAACAGTTATATTCTGATGCTTGTCAGAGCCGATGGGTCCTAACAGATTCGCAGCTGTGCATCAGTCAAGCTGGTAACTGACATTTTCTGTTCTGTTCCAAAAACAACTCAAAATACAGTTGTGATTTATCATTCATTGGAATGAAGTTGGGTTTAGACAGTGTTTTTATATAGATGAATTGTGTCGTTTATGTTTTTGAGATCAAAAATAATACATAAGAAAAAACAAATAGTTGGCTAGTAAGGTCGTTGTACATTTTATGTAAGATCCCCTATCATGTGGAGTGATCATCATTCAAGAAATATCGTAAAATGCATTACCAGTCAAAAGTTTTTGAACTGTAAGATTTTGAATGTTTTTTAAAGAATTCTCTTCTGCTCACCAAGCCTACATTTATTTGATCCAAAATACTCAAAATCAGTAATATTGTGAATTATTTTTTACTATTTAATATAACTGCTTTCTATTTAAATATATATTTTAATATGTAAATTATTCCTGTGATCAAAGCTAAATTACTGCAGTCGTCAGTGCCACATGATCTTTCAGAAATCATTCTAATTTCTCATTTGCTGTTCAAGAAACATTTATTATTATTATTATCAATATTATTATCAAAAGTGATGATAAAGACATTTATAATGTTACAAAATATTTCTATTTCTTCTGAACTTTCTACTTTCAGCTTTCAGCTTCAACATAATAATAATATTATTATATGATTTTTTTGAGCAGCAAATCAGAATATAAGAATGATTTCTGGATGCTAAAGGATGCTAAAATTCAGCTTTGAAATCATAGAAATAAATTACATTTTAAAATATATTCAATTAGAAAACAGTTATTTTAAATACTAGAAATATTTCCAAATATTAACGCTTTTGTTGTACTTTGAATCAAATAAATGCAGGCTTGGTGAGCAGAAGAAACTTCTTTAAAAAACATGGAAAATCTTACTGTTCAAAAACTTTTGACTGGTAGAGTTATATATAATAATATAGTAATATAGTAATATCTAAATATATAATAACTTATAATATATTATAATGAAAGAATTACAAACATATATTATTACTTTAACTTGTGCTTTTTAAATAGCCAGTCATTTCCATATTTTACTCCATATTTATTTTTTTATGTAATTTTACATATGATAAAATGATAAAAAAAAACATTTATTTGAACAAATGTGTTAAATAAATATCTAAAATGATAAGTTTAAAAATGATTTTGTTTAAATGACTTTATTTTATTTCTATTATTATTATTATGTTGAAAACAGCTATAAATATGAAATATAAATATAATAAGATTATACATGTCTTTTGATCAATCATCCTTAATTTGAAATTTCTCTTCTTATTTTTGTTTTTATTTCAGATAAATGTTGAGATCCTGCAAAAAAATGTACAAGAATCATTGAAAAAAATACTCCACTGTTTTAAATATTGATAATAATAATAATAATAATAATAATAATAATAATAATAATAATAATAATAATAATAATAATCAAATCAGCATATTAGAATGATTTCTGAAGGATCATGTGACACTGAAGACTGGAGTATGGTGCTGAAAATTTAGCTTTAATTCCAGGAATAAATTATATTTTAGAAAACATTCAAATAGGAATTAGTGTCACGTATCTGGTCTATCTCATCATGAACTCTTGCACACACATTCTGGACTTCAATCCCCATAAGCCACTGCACCAATCACTGCACACAGCTGCTCCTCGTTTCCCACTGAACTGATTGCTGCATACACCTGTTTATCATTTACCCACATGCATTTAAGCCACTCACACACACAGCCACCTTGCGAAGTCTTATCGTTCCATATGGTCGTTATTCTAAGCGTTTCTCTCTGTGTTGGATTATCTGTGTATGACTCTGGACTGTATACCCCGTTGACGATTCCTGCTTCCTGCCATTGCGACCATTGCCTGTCTATTGAACTGTTTCCCGGATTACCTACGTTGTTCCTGTTTTCTGGTGATTACTCCTGCCTGTCGACATTTCTCAATAAATGCTGCAATTGGATCCGCAAGTCTCTGACCCTCTCTGTGACAGAAGACTTCGCCACTACAAGGATCCAGCAGCGAGTATGGTGTCATCCGGTTCCAGCACGAACCCCACTGTACAGATCATGCGTCTCAAGCAGGATGAGCGGACTATTGAGGAGTATGCTATGGACTTCATCGAATTAGCTAATCAGTCGACTATGGAGGAGCAGTGCCTGATGATTTTCTTTCGGGGAGGACTCTTAGAGCCATTGGCTTCCCTCATGCCAATGTGTGAACCTGGCTGGACTCTGCAATATTATATAGATCTTGCTCTTTTGTTGTGTGGCTCTCCTTTTACTGTGGGAATTGTGGAAGAGAACCATCTTCCCACAGTAAGTTCCAGCTCAGAGCCACAGCATAAGATGGCCGCCCCTCCCGAGCCTGTTCACAAGATGGCCACTAGCCCAGAATCACAACACCCACATTTCACCACGGCTTGGCAAAGATTCACGTCCAGCCTAGAGGACCCACCACTACTGTCAGCACGAACAGTCGGTCTCTTACGGTCAGCACCTGCCAAAGCAGCGACCTCATATCCTGAGTCAAGCCAAAACACGACCGCACAGTCTGAGCGCCCTCCAGTGACTGCGCCGCCAGAGCGCCCTCCAGTGACTGCGCCACCAGAGCACCCTCCAGTGACCGCTCGCTCAGAGCCTGCTCTTCCAGAGTCTCCGCTGGAGACGCCCAGCCCTCCTGAATCTCCGCTGGGGTCGTCCAGTTCTCCAGAGCCCGCTCCTCAAGAGCGTCGTCCAGAGCCCACTCCTCAAGAGCGTCGTCCAGAGCCCGCTTCACAAGAGCGTCGTCCAGAGCCCGCTTCACAAGAGCGTCGTCCAGAGCCCGCTCCTCAAGACAGCCTTCCAGAGACTCCGCTGGTTCAGCCCAGTCTTCCAGAGCCTCCGCTGGTTCAGCCCAGTCTTCCAGAGCCTCCGCTGGTTCCGCCCAGCCTTCCAGAGCCTCCGCTGGTTCCGCCCAGTCTTCCAGAGACTCCGCTGGTCCCGCCCGGCCTTCCAGAGTCTCCGCTGGTCCCGCCCAGCCTTCCAGAGTCTCCGCTGGTCCCGCCCAGCCTTCCAGAGTCTCCGCTGGTCCCGCCCGGCCTTCCAGAGTCTCCGCTGGTTCCGCCCGGCCTTCCAGAGTCTCCGCTGGTCCTGCCCGGCCTTCCAGAGTCTCCGCTGGTCCCGCCCGGCCTTCCAGAGTCTCTGCTGGTCCCGCCCAGCCTTCCAGAGCCTCCGCTGGTTCCGCCCAGCCTTCCAGAGCCTCCACTGGTTCCATCCAGTCGTCCTGAGATTTCTGTCTCCCCGGTTCTGGTCACGGAGGCCATGCATGGACTGTGTGGATTCCCACCCACCCTCCCTGCTGCTCCAGTCCTGCCACCTCTGTCTCCTGACAGTCCCTCTGCTCACCCACATCCCACCTTCGGTGCAGAGGACTTGCCGTGGGACTGCCAGTCTCCATCGGTGTCCAGACTGAAGGACCCCTCACCATCACCTCCAGTCTCAGAGTCCTGGACTCCACCTCGGCCCTCCGACCCTGCGGCTCCACCCCGGCTCTGTGCTCCCTCGTCTCCGTTGTCGGCCGTCGGCCCACCAGCTCCTCCAGGCTCCATCGTCTCTCCGGCTCCGCCCCGGTCAGTCGTCGCCCCACCTTCGCCTCTGGACTCTACTCCTCCGGCTGCGCCTCGTCACTCCATCCTGCCGGCTCTGTGGACCTCCTCCCTCCCGTGGGCACAGCCTCGATCCTCTGTCACTCCGGCTCCGCTGCGTACCTCCGGACCTCCATCTCCGCCGGGGTCGCCAGAGCCTTGGGTTCCGCCTTGGCCCTCCGGATCCTCGGTGTCACCTAGGACCATCGACTCTCCGGTTCCGCCTCGGGCTCCACCGGCTCCACCTCAGTCGGTCGGCCCCATGCAGGAGCCAACCCTTCCCCCACCATGGCTTCTCCCTCCGTCGGCTCCGCCTCAGTTCGTGGTTCCAGTACCCCTACATGGACCTGGCCCTCCATCCCTCCCCCTGTTCCGCCTCCGCTCCACCACCCTCCAGGTTGTATTATGTGGTTAGAGCGTCTGGAAGCCGCTCCTTGGGGAGGGGCTCTGTCACGTATCTGGTCTATCTCATCATGAACTCTTGCACACACATTCTGGACTTCAATCCCCATAAGCCACTGCACCAATCACTGCACACAGCTGCTCCTCGTTTCCCACTGAACTGATTGCTGCATACACCTGTTTATCATTTACCCACATGCATTTAAGCCACTCACACACACAGCCACCTTGCGAAGTCTTATCGTTCCATATGGTCGTTATTCTAAGCGTTTCTCTCTGTGTTGGATTATCTGTGTATGACTCTGGACTGTATACCCCGTTGACGATTCCTGCTTCCTGCCATTGCGACCATTGCCTGTCTATTGAACTGTTTCCCGGATTACCTACGTTGTTCCTGTTTTCTGGTGATTACTCCTGCCTGTCGACATTTCTCAATAAATGCTGCAATTGGATCCGCAAGTCTCTGACCCTCTCTGTGACAATTAGTTACTTTAATTTGTAATAATATTTCACAAATATTTCTTTTTAAATAAAGCACAGTTGGATAAAACAGGCCTAAATTAGTAGTTTTAGTGGTAGTATTTAATATAAATGTATTATTTGAAAATAAATTTGTTTTAAATTGAATAATTTAAAGAGGAATCTTAAAATAAAGGGTTGTTTTAAAATTATTTTTAATTTTTTTGATTTACAATTCTAATTTGTTTTTGTTGTACTATACATCTTAATGTGCTGTAGCATTTGTGTGTACTTAAAGAGGCAAAAAAATATTGTGATTGTGAGTCTATTTAAATTTGAAGAAAGAATTTCAGAACAGAGTTTGTTTTTCCCCTGCCATCCAATGAATATTTAACTTTTGAAATAAATATGCAAGGTGAAAAGAATGTATGCACAGACTCATATATCGTATGTATGTATTACTATTGCATATTTAAACTATTCACTAGCTTTTATTCATCCACATTTGATATGGCCGCCTACTTTTCCAAGTGGGACGCAATGATTCAGTAACTGATGCAAAAAAATATCCTTTGTTATGAGAGCAGCGCAGCCTGTACTTGCGTGCTTTTTTTAGTCTACACTTACGCTTGTGCTATATGACTCACACAACAAACTTGTTCTTAATAGCCGTCTCGCTATAGCACAATATCTCAGTATAAAACATCAAATTGAGTTGTGTGCTTATGCATTTTGATTAATGATAAACAAATGTCTATTTTAGGCATGGCAGTTTTTCTTGCTTTTTTATTATATGGTCAGAGGCATTGTAGTCAATCTTTTTCAGTTATTCTAGTCTGGGAAGGAACTTTGAATCAGCTATTAGTAAACTCCCATGCTGCTCTTTGTGTCTAATGACATTGGGGAAATAGTGAGAACAGAAGTCATTTCTGTGTGTCATTGCTGCCCTCTGCTGGTCACACTATAACATGACATGCAGAACACACTTCAGTCTAATAGTCAAACCAGTGTCAACTGCAATACATTCATTTACTGAGGACTCAAAACGTACACATCAGATTCATTTTGGTTTTGGATGCTTTTTAGTGTATGTGGCCAATAAAGGAAGCATTAAATTGTTCAAAAGTGGGATTAAAGGCAGTTATAATTTTACAATTTTTCATTTTTCAGTTTCTACAAAAATTTTATTTTATTTTATTTTATTTATTTTTGAAAGCTAATATGATTCTTAAGACTGGACTAATGATGCTGAATTCAGCATTTCATCAAATAAATCATTTTTTATTTATATTTTTGTTTAAATATTATGTATAAAAAAATATTTAATTTTTTATTTTTCCTGCACACATCATCATATCCAAAGGATTTCCAAAGATTCATGTCACTAAAAACTAGATTAATGATGCTGAAAATTCAGTTTTTAATTCCAAGAAAGAAATTAGATTTGAGAAAATATTCAAATAGGAATTAGTTATTTTAATTTGTAATAATATTTCACAAATATTACTGTTTTTACTGCATTTTTGATCAAATTAATCCAGCCTTGGTGAGCAGAAGAGAGTTCTTTCAAAAATATTTTAAAAATCTTATGTTTTTTTATATATATATTAAATTTACACTACCAGTCAAAAGTTTTTGAACTGTAAGATTTTTGTCTTTTTTTTTTAAAGAAGTCGCTATTGCTCACCAAGCCTGTAATTATTTGATCCAAAGTACAGCAAAACCGTAAAATTGTGAAATATTTTTACTATTTAAAATAACTGTTTTCTATCTGAATATATTTTAAAATGTAATTTATTCATGTGATTTTAAAGCTGAATTTTTAGCATCATTACTCCAGTCACATGATCCTTCAGAAATCATTTTAATATTCTGATTTGCTGCTAATAAATTTCCTATTATTATTATTATGTTGAAAACAGCTGAGTTAAAACATTGTAAATGTCTTTTGATCAATTTAAAGCATCCTTAAATTGAAATTTCACTTCTTATTTTTGTTTTTATTTCAGATAAATTCAGAAATTCAGCAAATCCTGAAAAAAAACTCCACTGTTTTAAATATTGATAATAATAATAATAATAATAATAATAATAATAATAATAATCAAATCAGCATATTAGAATGATTTCTGAAGGATCATGTGACACTGACGACTAGTGAATATAGTGAATATTTGAATATATTTTAAAATGTAATTTATTCCTGTGATTTCAAAGCTGAATTTTTAGCATCATTACTCCAGTCACATTCAGAAATCAATCTAATATTCTGATTTGCTGCTCAAAAACCATTTTATATTATTATTGTTATTATGTTGAAAACAGCAATAAGTAATAAATAAATATACAAACATTATAAATGTCTTTAGATCAATTTAAACCATCCTTAAATTGAAATTTCTCTTCTTTTCTTTGTTTTTAAATGCTGAAATCCTGCAAAAAAAAATGATGTGCAAGAATCCTGAAAAAAAATTACCCCACTGTTTTAAATATTGATAATAATAATAATAATAATAATAATAATAATAATAATAATAATAATAATAATAATAATGATAATAATAATAATAATAATAATAATAAAATCTGCATATTAGAATGATTTCTGAAAGATCATGTGACACTGAAGACTGGAGTAATGATGCTGAAATTTCAGGTTTGATCACAGGAATAAATTCCATTTTTAAGATATATTTAAATAGAAAGCAGTTATTTTAAATAGTAAAAATATTTCACAATATTACTGCTTTTACTGTATTTTTGATCAAATAAATGCAGGATTGGTGAGCAGAAGAGACTTCTTTTAAAAAACATTACAAATCTTACTGTTCAAAAACTTTTGACTGGTAGTGTATTAAATATATTACAATCTCAAACGCAACATATAAGAAAAAAAACTAGTGACCATATTAAACCATTCACAATGTATTTAGTCTGTATTCATGTGTTGTTTATCTCATTTACAGTTGTTAAATGAATTCCATTATCCATTTACTGTTAGATAAATACCATAAACAACAGAATGTGAGTACAAACACAAAATCTGCAGGTCATTAATGAAAAACGCATTCCGGTCGTCTACTGGCCGTCTTCATCTGGCACATTAAGCAAAGATCTGTGAGCTGTGAGCTTTCTATGTGAAAATAAACAGCAGCTCATTGTCTTCCTATCAAGACACCCACGCAGCAGGAATGTGATTCTTATTAGCATGGACTAATAGTTTATTTAATGGACCAGCAAGTTCCTGCGGTTGGCTGGTCAATGGGGGCGCTGCTCATTAGCCAAACAAATGTTAAATTACACTGCATCATAAAATCTACCTTACTTGTGAACAGAAACATGTAGCTTAAAGCTGATCTCATTTGACTGCAGTGTATTTCAGTGGTTGCAACCGCTGGAAAAAGGAAAGAGTAAGCAGAAAGACTGTCATAGTGTCTGCAGAAAACGCATGAGTGATGAGCATGTTAAATGGGATGCAACACATGATCAGCTGAATAAAAAAACACCTGGCATTAGAGTGTGTGATAGATGATGTAGTGTTGAACGAGTGATGAGACACAGCTACATGTCAATCTCTGCTGTCTCAAGGCTTTCTCTTTTAGAAGAAAAATGTGCAAAGGCACCTATTCTATCCATTAGTCTTTTTCTTCTACTACTATACTGTTTCTTCTTCTTCTTCTTCTTCGTTGGGGAACTTTAAGAGCTTTATTTTTGGGCCAAAGTACACTTTTATAATTAGAAAACATTCTTTTTTTTTTCAAGTTTTCTATTCATCTACTTCTACTGTCTATTCTTCTTTTTCTGCTGCTTCTGTTTATTCTTTTATTCTTTGGGAAAGTGTTCTCTTTTAAGAGGTTTTTTTTCTGCTTCTGTTTCAGTTTTTTTTCAATTTTATTATTCTTTTTTACCAAATTTTTTGTTTAGGAAACTTTTCTTCTTCTGCTTTTGCTTCTTCATGGAAGTGTTTTTTTTTAGATACTTTTTGGGGCAGATTACACTTTTATAATTAGAAATATTTTCTTTTTTTCTGCTTTTTCCTGCATCTACTTCTACTGTTTCTTTTTCTTTATCTTCTGCTGCTGCTTCTGTTTATTCTTATTCTTGTTTTTTTTTTTTTTGTTTTTTTGTTTTTTTTGGACCAAATGATGATGCTTTTGCTTTCTTGTGGAAGTGTTCTCTTTTAAGAGTTGTTCAGTTAGATTTTTTTTTTCAATTCTTCTTCTGTTTTTGTTTTAGTGTTTTTTTCTTTTTTTTTTCTTTGGTGAAATTTTATTTTTTTTACCAAATGGCACTTTTTTGATTAGAAAACTTCTTCTTCTTCTGCTTTTGCTTTCATGTGGAAGTGTTCTCTTTTAAGAGTTTTTCAATTACTTTTTTTTTTTTTTTTCAATTCTTCTTCTGTTTTTGTTTTAGTTTTTTTTTCTTCTTTGGTGAAATTATTATTATTATTATTATTTTTTTTTTTTACAAAATGGCACTTTTTTGATTAGAAAACTTCTTCTTCTTCTTCTTCTTCTGCTTTTGCTTCTTCATGGAAGTGTTTTTTTAAGAGAAATTTTGGGGCAAATTACACTTTTACAACCTTTCTTTTCAGTTTTTGCATGCACTACTGTTTCTTCTTTTTCCTCTGCTGCTGCTTCTGTTTATTCTTCTTCTTTGGGGACATTTTATTTTTTGACTAAATTACTCTTTTTTTATTAGAAAACTCTTCTTCCTCTTCTAATTCTTCTGCTTTTGCTTCCTTGTGGAAGTGTTCTCATTTAAGAGTTTTATTTTTGGACCAAAGTACACTTTTACAATTATAAAAGGTTTCTTTTCCCCCCAATTATTTTCTTTTCTACTTCTACTGTTTTGCACCAGATTACATTTTCTTCTTCTGATTTTGCTTCTTTGTTGAAGCGTTCTCTTTTAAGAGTTTTCTTTTTGGGCCAAAGTACACTTTTATAATTAGAAAACATTGTTGTTGTTTTTTTTTTTAATTATTTTTTCTGCCTTTTCTGCATCTCCTTCTACTGTCTATTCTTCTTTTTTGCTGCTCTGTTTATTCTTTTATTCTTTGGGAAAGTGTTCTCTTTTAAGAGGGTTTTGTTTTGTTTGATCAATTCTTCTTCTGCTTCTGTTTCAGTTTTTTCTTCTTTGGGGAAATTTTATTATTCTTTTTTTACCAATTTTTTTTATTAGAAAACATTAGAACATTAGAATTTTGGGTACACTTTTACAATTAGATTTTATTTTTTCTTCTTTTTTTTCTGCATCTACTTCTACTGTTTCTTTTTTCTTCTTCTTCTTCTGATACTGTTTATTCTTCTTCTTTGGGGTAATTTTATTTTTGGACCAAATGAGTCTTTTTTTTTAATTAGAAAACTTTTCTTCTTCTTCTTCTTCTTCTTCTTCTGCTTCATTGTGGAATTTGTTCTCTTTTAAGAGTTGTATTTTGGGCCCAAAGTACACTTTTACAATTAGAAAACTTTTTTTTTTTTTTTTCAATTGTTTTTCAGCCTTTTCTGCATCTACTTCTACTGTTTCCTTTTCTTCTGCTGCTGCTGCTGCTTCTGTTTATTCTTCTTCTTTGGGGAAATCATTTTTGGACCAACTTATAGTGTTGGACCTGAGGAGCAGAGAATGCACCTCTTATCTCTGATTGTGGCTGTGTTTTGGGTTTTATGTGATGAATGGTTAGACCTTAGACAAGGTAGATGGCATTTAAAAAAAATATATATATTGGATGAAAATGAGGCTGTGAGGGTTAATGACAGTTTTTAAGTAGCATGCCATGGAATAAAAGAGTAAAAAAAATTTTTTCACAATTCCGAGATTATATCTTACAATTCTGATAAGAAAAGACATTCTTCCTTTTCCCCTCAGCTCAAAATTATGAGTTTATATTCCACACTTCTGGCATTTTCTGTCAGGGATCACCTCTGACAGTCATGTCTGTTCTGTCTTTGTTTAATGTGTCTATGTTTGTGTTGTGTCTGAGCACATGGCTTTGTCTTTGTTGTTGTCTGCCATGTGCTCCTCTTGTCCCACCTCCTTGTTTCCCGTTTCCACGCCCCCTTGTTTAGGTCTCGTTTGTCTGAGTGTTATCACCTGTTCCCCTCGTTTGTATGAGTGTTCCCAGCTGTTCCTCATGTATCCTGTCCCCTTTATTAGCGTGCACCTTCCCTCTTGTCTTTGCCAGTTCGTTGTTAATTCTACCTCAGTGTGAGTTTCAGTCATAAATTATTGCTCGTCTACCTTTTATATACTGTAAATACCCTGCCTAGTTGTTCGTGGATCCCTGTCTTTTCCCCAGTCCTGTCTTGTCCTGCCCTGTTCAGTCCTGCAGACGGTGCTCCTGGCTCGAGTGTGGAGTGGCTTCCACTCAGGTTCCTGTCAGGCCCAGCAGTTAACTTCCAGCTTCAAGCTTCTAGCCACCTCGGCTCCCTACGGGACTGTTACCTGGACTCAGTGGTCATTCTCACCGCCTGCCTGTCATCAAGTTCCTCCCTGCCCTTTGTTTGGACTGTGTTCACTCACCTTCTCTTGTCTGCCTGTTGTTCAATAAATAACCATCACTGTTCATTCTGCGTTTGAGTCCTCCCTTATAGAAACCTTGACAGAACGAACTGGCCATCACTGGAATGAGCATCAGAATCAGAATCCTGCCACCCAGCAATGCTCAAGAAAAGCTTGCTCGCCAGCGGGGCCTTGCAGCACTTCGACAATAGGGCTGGGACATCGGAGCATTCACCCAGTTTTTCTGGACGATGTCTAGAGGGCTTGATTATGACGACACCGCCCTCAATGACATATTCAATGCCTGCTTGGATGACCTGGTACCTAAGTGGGAGATGGACAACCTCAAGTTTTTAAACTACTGGGATTTCTCAAAGTATGTCGGTAATCGCATACAGTGGGGAATGCCTCCTCCGCCACCCAGCCCTGCATGCAGCAACCTACCCCACTTCCCATCCTCCCCTTAGATCCTCTTCTAACTCCAACTCAGAAGCGAAGGGCCAGAAGGAAGAGGGCTCAGTCTGCTGCATTAACAACTCTGACACCTTCCCTGTCAACCAAGAGCCAGTCAAGTCTCTCCCTATCAAGTCTGTGCCTGCCAGGTTGAGGTCTGTTTCAGTCACTGCTGAGTTCACTGTTATTCCTCCAGAGTCGGCTGAGTTAGCTGCAGATACTACAGAGGATGACGAACTCACATCAACCTGTCCTAAGCAGAGAAGAGGAAAAGCCCATGTAGAGTTGTCTTTGGACCCTGAGGTTTCCCATCCAGTGACATTTTCAAGACCACTTTCTAATAGTTCCATGTCCTGTAAGACTGCATCCGCCCATTCTGTTATGACCAAGGAGGCCTTTACCGAGCCAGCTTCAGATGATGATGATCCAGTCAAGCCCATTCCTCTCACCCTGGAGACTATCAAGCCCGATCCAGTCAAGCTCATTCAAGGATCTGTCAAGTCTAATTTCATCCCTCAGTCTGTAAGGTCTGTTTCCTACTTGTCACAATCAACCAAGTGATCTCCTATCTTCGCTGAGTCAACCGGGCTCTCTACCTCTCTCCCTGTGTTGGTCAAGTCCGCTACAGAAGCGACCCAGCACTCTGAGACACGTCGCAGGCGGAAGAAGAGAGAGGCTGGTGTTCCGTCTAATTCTCTCCCTGTTTTGCCCATTGAGACTATGCCAAAGAGTCCAACCATTCCCACAGATTGTGTGCACCCCTGTCATGTCTCGTCCACTGAAGATGACACTGCCTGCCGTGTTGTGTTCCCAGAAGCTCTTCCTGAGCTAGTTGCTCCTGTCATGGCCACGGGGGCCGATGCAGTGACTTTCACCTCACCAGTATTGGCCACGGAGGCCAGTTCCATACCATCTGCTCTCTCAATAACTTCTACGGACGCCATCCCCACCAGTCATGTCAAGTCCAAAAATGTTCCTGCAAGTCATGTAGATCCAACAGAGATTCCTGTTAAAGTAATGTCTTCAAAGACTACTCCTGAACGATCTACTCTCAAAGTGCTGGCCACAAGGATCATTCCAGCGGCTCTCACTCAGCCCGTTATGGTCAAGGAAGCCGTCTCTGAGTTTCCTGCTGTTCCTGTGGTTTCCCCAGAGGCTGTTCCTGTGCGGCCTGCTCTTAATGTTTTGGCCATGGAGGCCATTCCAGAGGCTGTAAGTCAGCCTGTTATGGCCACGGAAGCCATCCCTGAGCACCCCGCTCTCTCAGTCACAGCCATGGAGGTCTTACCCAAGCAGCCTGTTGACTTAGCTGCTGAGGCCTTTTCTGACACTCTGACCAGCTTGCTCCGTTCTGCAAAGGAGATTCTTGCCACCCTTGCAGTGGCCATCAAGTATGAAGTTCCCGAGTCCGCTCCAGAGAGCATGGTCCCCGAATCCGCTCCAGAGAGCGCAGTTCTCGAGTCCGCCCTGGAGGGCGCAGTGCCTGAATCCGCTCCAGAGAGCGCAGTTCTCGAGTCCGCCCCGGAGGGCGCAGTGCCTGAATCCGCTCCAGAAAGTGCAGTTCCCGAGTCCGCCCCTGAGAGGGCAGTTCCCGAGTCCGCCCCTGAGAGGGCAGTTCTTGAATCCGCCCCGGAGGGCGCAGTTCCCGAGTCCGCCCCTGAGAGGGCAGTTCCCGAGTCCGCCCCTGAGAGGGCAGTTCCCGAGTCCGCCCCGGAGGGGGCAGTTCCCGAGTCCGCCCCGGAGGGGGCAGTTCCCGAGTCCGCCCCGGAGGGGGCAGTTCCCGAGTCCGCCCCGGAGGGCGCAGTTCCCGAATCCGCTCCGGAGAGCGCAGTTCCCGTGTCCACCCCTGAGAGGGCAGTCCCCGAGTCAGCCCCAGAGGGCGTAGTCATCCAGTCCGCTCCAGAGAACGCTGTTCCCAAACCTACCCTAGAGAAAGCTGTCCCCTGGAAGTCAAATCACGGCTATTCCCTCGAAGTCAAGAAGAGTCACTGTTGTTCCTTTAATGTCAAGTTGCGTCAGTCCCATCAGAGCCAAGTCACATCATGCCCGAGTCACGTCTCGCCCTAATGTTCAGAGTCTGCACCCAAGATGACGGCCAAGCCTAAATCCCCGGCCAAGATGGCCGCCGTTCCTGTACTCCAGGCCAGGATTGCCACCAAGCCTGAGTTCTCGGATTCAGCCCCTAAGCCAGTTCCAGTAGTCCTGGAGGGCGTCTCCGTTTCTGGCTCTATGCCAGTTGCTGTAGCCCCGGAGGGTGTCTCAGATCCAGCCCTTAAACCAGTGCTTGTTGCCCTGGAGGGCGTCCCTGCTCCAGCCCCTGAGTCTGCTCCAGCCCTTGAGTCTAATCCAGAGTCCGCGCCAGCCCCTGAGCCCGCTCCAGTGTCGGCTCCAGCCCCTGTGCCCAGCCTAGTGTCTGCTTCTGCCCCTGAGGAAGGGTCCAAGTCTCTTCCTGCTACCCTTAAGAATACCCCTGTCACCCAGTCCAGTTGGAGGTCCAGACCAGTCAGGCCAGTTCCCACCCCTCCCTTCCCACCCTCTCTGTCTCCCAGTTTAGGTTCCCTTCGGCCAGGAACCCCCTGGTCAGCCGTGAACTTTTTGCCTGGTCCTGCCCCCACCCACCCCTTCCCTCCCTCTATGTCGGTGCCTCCTGTGATGTTGCCCGGTTTGGACGCCTGGAGGCGTCCTTTGGAGAGGGGGTACTGTCAGGGATCGCCTCTGACAGTCATGTCTGTTCTGTCTTTGTTTAATGTGTCTATGTTTGTGTGTCTGAGCACATGGCTTTGTCTTTGTTGTTGTCTGCCATGTGCTCCTCTTGTCCCACCTCCTTGTTTCCCGTTTCCACGCCCCCTTGTTTAGGTCTCATTTGTCTGAGTGTTATCACCTGTTCCCCTCGTTTGTATGAGTGTTCCCAGCTGTTCCTCATGTATCCTGTCCCCTTTATTAGCGTGCACCTTCCCTCTTGTCTTTGCCAGTTCGTTGTTAATTCTACCTCAGTGTGAGTGTGTTTCAGTCATAAATTATTGCTCGTCTACCTTTTATATACTGTAAATACCCTGCCTAGTTGTTCGTGGATCCCTGTCTTTTCCCCAGTCCTGTCTTGTCCAGCAGACGGTGCTCCTGGCTCGAGTGTGGAGTGGCTTCCACTCAGGTTCCTGTCAGGCCCAGCAGCTAACTTCCAGCTTCTAGCCACCTCGGCTCCCTACAGGACTGTTACCTGGACTCAGTGGTCATTCTCACCGCCTGCCTGTCAAGTTCCTCCCTGCCCTTTGTTTGGACTGTGTTCACTCCCCTCCTCACCTTCTCTTGTCTGCCTGTTGTTCAATAAATAACCATCACTGTTCATTCTGCGTTTGAGTCCTCCCTTATAGAAACCCTGACATTTTCCCCCTCAGAACTGACAAACTCGCTACTGCTGAGGTAAATTGAGTTATAAAGTCCGAAGTACAACATATAAAAAAAAAAAAAAATCTAAATTGTGAGCTAAAATAGGTAAATGTAATATGACGCAGTCTGCTGCAGCAGATTTCCACTGCTGTCGCTTTAAGACCAGACGCACAGATCATATATTTTGACACATCTGTATTTCTCCCAACTGTTCAAATTCACTCAAGACACAACTGACTGCATTTCCATGAATACTCTCCTAGATGGTTTATTTTGACATTACTTTTCGTGTAAGTGTGTAGCAATAACATGCAAAAGAGAACTTAATTCAGCATTCGCACGCTGACTAAGAGGCGCTTTCAGTGAGCACACTTTGGGTGTGTATGTATGCAAAGAAACCAGCAGGCTTTCAAGTACTGGCAAGACTTTTAAACATGTGCGAATATGTAATGTCACTTTCGTAATAATGCATTGAATCAGTAAAATTTCCATCAACTGTCCCTGAACTCGGCTGTACTCAGCAATAATTCCTGAGTCCGAAAAGCTCGAGGTCAAGTCCGAGTCAAAATGCATCTAAGTCCGTGACAAGTCCGAGTCCGCAAAAAATTCTACTCAAGACAGGACTCAAGTCTGAGTACAAGTCTAAATACCCCAACTCTACCAATTTATACTTTTTTTATTAGGAAACTTCTCTTCTTCTGCTTTTGCTTCCTTGTGGAAGTGTTCTCATTTAAGAGTTTTATTTTTGGGCCATAGTACACTTTTACAGTAGAAAAAAAATAATTTCTTTATGTACATTATTCATACCCCTTCATTTTTTTTCACATTTTATGTTGCTGCCTTATGTTAAACTACTTTAAATTACTTTTTTCCCACATCAATCTACACTCCCTAATCCATAATGGCAAAGCAAAAAATAGGTTTTTAACATTTGTGCAAATTTATTAAAAATTAAAAACTGAAAAGATCTCGTTGCATAACTATTCATACCCTTTTCTGGGACACTCGAAATTTAGCTCAGGAGCATTCATATTGCTTCTAGATGTTACTACACTTCGAGTGTAGAAGGTCTACACCTCTCCGAAAAGGTCTAACAGCTGACAATGCATATCAGAGCAAAAACCAAGTCCTGAGGTCAAGATAACTGCATGTAGAGCCCAGTGACAGACTTGTGTTAAGGCAATGATTTAGGGAAGAGTTCAGAAAAAAATCTGCTGCATTGAAGGTTCACAGAAGCATACGCCTCCATTATCCATAATGGAAGACGATTGGAACAACTAGGACTCTAGAAAATGTCTGCCAGCCCCCATCCAAGCTGACAGAGCTTGAGAGGTGAAAAGGTGAGGCAAAGAATGGCAGATAATTGCCAAATGCAGATGTGCAAAGCTGATCACATCATACCCAAAAAGACTTGAGGCTGTAAATGTTGGTTTTGGAAAACAACAATTACATCATTGTTAACTTAAGTAATAAGCTGCAATGATTTGAGCATTTTCATATGGTCACATTCCAGTAGATTTAAATCATTGTGGACTAAAACCATTCTTCAGAAGACAAAAACTTTTGCTTCCTCATTTGCTACACAGGAGAGAAATGACAAACTGAAAAGGTTCTTCTAAGAACTGCTCATTAAGGGTTTCTTTGGGTAACCAAAAAAAAAAAATGTGTTAACTATTGATAAGACTATTAAATATCAGGCCATCGTTCATACCGTTCACACCCTGGAGAGATGATTCCAGCTAAGATGTGCTGGGATCCCCCTATTAGCACCCTGCCCCAAGCAATACACCTGTCTCACGGGCCTGTCCCTCGTAAATGCAGTGCATGTTTAGGAATGTGAAACTCCCTGAAAACAGAGAAAATAACTAGCGTTTGTCTGATTATCAGGAGGCCTGTACAGAAACTGTGCTCACAGATTTCTACAGAACGTGCAAGTTTGGGCAAATCTGATAATGCTTTTAACTACCTAATGAACCTTTAGTTGGATTACTGTTGTTAACTCTAACAGAGCATCCCATAGGTACAAACTGGAGATCTCCTAGTGTCGTTTTCAATAAAATGTCCTCATAAAATTATTATTACGTGGGCTGGAATTTTTCATAATCAGCTAAACATCGAGAAAGCTTTTTAAAAAGACATTAGTGGTAATATCAGAGTAGTCTAACGTGTCTATAATGGAGATTACTGTATAATGACCTGAGTATATTTTTCTCTGATAATATTTCAGCAATTATGTATTATGTTTACTATTAGCTGTTTAATAGAATTAGTGATGCCACATTCAAGAATAAAGCACTCTTTGAATCTAATCAGTAAAATAGGTTTGCAATACACTCTTAAAAATAAAGGTTCTTCACAATGCAATAGAAGTCTAAATGGTTCCATTAAGAACCTTAAACATCTGAAGAACTTTTCTGTTTCACAAAAAGGTTTTTGGTGGCGAAAGAAGGTTCTTCAGATTATGAAAAGGTAAGAAAGAGTTGGTTCCAAAAATGGTTCCTCCATGGCATTGCTTGAAGAACCTTTTAAAGCACCTTTATTTTTAAGAGTGTAGGTCTGAATTTTTTTACGATTCACTTTAATTCACTGAATCATTTGCTATAGTTTCTCAGACCAAAATAGTAATGGCACAGTTTATAAGATCTATGCCCTTGTGAAAAAGTAGTGCACTTAATTAAAAATATACTTTAGACTTTCATGACATGATACTTAAATATGTTTTAAAAAGTGCAATTTACTTTAAAGAACATTTTTCACAATGCTTTAAAGAAGTACACTTGTTTTGAGGTGTTGACTACTAAAACACGTCACGTATTTGATTAAATTTTAACTAGTGTCTTATTAAACATTACATTTAAAGTTAAGCTATTTCAAATGTAGCAAACTGCAATGTAATCATTATAAATGTCATTTCAAATACATTGAAATACTTTACATACAAGTATATTTTAGTTTACCATGAATCCTTGTCAGTACATTCAACAGTACACTATATTTAAAAAACAGTAAACGTATGAAATTAAATATAAATATGCACTTAAGTTCTACATAAACAAAAAAGAACTGTACATTTGAATTGTGTTAAATATAAATTTAATGATGTTGTATCATTTGTTAATGATGAAGCATGTACAGTTTGTAAATGACTCTGTACTGCAGACAATTTATGGCCATAAATTTACAACAGAGTATCTAAATCTGGGTACATTTTTGTTGGGGCCTGTCTTAGAAAGGCTAGCAAGATCTGTTTTTAAGCCTGAATTAGCCTTTGTATGTTTTACTTCTGACATTTCTATTGAATGATAGTTAATTTTTTAAAAGAGTTCTGCATAAAACGAATCTGATAATTTATTTTGATTGACTTGTTTTTGACACCTGTTACAAATACTGTGTTTTACTGCCCCAACGGGTTTCAGGATTTACATTAATTGTCGATCTTTCCCGAAACACTGACATCACTGCGCTGCTTGGAAGATTGTTTAGAATTCCTATGCACTGCTGGGATCTTTAACTGAAACCACAGCGCGAACATGTTTCTAAAAACATATGCAGGACACCATAGTGGTAATTTAGTTAATTTAAACGGTTTGAAACCTTCTGGAAATGTTGAAAGCATACTGTTTAATGTGATTTTTACATATAAGATATTTAATTTGATTTGATTCTATTATTACTTAATAATTACTTAAAATATTCATATTGAAAGTTATAAACATCAGGGGCAATTAGCTTATTATAATGGTGAAAGCAAACGCAATATGTTACATTTATCTAAACATAAAGCTGAATGCAATATGTTTAATTTGTTCCATTGTTTTAAATGTTACATTAAAAAAATGTAACCAGTTCTAAAGAAAATATTCATTTATTTCTTATTTTCAAGGCCTACAGTACATTTCTACAAGACTGCAAATAACAACTTAGTTTGTTCCTTTTCATACAAATTATAATTACAGGGGCAAATTATCAATGAATAAAGATTTTACCTACAAAATGAGACATCACCACAGTCTCATTTACCTATTTTGGAGAAAACTTAACATGCTATTTAGCACCAGATACTAGTTTGCTTTGAAACTGCTGTGAAACATTTTCACATTTCAGTTTAATAAACCCACATCTGCACAGGATAAACAATGATATTGCTTATTGTGCCTCTTGTAGACATGTCATCTGAAAAGTGCAGCAAAATGCACCATATTTCAGGTTTTGCATAAACGTAGACAGAGTAACATATTTCCAATGCAGCCTGGGTTGCTTTGGACACAACTATTGATAACATGAGGAATAAATGTCATCCTGATCAATAACTCATCAGCTGAGGATCAATACGGTCAGGGTGTTAGTCAGATAACAATTTCAGATTTGGAGAGAGCTGGAGCTTTTACCAGTTATACTCTTAAAAATTAAACGTGCTTCATGATGCCATAGAAGAACCTTTTTTGTCTAAATGGTTCCATAAAGAACCTTAAACATCTGAAGAACCTTTCTGTTTACCCAAAAGATTCTTTTTGGTGAAAGAAGGTTCTTCAGATTATAAAATGGTAAGAAAGAGATGGTTCTTTAAAGAACCTTTGACTGAATGGTTCCTTGTGGAACCAAAAATGGTTCTTCTATGGCATCGCTTGAAGTACCTTTTAAAGCAACTTTATTTTAAAGAGTGTAGTTTGCACAAAAAGGCAGTTGCAAAGATGATCTAAATGTTTTTAGTGTTGCTAGAGTGTTACTATGTAGGTGGTTGCTGATGTAATTATACTTGCAGTAATATCACGCCTTTCCTCTCCCCAACAAGCTCCATGTCATGCTTCCACATTTTAAATAAATCAAAACTTACATGTTGCTGTCAGAATTGCATCACCAGTGTAGATCACATTTTTGTTCCAGGTTTCAGAGAAAGGTGCTCTGCAGTGCATGTTGGGACAGGTTTTATTCCATATAGTGGTGCCTTCTGCGTGGAAGAGCCTGTTTTTTCTGAACTGTAGTCCCCAGTGGATTTCAGTTTTCTTTTCAAATAATGGCACATCTAGTCAGAGCATCGTCACAAATGCATTTCCAGGCAAATAGATACTTGCGTTTCGAATAAACAATGGGGTAGAAGTTCAATCAGGGTTTCCACACTTTTTGACTGATGAGTTAGTAAGTACATTTCATTTATACAGCGCATTTAAACATAACAAAACTATCCAAATACAAATACAATTAATTACAATAATCTAAACAAGAGGTAATAAAAGCATGAATAACCTTTTTCCATGTATTGGAAATAATATGCAGTTGATAAGAACTGTTCTTAACAACAGAATTTGTTTGGATAAACATATTTTAAATATAGTCCAGGATGACACCAAAGATCCTAACCTGGGAGGAAATTGAAGAGGAAATGATTGCCCAGCTCCTTAATAAGACCACTCCACAATTTTGGAGGGCCAAAAACAATAATTTCTGATTTGTCCTCATTAAGCCAGAGAAAGTTATTTGAAATCCATATATCCCAGATACATTCCAACAATGGTCGAATGGAATCGCCAGTTTTCAATGGCAGGTGCAGCTGTGTATCGTCAGCATATAAATTAAATTAAACATTGTACTTCTTAATAATGTTCTCCAGTGGACGCATACATAAGTTAAAAAGAAGTAGGTCCAGAATAGAGCCCTGAGGTACTCCACTAATAATAGGAGCAGAAGATGAAGAGAAATTACCTAACTCTACAGAAAAAGACCTGTCTTTGTTTGGAAATAATTCACGGTTGATAAAAACTGTTCTTAACAACAGAAATTATTTGTTTGGATAAACATAACTACATGACGATACTAAGGTTCCTATTTGAGGGGAAATGATTGCCCAGCTCCTTAATGAGATTACTCCTCAATTTTGGTGGACAAAAAAACAATTATTTCTGATTTGTCCTCATTAGGTTGAAAAAGGTTATTTGATAACCATTTCTGAATGTCCCAGATACATTCCAACAATGGTCGAATGGAATCGCCAGCTTTCAACAGCAGGCACAGCTGTGTATCAGCAGCATATAAATTAAATGAAACATTGCGCTTTCTAATAATATCCCCCAGTGGACACATATATACTGTAAGTTAAAAAGAGACAGGCCCAGAATAGAGCCCTGAGGTACTACACTAAGAATAGTAGAGATTAAGACAATTTACTCTATTAAACTCAATTAACACTAAAGAAAATTGCCTGTCTTTAAGATATAAGCTAAATCTAAGATGAACCTAAACGCCAAATAAGAACTTTATGATCTACAGTTTAAAATGCAGCTGTAAGATCAAGTAGCATCACTACAGCACTTTTACAAACATCAACTGCAAGCAAAACATACTAAGATACGCAGTAAAACCAGATTGAAAAGGTTCTAATTAGTTTCCAGTCATTCATGAACGGTAGAATTGAATTGAATAAATAAATACATACATATAAAGACAAAATATAGTGAGTTGCAGTTTTGTGTGAAATGACCTTTGATGTCAGAGGTCAGAGGAGAACGGCCAATTTAGCAGATTGCCAAATGATCAATGCTTTAATTAAACCAGGCTTCCTTTTCCCAATGATCTCCAATTTCGATGAGCCTGTGAGAACTGGAGCCTCATTTTTTCTGTTCTTATTTGACAGGAATGCCACCCAATGTGGTCTTATGCTGCTTTTGCCCGTCTGCTTCAACGTTCGACATTTACAGATGCTTTCAGAGATGCTCTTCTTCATATGTCAGTTGTTTTTGAGTTACTGTTGTTGTTCTATCCCATTCTCCTCTGACCTCTGATCAGGTCATTTTAACCCACAAAACTGCCACTCACTGGATATTTTCTCTTTTTTGGACCATTCTATGTAAACCCTAGAGATGGCTGTGCATGGAAATCCCGTATATAAGCAGTTTCTATAATAGTCAGATCAGCCCGTCTGGCCACATTTAAGGTCACTTAGGCCACATTTACACTGCAGAGGCCTCATTTATAAAGTGTGCATACACACAGATTTGATCTTATAGTGTGAGTACATTTAAATCCATGCCAGTACTCATATTTGTAAAAACTGCCTTTGACGTGGAAAAGTGCTTAGCGTCAAGTCAGGGTCTGAGCAAGACCCACACTTTTTTTTGTCAGAATACTGCAGGTTTTTGTAAATGTAAGCTGCTCTTGCAGCTCTCTGTTCTAAATGAAAGGATTTAGATGATGACATATATCTTTTATATGTTAATGACATTAATTAGAAGTCATTTACAAGGCAGAGAGCTGAAACCATTCAGTTGTGGGCAGGTTCAAGATAATTTGTGATTCATAGATTGCATATCTGAAAGAGAGGTGTATGCATATTTGAGAGATGATCGTAAGATCACATTTAGAATGGATTCTTTGCAACATTTTATAAATGAGGCCCCAGTTCTTGATGCCAACCCAAGGTAGATATATTGACAGATGGCCAGATCTGCAAAACAAAACCCTTCATCAAAATATTAAAGTTTTGAACTTCCAAAATGCAGTTTAGGTGCAGCTTCAAAGGGCTCTAAACAATCCCAGCCGAGGAAGAAGGGTCTTATCTAGCCAAACGAATTGACTATTGATATACTTTTTAACCTCAAATGCTCGTCTTGTCTCGTCTCTGAGATGCACATGCATAGTCTGTGTGATCTGGGTCAATAGAGTTAGGGTATGTCAAAAAACTTCCATCTCGTTTTCTTCCCCAACTTCAAAATCATCTTACATCGCTGCAGAAGTACCGACCAAGTGTTTACAAAGTGAACATACAAAGTAGATCAAATGCCCTTTACAAAAAAAGGTAAAATAGCATTGTAGGACGATTTTGAAGTTGAAGACGAAAATGAGATAGGAGTTTTTCAACATACCCTAACTGTATTACACAGACTACGCATACGCATCGCAGAGACAAGACAAGACAAGACAAGCATTTGAGGTTAAAAAGTATATAAATTGTCAATTTGTTTTGAAAATAACTGATCGTTTTGCTAGATAAGACCCTTCTTCCTCAGCTGGGATTGTTTACAGCCCTTTGAAGCTGTTTTTAAACTGCATTTTGGAAGTTCAAACTTGGAAGCACCATACATATCCATTATTTGGAGAGAAATCCTGAAATGTTTTCTTCAAAAAACATAATTTCTTCACGACTGAAGAAAGAAAGACATGAACATCTTGGATGACAAGGGGGTGAGTACATTATCTGTAAATTCTTGATCTGAAAGTGAACTACTTCTTTAAATCACCATTCCGATGCTCGATTTGACTTTCAGCAGATTGTCTTGACCATGCCTAAATGCATTGAGTTCTGCCATGTGATTGGCTGATTAGATAATCGTTTTAACTTCGATGATTAGGCCTGGAAATAACAGTCAAATTCTGATATTTTCTGTTTTTCATGACTTTGAGGGCCTTTGTGCAAGCTCTGATTGTGCAAAGCAATGTTTATTAAAAATAGGCTTATAAATGAACGTTTTTTACATTGCTCTGCATATGTTTCGCCACAGGGTGCATGTTATAAGAAGCCATTAAGTATAATAGGCATCTCCACCAACTGCTGTTTAGTTCCACTAAAGTGAATCTCTTCTGTAAGCATGAATAGTGAGAGTACTTTCACTTTCATTTCCAGTGAACATGCTAGCTTCCAACTTTCACCATGACAACACGTCACAGAGTTGACATGCTTTGGGAAACCTTCAGTGCCTGAGGGAAATGAAATTACGTCAACTGCAACAGAACAATGCATCTTGTCCTGAAAAAATTATTCTTTACCGTTACAGCTTGGTGTTTTCTCGTCGTACTTCTCTGCTTCTCAAACTCGTTACGTGATGTATTCTATTTTTCAACAGTCGAATTGTGATCTTTTTTTAATTAATTATTTAATTTCTACAATAATAAATGCATCACAGTTACTATTTATTAAAACGAAAACCAGAAAAAACATATAAAAATAAATAAATGAATAAATATTAATATTTTATTTCAGATCATATCTCATTTGTACTAAAATAAAATAACAAAAAACTATATAAACATTTTAAAACAACAAACACTAATAAAAGTAAGGAAAACAACACAATCACTAAAACGTTAACTATATATCTAAAGAAAATAATACAAATCATATTTAAACAGTGGAAAAACAGTTGCAACAGTGCTCTAATGTGCCACCCATAGTATCAGTTAAACACCCCCACACTTTCCACTGACAGGAACTTCCTCAAGAAATACCAGAATCTGAGCATCCCAAAAAAAGATGTCCTCTTTCATTTTGACCCAGCTTGACAGGTGTGGAATGCCAGGTATCATTTCTCAAGGTATAAAAGGCACAATGTCACATCAGCATCTCACAGCATCTCAGCTTCAGCTACACAAACTGAAAAACAGCACAACCAGGCGAGAAAACAGGTGAGAACTTCTGAAAACATTTCAAGTGTTCTACATAATTTGCATATACTGTATATGAGGTATACATGCGATTCTATTTTTTCTTACTAATGATGATTTATTGCATGATTTCAGAAAATATGGTCTGGATTAGAATCTCCATCATTTGCATGTTCATATCTCTGCTGGAAGCCCATAAGGAGTGCATAAAACACATCAAATGGGGACATCTGATTCAGTCTTTAAATTCAATGGTACGTGTCCTTAAAACACAACTCTGACTTTTACTCAGTGTATTGCATTGTAATAAAACATATATGCTTTGTGTTTTCAAAGGGCACTGCCATATCTCATGATTGTGCATTTGATTATGAAGAAGCCAGTCTGTGTGATCCACGTCACCTGGCCAATCTGGTTTGTACATCTGTCTTCCTTCCATGTGTTCATATTTTATATAAGGTTACAACCCTAAGATTAATGTTTTGCTCTTTACAGGTGGATCACGATGCAATCCTTCTGGTCAACATTGTCAAGAGAACGGAAACAATGTACAAGGAGAATCCAAACCCACAGACGTTTATCGAGGCTCTTCATTACACCCGTCATACCCTGAGCAAATGTGTAAGAATCACAAATGTGCTATTATAAAGTTTAATACAGCCACATAGCTCATAAACATGTCAATCATGTTGTTGTTTTTTCTCTTTGTAGGTTCATCATTCTGACAATGCTGAAAATGAATCTGTGACCACATGCTTCAATAAATTAGAAGCTTTTCTTAAGAAAAAGGTAAGATCCTAAAGTCTGTCTATCTATCTATCTATCTATCTATCTATCTATCTATCTATCTATCTATCTATCTATCTATCTATCTATCTATCTATCTGTCTGTCTGTCTGTCTGTCTGTCTGTCTGTCTGTCTGTCTGTCTGTCTGTCTGTCTGTCTATCTAATGTCTATTTTTCCGTCTGTCTAATGTCTGTCTGTCTGTCTATCTAATGTCTGTCTGTCTAATGTCTATCTGTCTGTCTCTGTCTATCTATCTAATGTCTATCTAATGTCTTTCTGTCTGTCTATCTATCTATCTATCTAATGTCTGTCTGTCTGTCTGTCTGTCTGTGTATCTATCTAATGTCTTTCTGTCTGTCTATATGTCTGTCTGTCTAATGCCTATCTGTCTGTCTGTCTATCTATCTAATGTCGGTCTGTCTGTCTGTCTGTCTGTCTGTCTGTCTATCTAATGTCTATCTGTCTATCTATCTAATGTCTATCTGTCTAATGTCTTTCTGTCTGTCTATCTGTCTGTCTGTCTAATGCCTATCTGTCTGTCTATCTGTCTAATGTCTATCTGTCTGTCTATCTAATGTCTATCTGTCTGTCTGTCTGTCTGTCTGTCTGTCTGTCTAATGTCTATCTGTCTGTCTGTCTGTCTGTCTGTCTGTCTGTCTGTCTGTCTGTCTGTCTATCTGTCTGTCTGTCTGTCTAATGTCTATCTGTCTATCTGTCTGTCTTTCTGTCTATCTATCTAATGTCTATCTTTCTGTCTGTCTAATGTTTATCTGTCTGTCTATCTGTCTAATGTCTAACTGTCTGTCTGTCTAATGTCTATCTGTCTGTCTATCTTTCTGTCTGTCTAATGTCTATCTGTCTGTCTGTCTGTCTAATGTCTGTCTGTCTGTCTGTCTATCTGTCTAATGTCTATCTGTCTGTCTGTCTGTCTATCTGTCTGTCTATCTGTCTAATGTCTATCTGTCTGTCTGTCTGTCTATCTAATGTCTATCTGTCTATCTATCTAATGTCTATCTGTCTGTCTGTCTGTCTGTCTATCTAATGTCTATCTGTCTGTCTGTCTAATGTCTATCTGTCTATCTATCAAATGTCTATCTGTCGGTCTGTCTAATGTCTATCTGTCTGTCTAATGTCTGTCTGTCTATCTAATGTCTATCTGTCTGTCTGTCTATCTATCTAATGTCTATCAATCTATCTATCTATCTATCTATCTATCTATCTATCTATCTATCTATCTATCTATCTATCTATCTATCTATCTATCTATCTATCTACCTATCATCTATCTATCTATCTATCATCTATCTATCTATCTATCTAATGTCTATATATATTTTTTTCAGACCCACTCACATTGTGCATGGGAAATCATTAATTCAAAAGTGAGGGAGGTTCTTCAGAGGCTGGAGAAACGCTCTGTCAGAAGGCGACGTTAGAGACTTCAAGTTGCAAGTTATTCATGTATTAATGCATTAATGTATTAACTAACATGAACAGTCATTCACTGTTTGTTCATGTTAGTTCACAGTGCAATAACTAATGTTAACGAACAACTTGTGATTTTAATAATGCGTTAACTAAGATTTTTAAATGCTGTAGATGAATTGCTCATTCTTAGTTCATGTAAACTACTGTAGCTAACTAATGTTAACTAATGTTAACTAATGAACCTTATTGTTAAGTGCTACATATAAGCTTAATTTAAAATGTCTATATATTTTAAGAAATGTACATAATATACAAACTGTTTAAGATGTAATCATGAACAGATTATTGCTGTGTGAAATAAGCTTGATCAATATATAGTTTTTCAATTTTTTTTAATAAAATTGTTATGAAATACAAATACTGTAATGCACAAAATGTTTTTCATGATTTATTGAGCCATGAACAGACATTACTGGGATTCTTGATTATTTATATTTTTTACTGTTAAAATGTAAGCCCTCTTACCTACTATATGTCTATGATCTGAACGTGTGTCTTATCAATTTGTACTAATGCTACCTAATGTTACAATTTTACTACCTAATGTCAATGTTTTTGACAAACTTAATAAAGAAAAACTCATGAAATCTCTCTTACATTCTTCTGTCATATATGGTTTTTGAATGTATTGCATTTGTACAACATAACTGAGTAATTTTTATATATTAATTCTAACATAAATGATCTAAAACGCACATACACTGCCAGTCAAAAGTTTTTGAACAGTAAGATTTTTAATGTTTTTAAAGAAGTCTCTTCTGCTCACTAAGCCTGCATTTATTTGATCCAAAGCACAGTAAAAACAGTACAATTTTGAAATAATTTTACTATTTAAAAATAACTGTTTTCTATTTGAATATAGTTTAAAATGCAATTTATTCCTGTAATCAAAGCCAAATTTTCAGTATAACTCCAGTCTCCAGTGTCACATGATCCTTCAGAAATCATTCTAATGTGCTGATTTGCTGTTCAAGAAACATTTATTATTATTATTATTATTATTATTATCAACATTTAACACAGTTGAGTACATTTTTGCTTTAATGAATAAAAAGATCCAAAGATCAGCATATATCTGAAATAAAAAGCTTTTGAAACATTATACATTATACCATTCAAAAGCTTCAAGTCAATATAATTATTTATTTATTCCTGTAAGATATTATAAAAAAGTAATACTTTTATTTAGCAAGGATGCTTTAAATTGATCAAAACTGATCATAAAAACATTTATAATGTCACAAAACATTTCTATTTCAGATCAATGCTTTTTCTTCTGAACTTTTTATTTATCAAATGAAGTTGAAAAAAAGTCTTATTCAGCTGTTTTTAACATAATAATAATAATAATAATAATAATAATAATAATAATAATAATAATAATATTATTAATAATAATAATAATAATAATAATAATAATACTAATAATAATAATAATAGTAATAATAAATGGATTTTTGAGGAGCAAATCAGAAAATTATAATGTTTTCTCATGTGACTGGAGTAATGATGCTGAAAAATTCAGCTTTGGAATAAATTACGTTTTAAAATTTATTTTTTTGTAGTTAATAGTAAAACATATCTCAAAATTGTACTGTTTTGCTCTACTTTGGATCAAATAAATGCAGGCTTGGTGAGTAGAAGAGAATTATTTAAAAAATAAAATAAAATCTTACTGCTCCAAATCTTTTGACTGGTAGTGTATTTAAAAAGTGCATTGTCATTTGTTCATTTAAGGTACATCAGAATATAATTTCAAGTCTTAGAAATAAAAGCTTGTTTCAAGAAAACCTATTGCTGTATGTACTATTAAAATGACAGCATACAAGACTGAATGATGCTCCTCTAAAGGCATTTCCCTGCAGTTCTTATACTAACCAACAGACGGCAACATACTCTGAACATAGCGGTTGCAATGCTACTAAAATGACTAGCACAATTACAATAACGCCAATCTCATATTAATTATTCAGTTGTGCTGTAAACACAATTATAAGTACAAAAATCACCGGACGACAGAAATAAACTTAGGCCTACTGTAAATTTTATTTCAACGGTCTTGCTCTTTGACGGCATCTCAGTTTGCGGAAATACTAGTCGGACCATATTTGTCAGATGCAAACTTGTCGTCCCGCCTACATCATCTTCCTACACGGAAACGTCGCCGAGGGCGTTTACTATTGGTCAAAATTCTGACAGAAACGCGTAATCTGATTAGCCATTGGTTGAGAGAGCTGTCAGTCACAAATATTGTTTCTGCAGGTTCAGGAGAGGCAGCAGAGGACGTGCTGGAGGAGACCGCTGGAGAGAGAAGAGGAGAGGGGAGGACAGAGTCCCCGAAACGGCACAGTTTCACACAGAATTTTATTTATTCATTATTGTATTTTAACCTATTGTAAGTATTAAAAGGGAGAATGGCTCAGACGGACACCAAGAGGTTCTTTGAGAACCTGACTGGCGCTGGGAAAGCCATAGCAGTGCTGACAAGCGGAGGAGATGCGCAAGGTACATGACTCCTCAAGAGCACACTTTTATCATTCTGACATCTCGTAGTCATTTTGTTACATTGTATAACTTTAATTCCGTATTTTATCGCTGTGTTCAGAATGATTGTTACATAGTTTCACTTTGACACGTGCATTCTGATACATTGTAACATACAGGACGGTTCACGACTACCAGCGTTGAATTGGCTGTTCTGTCATTATACCAGTCGCTTTATAAATGAAACCTTGTTAGAATCCCATAGATTTGCTTCTCGTCAGGATGGATGTAATGGCCCTTGAAGGTCCGAAGGGATGAAAACGTAACGAGATAATCACAAGGTCACAGATTTTGAATTGCGATTTGTTTGAGTTGACGTTCAGGCTCAGTGTTATCATTTTAGATTTACTATTGCTTAGACTGGTTAATATTGGTTAAAAATGCAGGTGAGGAGGATGAGGAAGAGGATGAGGATGAAGCAGATCACACTAACGTTAAATACATATGAGCTCAGATGACAGAAGCGTTCATTTCTATCCTGTTTTGTTTTATTTAGATAAAAGACAGCTTTATTTTACGTCTGTTATGTAGCTGTTTAAGTGAACGAAATTACATTTATTCCGATATCAATACATGTCACTGCATTGCGGAATCATGTGACCTTCACGAACAGCGCGTAGCGTGTCTTCACAGCCTCCATCCATCCTAAAAGATTAAGATGCTTGCTTATGTTTGCTAAACACTAACCACCATCTTTGTGTTACCTCACCTTAGCGTTTTTTTCTGTCTGTCATTCATCGATATGATAATTTTGCCTCTTCATCAACCAGGAAGTTGCTGCGCGTTTCACAGTGGCTTTCTCGTGTTTATAGCTTGCAGATGCTAAAGGACATGATTCGTTCTTCACTAAGTGATGTGTTTGTAAAGAAGAGGTGAATTTAGGTGACTTCAGGGGTTTTGGGTATCTCCAAGTCCAGGTTGCGTACGTGAGGAACCGCTGCGCGTTTGAGACGAAGAGATACGTCACAGGAAGATGAGTCATGTGACCAACGCGCGCGGCTTTAAACCAATGTCACGTTTTACTATTCAAAAGCTTGGAGTCAGTTTTTTTGGAAAATATATAGAAATGTCTACTTTTATTGTGCAAGGGTTGTTTAAATGATCAAAAGTGATGATAAAATCAAAGAAACCTAAAAAATGCTCAGCTGTTTTCAACATTATAATAATAATAATAATAATAATAATAATAATAATAATAATAATAAATGTTTTTGAGCATCAAATGAGAAAATTAGAATGATTTCTGAAGGATCATGCGACTGGAGTAATAAATTAGCTTTGAAATCACAGGAAAAAATTACATTTTAAAATATATTCAAATAGAAAACAGTTATTTTAAATAGTAAAAACGTTTCAAAAGTTTGATGTTTTTGCTGTACTTTGGATAAAAATGTTTTTTTTGGAAAATATATATAAATGTATACTTTTATTGTGCAAGGATGATTTAAATGAATCAAAAGTGATTATAAAAATCAAAGAAACCGAAAAAATGCTCAGCTGTTTTTAACATTCTAATAATAATAATAATAATAATAATCAATGTTTTTGAGCAGCAAATTAGAAAATTGGAATGATTTCTGAAGGATCATGTGACTGGAGTAATGAATTAGCTTTGAAAACCACAGAAATGAATTGCATTTTAAAATATATTTAAATAGAAAACAGTTATTTTAAATAGTAAAAACGTTTCAAAAGTTTGATGTTTTTGCTGTACTTTGGATAAAAAAGCAGGCTTTTTTTGGAAAAGATATATAAATGTATACTTTTATTGTGCAAGGGTGATTTAAATAAATCAAAAGTGATGATAAAAATCAAAGAAACCTGAAAAAATGCTCAGCTGTTTTCAGCAAAATAATAATAATAGGCCTAATTGTTTCTGAGCAGCAAATAAGAAAATTGGAATGATTTCTGAAGGATCATGTGACTGGAGTAATGAATTAGCTTTGAAATCACGGGAATAAATTAAAATTTAAAATATATTCAAATAGAAAACAGTTATTTTAAATAGTAAAAATTTTTCAAAAGTTTAATGTTTTTGCTGTACTTTGGATAAAAAAGCAGGCTTTTTTTGGAAAAGATATATAAATGTATACTTTTATTGTGCAAGGGTGATTTAAATGAATCAAAAGTGATTATAAAAATTAAAGAAACTTGAAAAAATGCTCAGCTGTTTTCAACATACAGTAATAATAATAATAACAATAATAATAATAATAATAATAACAATAATTGTTTTTGAGCAGCAAATGAGAACATTAGAATGATTTCGGAAGGATCATGTGACTGGAGTAATGAATTAGCTTTGAAAACCACAGAAATAAATTACATTTTAAAATATATTTAAATAGAAAACAGTTATTTTAAATAGTAAAAATGTTTCAAACATTTAATATTTTTGCTGTACTTTGGATAAAAAAGAAGGCTTTTTTGGAAAAGATATATAAATGTATACTTTTTTGTGCAAGGATGATTTAAATGAACGAAAGATGATGATAAAATCTAAAAAACTTGAAAAAAAAAATGTTTTTGAGCAACAAATGAGAAAATCTGAATGATTTCTGAAGTATCATATGACTGGAGTAATGATGCTAAAAATTCATCTTTGAAATCACAGGAATAAATTACATTTTAAAATATATTCAAATAGAAACAGTTATTTTAAGTAAAAATGTTTCAAACGTTTAATGTTTTTTCTGTACTTTGGATAAAAAAATGCAGGCTTGGTGAGCAGAAGAAACTTCTTAAAAAAAAACATAAAAAAACAAAACAAAACAACTTTTGACTAGCAGTGTACCTTCAAAAAAAAAAAAAAGATTATTTTGTGAATCTAGTCATATAAAACAATTTTATTGTCTTAAATAAAATCAGTTAATTCTTCTACCTTTAATTCAAAGACTACTGGTTCCTTTAGGAAAATGCTAGTCTAGTTTATAAAACCATTCAGGCACCTCTTTTAAAAGAAGTGTGCATTTGTAGTGTACTTCAAATCTTAAAAGTATATTTTAAGAAACTGTTCTTGCATACAAAATTAATTACATAAAAAGCTGTAAAAATAGTACACCTTCATGACTATACACTTAAAAAGTGCACTTTGTAACACTGTCAAAAGTGTTACTTTAAAGTATTACTTTTAAAGTAAAGCATTAGTCTACACTTTTGAATGCTAAAGTGTACTTCTTCACAAGGGACTTCACTGCAGCTCTTGTGAGAAATGCAAATGTTCTCGTTTTGGATTATAGTGTAGGTAACTTTGTGAAAAAAAAAAAAAATACATACAATTTCATGGTAGGTTAATGATTCATAGATGCAGTGTGTCATTTCTGTAGTGCCTCTGATCTGATGTAACTCACATGTAATATTAGTCATTTCAGTGGGTTAGTGTATATCTGCACGCATCCTAATCACAGTACATGTTATGGATGAGTTCACTCTTTAAATCTTTAAAGCAGCTGCAGGACATAAATAACAAGACTGCATTCTTTGTCTGTTTAGATCTGTTTAGAGAATTGATCGTCAGTGACAGACTCAAAAGCTTGAGCTCACGATGACACTGAATTTTTCAGCGCCTGTAGGCCAGATCTCTCACCTAGACGCATTTCCCACCTAAACAGGTGGGACAAACGTAAAGACTGAAAGGGACCCAAGCCATACTGTATCTACAGGATATATCAGAGAGACTGTTGACTCAGTTGTTGACTTGGGCTCGTAAGCAAGCATCTAGAAACCACCAAGCAATGTTTTTCCAACATTGTTTGTATCGCCTTTCTACCACAGAACAATTAAAACAAATGTGACCCTGGACCACAAAACCAGTCTGTTCTGGCGATATCACTTTTAGCATAGCTTAGCGTAGATCATTGAATCCTATTAGACCAATAGCATCGCGTTCAAAAATGACCAACGAGTTTTGGTATTTGTCCTGTTTAAAACTTGACTCTTCTGTAGTTATATCGTGTACTAAGACCGGCAGAACATGTAAAGATGCGATTTTTTAGGCCGATAAGATTAGGAACTACACTCCCATTCCGGCGTAATAGTCAAAGAAGTTTGCTGCCGTAACATGGCCGAAGCAGGCGTAGTAATATCACGCAGCACATCGCAGCACAACGTGACCAATTGCATGCACAGGGAGCGTTCCTCGTCGGAAGTAACCTAGTTGGGAACTAATTTCAGGCGCTGCGTGATATTACTGCGCCTGCTGCGTCCATATTACGGTGGGTCTAGCTTGAAAGCTCTAGGAGTAGTAGTGTTCAGAAATTTAGTCTAAGAAGAAAAATAAAAAGCTTAAATAGCAGATCAGTAATTATGAATTACTTTTCATTTTTGTGTAAGCTGTTTCTTCGACACAGTCTGCTGAAATCGAATTGAATCACCTATGTTATTCAGTCTGAAACTGTGTGTGTTCGTGTTTAAGGAATTGAGCTGTTCTGTTTTTCACAGTGGCTCGTTCTTACTCATTCCTTCATGGTCAATTGTAATGTGTTGCCTAGTAACAGCAGTGTAGCATTACATTTATTTTATGTAATAGACATAGCATAGGTTATTGCGATTTAAAAAGCTAGTATTTCTAATCCAGTATCAGCATAGAGAGATATGAGATAAGAGCAACATTTGACCAAATATAGCAGAGAAGGCCTCCAGAGAGGCCTACAAGGTTTTATAACATGCTGCAGAGTGTTGCAGTAATCCTCAAATTACAATATCAAGTGCAAATCCAAACAAACAACCAGTTCGAACATGTTTTCCTAGTATTTTTCTACAGATATCCTGCTATAACGTAATCTGTCTGTTGTTCCTCTGCATACAGGGATGAATGCTGCTGTCCGGGCTGTGGTCCGTATGGGAATCTATGTAGGAGCCAAAGTGTACTTCGTTCATGAGGTCAGTCTCTAGTTTATACAAAATTTAGTGATTCTGAGTGATTTGTCTTTACAGTACATGCTTTGTATATGTATAATGATGTGTGAACATTAATAAGACAAACTAGTGTCAGTATTGTATAACATGTGAGTGCAATCACTCTTAATGTTGCCGTTCACTCTCTTTCAATGACCACTCAGTTATTTCCAATATAGAAATGTTAGGACTCAACAAGTACTATGAGGCCTTTCAATAAAATAAGTCATGTAAATGTGTGTATACAATGTTAATCCTTTTTAGAGTTGTTGGCATAGCAGACGTGTTTCCACAGTGGTTAGAAATAAAACCCCATGTATCTGGCCTCATATAAACACCATTTTCCATTCGCATCTCATAGCATCTCAGCCCTGCTAGAGGAGATGTCTGGCTGTGATAGGTCGGATATCTTCGCCCACTGTGCTTTTATGCAACTGCTTCGGTGAAGAAACCCACGCATGCATTTTCTTGTGCTTCCACACTCATTCTTAAAGGCAAAGCGTTCATTTGTTTGAGATGAGCATTTGCTAGCAGGGCTCTAGACTAACTTTTTGCACTGGTTGCACTGGTGCGCCTAACTTTTTTTCTTAGGTGCACCAGCACAAAAGTTAGGTGCACCCAAATTTTCAACCGCATCACATTTTACACCGTAGTTTTACAAGTTCACTTTTTTTTTACTTTTTTATTTTATTTATTTTTTAATCCCTGTCCATATAGGCAATATTGACTTGTAAATGATTAACTAACAATCTGGTCAATATAAAGTTCTTTATTTGAAGCATATTTTTTTCCCCAGTACTTTACCCTACTTTGTGTAATAACGAAAACATTTCAGTGAAAAAATAAGTCCAAAACTCTCTATTTTAACATTTTGAACAATAGGGCTCTACAATTTTTTTTTTTTTTGAAATTCTTGTTTTAATTTTTCTCATAATCAAATGAAAGCATAAACATTTATTTATTTTTAATCAAATGAAAAATAAACCTTTTTAATTTTTGGCAAACATATATATGATTTATAAATAGGAATATATAAACACCTACATTATACTGTACAAAAGTAATACATGACTAATATTGTTCTGTTTCATGTTAAACCGTACTTTTATTTTGACAGATTGCCGTGAAGTTTATGTGTGTACAGTATGATATGATGCTTTCTCAAATGAAACGGTAAAAGTGACACAGTAGGTTTGGAGATTGAGTTTATCTGTTCATGTGAGATGCAAATGCCAAAAATTTGCGGGAGCGTCACGCGTGCTTCAGTAGCCTATACGCGTGTAGTTAAAAAAAAAATACACGTCTCCAGCATTAATACATAGAGGCAAACGGAACATGCAGGATTCATTTTAAACGGTCTTTTTGCCTTTCAGTTTTCATAGACACTAGTCCATATCGCGATTTGAATTAAGTGACAGACCAACTTTTGATTTATCAATCCAGAAATCAACGTATTACATGGCATTCCGCGCCATAGTAAATTTGGTTTTTATGAATGGAGTCCGCGATCCAGTCCGTGTTTTTGCGGAGGAGGCATTGTAAACGCTTGACAATGTAGAGACATCCTGACTGCATCACATGCATTTTCAAACGTACACACACGTACAGGAATATCTGGACCACGGCCAATCAGAGGGGGGGCGGGATCCGTCCTTCATCTCTGATTGGTTTAGACCACGATATGGGTCTAATGTGTGTCTGTTGTTGAGCAACAGGGAGACTTTAAGAGTGACGGAGTTTCGTTTTTTTTCCCCTCGAACGGCTGGTCGCACCGGTGCAACCTTTGATTTTTTTTAGTCGCACCATTGAGAAATTAGGTCGCACGTGCGACCAAATTGGTCGCACTCTAGAGCCCTGGCTAGTGGTGCAGAAATTACGCGGTTCACCTTGTGCTGTGCAGAAATATTTTGTAAACACAAAGCCATGTCCTTGCCAAGCCAGAACATCGCCTGCCAATTTCCGTAATCTGGTTCATATGATACCTGAATTCATTTCTGGTAACCAAGAGGTTATTCAAGGATAAAGGGTGGGATTTTAATTGTATGTTTGTGTGTTTTACAGGGATATCAGGGTATGGTGGATGGAGGCGACAACATCAAGGAGGCGACATGGGAGAGTGTGTCCAGCATGCTGCAAATGGTGAGTGTGATGAGAAGCATATGGCCCCTCAAAGCTTTCAAGCATTCATATTTACCAATGCTGCTAGTGCTGGAAGGTTAAAGCAATACTCCACTTTTTTTGAAAATAGGCTCATTCTCCAACTCCCCCCGAGTAAATAAGTTGAGTTTTACCGTTTTGAAATCCATTCAGCCGTTCTCCTGTTCTGCGATATCACTTTTAGCTTAGCTTAGCATAGATCATTGAATCCTATTAGACCAATAGCATCACGTTCAAAAATGACCAATGAGTTTCGATATTTGTCCTATTTAAAACTTGACACTTCTGTAGTTATATTGTGTATAATGGCGGAAAATGTAAAGCTGCGATTTTCTAGGCCGATAAGATTAGGAACTACACTCTCATTCCGGCGTAATAGTCAAGGAAGTTTGCTGCTGTAATATGGCCGAAGCAGGCGCAGTAATATCACGCAGCACATGTGAAAAAAATGCTAACCTAGCTGGCAACTAGGTTGTATGAACTGTGCCTGCTGCGTCCAAAAGTGGAGTGTTCCTTTAAGGTTACTACAGATTAATCTCATGTTTGCAGTGCGTATGAATTTGTATGATTGTGTTCCAGGGCGGCACTGTTATCGGCAGTGCAAGATGCAAAGATTTCCGCTCTCACGAAGGTCGTCTGAAGGCGGCTCACAACCTGGTGCAGAGGGGCATTACTAACCTGTGTGTGATTGGTGGAGACGGCAGCTTGACTGGGGCCAATCTCTTCAGAGAGGAGTGGAGTGGCTTGCTTTCAGAGCTGGTCGAGCAAGGTTTGAGCTGCAGTTGACACAACAGAAATAACATTCTGAGTTGTTTTACACAGAAATATACATGCAAAGCATTTTATCTGTTCAAAACATTTATTTGAATTGATTAGAATTGTGAAAATATTGCTCATGAACTTTTTAAGATTTCAATTAGGCTTAAAAAAAATAAGGATCTAACAAAGCAATTTGTGAATCTCACGATATGATAATATCGCAATATGAAGTCCACAATGCAATATTTATTGCAATATTTTTTTTTTAAAAAAGGACAATTATAGAATTGGGAAAAATAAAAGTGAATTTTAAAGTTAACAGATAATTTACTCACCCCCTTTTCATCCAAGATGTTCATGTCTTTTTTCTTCAGTTGTAAAGGAATTATTTTTTTGAATTATGTTCCATATAGTGGACTTCTATGGTGCCTGCGAGTTTGAACTTCCAAAATGCAGTTTAATTGCAGCTTCAAAGGGCTCTAAATGATCCCAGCCGAGGAAGAACGGTCGTATCTAGCAAAACGATCAGTTATTTTCTAAAAAAAAATTGCAATTTATATACTCTTTAACCGCAAATTTTACATTTTTTTGCAAAGGGCTTTTGACCTTCTTTACATGTTCATTTTGTAAACACTTACTTGCAGCGATGTAGGACGATTTTGAAGTTGAAGGAGAAAATGAGATGAGAGTTTTTCAACATACCCTAAATGTCTTTAACAGGACTGCACAGAGCATGCATGCACATTTCAGAGCTAGACAAGACGAGCATTTGAGGTTAAAAAGTATATAAATTGTAATTTTTTTTTTAGAAAATAACCATTTCACTAGATAAGACTCTTCTTCCTTGGCTGGAATCGTTTAGAGCCCTTTGAAGCTCCATTTAACTTAAATTCAAACTTCAGTTCAAACTCCCGGGCACCATAGAAGTCCGCTATATTGAGGAAAATCATTACATAATGATTACATTACATAACAATAACATCTTGGATGAGAAGGGGGGGGGGGGGGGGAGTAAATTATCTGAAATGTTTTGTTCTGGAAGTGAACTAACACTTTAAGAGCTTCAACCCATGTTCTTAACTAAGAAAACTCAAAAAAAAAAAAAAAAAAAAAAAGTCAGTGAATTGGCTTGTACCTGAGCTTTAAAGGGGACTCAACCCTCTTTTTATTTGTGATATACTCTCTCAGTCTAAATTATATTCACACTGGTGTTTTAGGAAGCCAAACAAATTAGAATATAATAATAAACATAATGACAAGTAATACACATTAAATTATTGAACATTTTATTATTACAAATAATAAAAAGCAATAGACATATATTAAACATTTGCACTGCAAAATAAGTGAAAATTAATATTGCATAGGTATACAGTAGTCAACATTCGAAGTAGATCAAAAAAGTTAATCAAAATTTGTTCTAGGATAAGAACGGGTATTCTTTTTGGTTTTAGGACAAATTTGATCAAAGGTTTTGATCCACTTCGAATGTTGACTACTGTATATTTTTTGCCTTACACAACAGTAGGACAATTGCAATACTTCTTTCCTAATTTCTACACTTGAAAAAGATATTTTGAATTTGGACTGCACTTTTAAGCTTTTATTTTAGCAGAAACAGTGGTAGAGCTTTTATTTTGAAGAAAAACTCCAGCTTCAGTGAAAAGAAACAAGCAACGAAAGCAAATCTGATGAATGGATTAAGCCATATTGCGCTTTCAGTTTTATTTTATTTGACAGATACTGTGTCAATGCATAATGGCCCAAAACAAAGATTTTTATGTTAGAATAAGAAATTACATTTTAAAAACGACACTTTTTGATCATTTCATATCATCATGTAACCTTGATAATATCAAGACAGTTTAACTATCGCGATATCACGATATTGCTAATACCGTTACATCCTTAGCAAATAATAATAAAAAAAGTTTGGCCAGCATTTAATCTAAAAGGCTTTTTTGTTGCTGTTTTTAATCACAGGTCTGATTGATGAGGAGGCGTCTCAGAAATACTCAGCTCTTCACATTGTGGGCATGGTGGGCTCTATTGACAATGACTTCTGTGGCACGGACATGACAATAGGAACAGACTCAGCTCTCCACAGAATCATTGAGGTGGTGGATGCGATTATGACTACAGCTCAGAGGTACTTTCTGTACATGAATCTAAAAGTACATAATCTAAAACCACCAGAGGTTTCTTGGGAAAGTAAATGCCAGCTTTTGAGTGATTCCCATTTATTAGCTAATCATTCTTTATGGATTACAGTCACCAGAGAACATTTGTGCTGGAGGTGATGGGCAGGCATTGTGGGTAAGATAATCACTTACTTTACAGTCATATTGGCACAGTGTTTGCGCTTGGTGGCAAAATGATGCTGCTTACTGTCAAATAAGACACTGTATTCTACACATCTGTATGCGCTTGTGTGTAAAGCTATCTGGCATTGGTGAGTGCCCTGGCATGCGGAGCCGACTGGGTGTTGATTCCTGAAATGCCCCCTGAGGATGGCTGGGAAGAGAAAATGTGTGAAAAACTCTCTGCGGTAAAACAAAAATGCATCTCTTCTCACTAAATCTACATGTAGCACACTTAAAGGATTAGTTCACTTTCAGAACAAAAATTTACAGATAATGTACTCACCCCCTTGTCGTTTCTTTCTTTCTTCAGTCGAAAAGAAATTATATTTTTGAGGAAAAATTTCAGGTTTTTACCTCCATATAATGCATATGTATGGTGCCCCCAAGTTGAAACTTCTAAAATGCAGTTTAAATGCAGCTTCAAAGGGCTCTAAACGATCCCAACCGAGGAAAAAGGGTCTTATCTAGTGAAACGATTGGTTATTTTTTAAACAAATTGACAATTTATAAACTTTTTAACCTAAAATGCTCGACTTGTCTCATCTTTGTGATGCGCATGCATAGTCTGTGTAATCCGGGTCAATACAGTATAAACAATACAATAAAACTCCCACCTCGTTTTCCTACCTACCTTCAAAATCGTCCTACATCGCTACAGAAGTACCAACCCAGTGTTTACAAAGTGAACATATTATCACACGCTCTTTACAAAAAAAGGTAAAACAGCACTGTAGGACGATTTTGAAGAAATACCCTAACTGTATTGACCCAGATCACGCATGCACATCGCAGAGACGAGACAATACAAGCATTTGAGGTTAAAAAGTATATAAATTGTCAATTTGTTTAAATAACCAATCGTTTCACTAGATAAGACCCTTCTTCCTCAACTGGGATTGTTTAGAGCCCCTTGAAGCTGCATTTAAACTGCATTCTGCAAGTTCAAACTTGGGGGCACCATACTTATCCATTATACGGAGAGAAATCTTGAAATGTTTTCCTCAAAAACATAATTTCTTTACGACTGAAGAAAGAAAGACATAAACATCTTGGATGACAAGGGGGTGAGTACATTATCTGTAATTTTTTTGTTCTGGAAGTGAAGTAATCCTTTAATCCTCATGTTAGTCAGGTGCTCACACTTGTATTCCATTCAGGTTTATTCTTACTAGTTTCATCTTGGAATATTGTCAAAACCATTTAAGAAAGCTTGTGGTTGTATGCAGCGATGGGAAAGCGACTCTGAAACTGTAGCTTGACAAGCTGCAAGCTGTAATGTCAATTAGATGAACTAGTTAAGCTTAACTTTTTCTTAAGTAGAATTTGTTAACAATATTCTAGAAGTGTGATTTTTATCCTGGATTTCTCAGTTTTTAAACCTGAAAAAGTCCCTGAAATTCCCAATATGTATTGTATATTGGTACATCCTCTTCTGTTTATAACATGCTTGTTTTTTGTGGAACAAATGTGTTCATCGCCCCAGACGCGATCCAGAGGTTCAAGGTTGAACATAATCATAGTCGCTGAAGGAGCCATTGACAGACATGGAAAAGCTATTACTTCTAGTATAGTCAAGGATGTGAGTACTGAATGTTTTCAAAGGGAGAAAGCAAAAATCTGGAATGCTCTATAACTGGAGTGGCCCATCTCCAATTAGATGTCAAAGACTTGCTGCAAAAGCATGCTTTAAATTCTACTACATGCTATATGGTGTGCAAGGGCTTTCACACTGACAGCAATTTGCATTGATAACTTGAGCACAAGACTCTTGGTAGGAGAAAGGCACTATCAGTACTTGCTGGCCACTTCTGCAGCCTGAATTCCAGCTTTTTGAATCTCTCCCGCTGTTTTGTCTTCAGTTTGTGACGTGTCTCTTACCCTCTTAGAAACGGGCAGGAATGAAAAGGCTGAATATCATAATAGTAGCTGAAGGTGCGATTGATCGTAACAACCAGCCCATTACCTCAGATCATGTAAAGAATGTAAGTACATGAGGTGCATAGAGATCCAGCTCATGCATTGACCCCTGACCTCTGTGAGCTCTGTATGTCCGCCCTCTCTGGCTTTGTCCTGTGTGGTTTGCTTAAACACACACACACTCTTTCTGGTAAGGCACTTGTGGTCACCTCTGAACATAACCAGCTACGGCTATCCTCTACTTACTGTATATCTTAACTACTGCACGGCATCAGTGAGTGAGTGTTTTGAATGCTACCTTAAGCAGGAGCATGCACATCTTCGTGCTTTACAGTTCAGTCTTATGTGTTCTTTCAGAATACTTTGTGTTACAAGAAATATTAGGTAAGCTCATACAATATTAGTATTGCTCATACTCTACTTTAAAAAACCCTTAACCCAAATTTTTTAAACTACATTCCATATCTTGTCACTTTATTTGTGATACTGAATACATGAATGATACTTATTAGAGAAATGGGGTACATGTACTGTACATATGTGAGGCCCCAGGCTTATCCAGGTACAAAATATCATAGAAATATGGAAACTGTGGGGAAATTTGTTAAATTAACACCAGCATCATGGTGGTTTGTGTTACTCATCCAAGCACTACTCACATTTTCCTCAGGCAATGTAAAAACCTAGTTTTAGTTGTGGAAATGGAAACATTTATGTCTTCTTTGTTCAGTTTATTCAGTGTGAGTGGAAGTACATTTCTTAATCCTGAAAAGGTCCTGCAGGAATTACACTATTTACAATGTTAAAGCACAGTCTCTGAATGCTACCTACTAAAAATGACCTCTAATTCACTGACTAGCATGGAGCGCTGTTCTAATTTCACCAATTAATGCCAAATTTCTTATTCTCTGCATGTGCGTTGCGGCTTTCTTTTGAATCTTTATGCTAAATGCATGCACTATTATGGGATAGTCAGGTCTTCTTTGCTTGTGCCAAGGTTTATCATTAAATAACATTTGAATTTAGTGAAATGTATGAAGAAATACAGTAGTTCACCCAAAAAAGAAAATTCTGGCATCATTTACTGTGACTCTGCTGTCAATATAAACTCATATGACTTTCTTTTTTTCAATGGGACACACAATAATATTTTTTTTGTTTTTGTAGAAGGGTTTTGTAGAAGGCTAACACTGTTCTTGCACATACATAAAAGAGACCAGTGGCTATCTAACTGTAAAAAATAAAATAAAATAGAAGAACACCATGAAAGTATCACAGATGTGTAGGGCTGTCACGACTCTCAATTGAACTCGAGTACTCGATTAAAACAAATCCTTGACTGCAAATAGCCAGAAGTGGCACATTTTATAAAGGATGTGTCATATATTAAACCCATTTAAAAATCATTCCATCGCAATTTTAAAATAAAAGTTAGAACCCTTTGAGTTTACACATTTTAATGTCCACATATCAAGATATTGCAGTGTCTGCAGCATTTCTGTCATAAAGAAACGGCCCAATATTAAATATTAAGTGGATATTTAAATTAAATATTGTTTAGTCAACATTAAACAAGGATTAGATTGTGCAGTAAAGTGTAAAAACAATCGTCAGGCCTTTTGCCACCTTTTACAGTCATTTATTATAATGCAAAATGTGCATTAGTTCTATTGTTTATAATACATTATGCATTTTAACAGTTTTGTTTAATAAAACCATTCGATTAGTTGCTTTTGATACTTCATTTGAACAAATTATTAGTGCTCTTATTGCTATTATATATGTATTTAAGTCATTTTAAAATCTATTGTTTATTAGATCTATGTTTATTACCACAAAAAAGTATAATTAGTCGATTACTCGATTAATCGTCAGATAATCGGTTGCTTGATTAATCACCAGAATATTCGTCCGATTAGTCGATTAGCAAAATAATCATTAGTGACAGCCCTACAGAAGTGATTCATATGACTTGTGCACTATATTCTAAATCATACAGTAGCTTTTTGTTAGAAACAGAAATAAATAACTCCTTTTGTGTTCTAAGTCACTGGGGTTTTGAAAGACACAAGGGTGAGTAAATGACAACATAATTTTCAGTTTGGGATTAACTTAATTATTAACATTTTATTTACTGTATGGTTAGTAAACATTATGATTATGATGTGAATTTTTACTTCAAATTTTAGAAACTCATAGGATTTAGCTTTTATTTACATTTTAATGTCTGATGAACAAGACGTTTCGTTGACAAAATATGACCTATAACCTCTGAATTCCCTTGATTCCTATAATTCAGCTCTAAATCTTCTTTATTACTCCTCCAGCTGGTGGTTCAGCGTCTGGGCTTTGACACACGCGTGACCATCCTGGGCCACGTCCAAAGAGGAGGGACACCCTCAGCGTTTGACAGGATTCTGGTGAGAAACTCTCGGACATAAAAACAGGAGGGTTGGGAGAGCTTACATTAAGTATATAAACAGATTTGAGGTCCACACGCTGCACGTGCTCTGCTGTTTCTACAATGATGCAGAACAAAATAAAGACTCAAGTGCACTCTGGGGAAATGGGGGGAAAAAAAATAATGCAGGGATAGAAGAACCTTAGCGTTGTTTCCAAAGTGGGAGTATTTTATTTGTTTTCAACATTGTTTATGTACATGTTTTGTACATTATTTGATGCTCAAATAAGCAGCTACAGCAGGCAAGCGCTTATGCAGGTCTGCTTATGCAAATAACACACATATATCTTTACTGAACACACTATGTTGGCAATAGCATCCTTAATGCATGATGAAAAACAGTATGTAATTCCCTAGGCATACTTAAAATGGCATTTTCTGTTTACATGGAATCTGAAACTAATTCTATACATAAAGTGACTCAGCTTACATTAGAGTTGACTAAGTGCACTACAGATTGCAATGCTGTTTTGTGTTTGTTTTCAGGCCAGTCGTATGGGTGTGGAGGCGGTTCTGGCTCTGCTTGAGACCACGGCAAACACGCCAGCCTGCGTGGTGTCTCTGTGTGGGAACCAGTCTGTGCGGCTGCCCCTCATGGAGTGTGTGCAGATGGTAAGACTTGGACAGATGCCAGATCGGGTTTAGTGCTGTGATAATACAGATCCACACTCACGCTTTTCGGCAGAGGAATGAGAACACAGTATTACTGCTGCACTCGTGAATCAGTCCGACGTTTGCATTTAAATATCTAATTACATTCAGTGAAATAAAAACTGTCTCTGTACAAAATGATTCACTTCATTAAAAATCTGATTTATTTTTGTAACATTACAGAAAATGTGCTTAAAAGGTATAGTTCACCTAAAACTGAAAAATTCTCATCATTTACTCACCCGTAACATGTTCCAAACCTGCAACCTGAGAGTTTCTTCCTTCTGTTGAACCAAAAAGAAGATATTTTGAAGAATGTGGGTAAATAAACACTGAATTTCATTGTATGGAGAAAAAAAATACTGTGGAAGTCAATGGCTACTGGCAACTGTTTAGTCACCAACATTCTTTAGAATATCTTCTTTTGTGTTTAACAGAATAAAGCAATTCATATAGGGTTGGAACAACATGAGGGTAAGTAAATGATGACAGAATTTTAATTGTTGGGTGAACTATACATCTCTTTAATTGAAAAAAGATACTATAGCATTATAATAGAAGTGCTTGTGTTTGTCTTGTAGACACAGCAGGTACAGAAGGCCATGGATGAGAAAAGATTTGAAGAGGCTGTGCAGCTACGTGGAAGGTGCGTTTGCTGTTTTGTTTGCGGCTACACTACTGTTTAAAAGTTCGGGGTTGGTTAGATTTTTTTAATGTTTTGAAAGAAGTTTCTTATGCTCTCCAAGGCTGAATGCATTTGATTAAATATTATTACAATTTAAAGGAGAAATTCACTTCCAGAACAGATAATTTACTCATCCCCTTGTCTTCCAGGATGTTCATGTCTTTCTTTCTTCAGTCGTAAAGAAATTATGTTTTTTGAGGAAAACATTTCAGGATCAATCTCCATATAGTGGACTTCTATGGTGCTCGCCAGTTTGAACTTCCAAAATGCAGTTTAAATGCAGCTTCAAAGGGCTCTAAACGATCCCAGCCGAGGAAGAAGGATATTATCTGGTGAAACGATTTTTAGATTTTCTAAAAAAAAATTACTATTTATATACTTTTTAACTCCAATTGCTTGCTTGTCTAGCTCTGCGTGTATTATGTGTATTCCAGTTAGGGAAGTTCGAAAAATTCCCATCTCATTTTCTCCTCCAACTTTAAAATCATCCTACATCGCTGCAGAAGTACAGACTCAGTGTTTACAAAGTGAACATGCAAAGAAGATCAAACCCCCCTTACAAAAAAAAGGTAAAACAGCAATGTAGGATGATTTTAAAGTTGGAGGAAAATACACAGAATACACGCAGAGCTAGACAAAATGAGCATTTGAGGTTAAAAAGTATATAAATTGTAATTGTTTCACTAGATGAGACCCCTTTTCCTCGCCTGGGATCGTTTAAAACCCTTTGAAGCTGCATTTAAACTGCATTTTGGAAGTTCAATTTTGTGGGCACCATAGAAGTCCACTATATGGAGAGAAACCCTGAAATGTTTTCTCCAAAAAACATACTTTACGACTGAAGAAAGAAAGACGTGAACATCTTGGATGACAAGGGCATGAGTAAATTATCCGTAAATTTTTGTTATGGAAGTGAACTTCTCATTTAATATAACTATTTTCAATTTAAATACATTTTAAAGTGTAATTTATTAATGTGATGCAAAGCTGCATTTTCAGCACCATTACTCTAGTCTTCAGTTTACCAGTGTTCCTCAGAAAACATTCTATTACATAGAGATTTGCTGCTGAAGTAACATTTCTTCTTATTATATTTGTATCAATAACTTGTAGTCTTTACTGTCATTTTTGATTATGTTGTTTTTATTTTGATCATAACTACAAACATTTATATGTTTGTGTGTAAACGCAGGAGCTTTGAGAACAATCTGAGGACTTACAAGCTGCTGGCTCACCGCAAACCAGAGTCTGAGCTTCCACACGTGAGTGTTGTATCCTGAGAGGGATTCTCTGTTTGTTTTACTCGGGTGATCTTTTACTAAACACCTCTGTTGACTGACATCAACATGCTGTTGGACCAGACTTGCTGATTCACAAGCCTTCACTACATGCTGTGAGACAGAATTCCACCCCTAGCAGATGCTTCCAGAGGAAACCAAGATTAATTAGTCCTGCCACACATCCTGTGTGAATATTTCTGCTCGTGGATAGTTATTTTTAGCTCTATTCTTTAGCTATTATTATCTCAGTGTCACCGAATCCTTAAAGGGCCTTTAGTTGTGTTAATGCTTCAAACTGTTTGTTTCAATGCTTCAAACAAGCATCAGGCAGCAATACTTGAGTTTTTAGTTGACACATTTTCACCAAAAAGGCTGTTTTTGCTTCAATACCATGGTGTTTTTGTGGTGATTACAATCAGGTTATGCAGCTCAGATTCCATAAATTGTCTATGTGGAGTATGAACTAATTAAATTAAATAATTATAAATTCAAACCAATAACTGATAGTTTTTCAGGGGTTATTTATTTTTTTTTTTTTTTTTTTTACCATGATTATGTTTTGCACATAGCAATTTACCAGCAATTTGTACCCTTAATTTTAAAGCCTGACACAATTGGAAAAATGTATATTTTTTAAGTATTTTTTATTATTATTTATTTTTATAATTATTTATTAGACTTTGTAAGATTTTCTAATTTACCTGACATTTTCAGGTCTATATAATTCACATTTTATATTTTATTATTTCCACGTTTATAAATCAGTTTTGAAATTCAACTATATTGTACATCCAGGGTTTCCAAGGACATGAGAACCCTGATTCTCAAATAATTACAACTAACATTAGTTTTTATTATTATTATTAGCTATTTTAGCTTATGTTAAAGTAGTTTTGTCCTATTTTAAACAATTTTAAACTATCTTTGGGCCCCCTTGGCAGTTTTCTAAGGCCCCTAGTGAGTCTCGACCCCATATTTGAGAACAACTGATGCATAGTACTGTATGTTTAATGTTGCTTTTCTAAAAGCCTAGTGTAGACCAGAAAACAAGAGTCTTGAATGGGAAAGCTGCTGCATCACATTCACTAAAGTCAAACAGCTGATTGTCCAGAAGTGTTTAGTCAATAATCATTCTCTGACGCTCTGGGCTGTGTGTCGAGTGAACGAAAGACCAAATTACCCTGCACCGATTGCAATGGAAAACAGATTGATGAACCAGCGATGGCTGGTTGGAAACACTGTTAAATTCTTAATAGGCATTGAGTGATCAACACAAAAACACAGTGATGATCAAGAAAAGCCAGGTCTTGAATATATGTGACCCTGGACCACAAAACCAGTCATAAGGTTAAATTTTACAAAACTGAGATTTATACACCATATGAAAGCTCAATAAATAAGCTTTCTATTGATGTTTGTATGTTTTGTTAGGATAGGACAATATTTGGCCGAGATACATCTATTTGAAAATCTGGAATCTGAGGGTGCAAAAAAATCGAAATACTGAGAAAATCACCTTTAAAGTTGTCCAAATTAAGTTCTTAACAATGCATATTACTAATCAAAAATTACATTTTGATATATTTATAGTAGGAATTTTACAAAAAATCTTCATGGAACATGATCTTTACTTAATATCCTAATGATTTTTGGCATAAAAGAAAAATCAATAATTTTGACCCATACAATGTATTTTTGGCTATTGCTACAAATATACCCCAGCGACTTAAGACTGGTTTTGTGGTCCAGGGTCACATATATAGACATACAGACTGGTTATATAAATAAATATGACCATTTTTATTAATGTGCTGTACATGTCAGGCTGCATATATCCAATGGGATTTATAGTCCACAAGAACGCAAGCTGTGTTTATTATAGACAACTGAACTTAAGTCAGTAATATAGCTGAAGGCTCATGCTAGCAAATGCTCTGCTGGATTATAAGAAGTGATTTTAATGTAATTTGTTGACATGTTATGTCTTTATCCCCCATTCAGAGCAATTTTAACGTGGCTGTGTTGAATGTGGGAGCCCCCGCGGCTGGCATGAACGCAGCTGTGCGATCTGCTGTCAGAGTGGGCATCTCCGAGGGACACAAAATGTTCGCTGTCAGTGACGGTTTTGAAGGATTCTATAAGGGACAGGTAAATATTTATCTCTAAAATCCTATATTTAATAACCATATAGTAGATTTTAAACTAAGTGGTTTATGGGAATCATTCACAGGGTTTTAGCAGGTTTTATGAGGGTACATTTAAGACTTTAAGACCTTTTTAAGACCAACTACAAAAAAGTATAAGGAAGAAAAAAAAAATTAAAGTAAAAAGAAATACAGCAATATGTTCTTTAAGTATAATGGCAAGGGAGCACATGAAGAGTTGTATTTATAACATTTCAAAGTAAAAATACAAAATGCAAAAAACTAACTTACATTTTAATTAATTTTACATAAAGTATGTTAAGGCTTGAATACCTCTGATTCAACCTCTAAAATATGGAAATAACTTTTACCCTCTGATCAGACCCATTGTATATCTATACACCTCTATGACACTGCTGTTTATCCGTAATAGTGCTTAAACAACACTCTAAAAATGTATGTCAAAGCCCTGAAATAAAATACAAGCAATATCAATTTTTTTTTAAGTTAGGAGCACTAACAGAAATTAGCATTCCCATTATGAGGTGATATTTGACTCCTTAAAGTAATTTTACAGGGAAATTGTGTTTTTACCTTTGTAATGCCATTTTTGCCAACTTTATTTAAAGTATGTCATTTTTTAAGCTTTTTAAATTTCTAAGTAAAACAACAGAATAAGAACAAGTAGAATATGAATAAGTAACCAATCAAATTAAATCAGTATTAACAAAATTCATTTGTACTACAAGTGGGACAGAAGAACACAAAAGTGGCTTGTAGGTGCATTTTCATGTTTAATGCAGCAAGTCACTGATTTAATTGCTAAATCATATAATTCATTTGATTCATGCGAACAGCTGATTCATTCAGGAATAAAGCAAGTGACTGTTTTTATGAATGGCAACATTGAATAATTGACTAACTAGATTCGTTTAATAATGCACGTTCATTCATAAACCAAACACTGCTGTGTTTGAATGGAGATGTGCAGCGGCTCAGTTGGGACTTGTTTCAAAATATTATTGATGACGAAATAGAAAAAAATCAGGCAATTGTGTTAGAGTCAGACATTATATGTTACTTAATATTAACTTCTTGTTTATTTAACAGTTGTATTAAATTAACATCTCATTTACAAACTCCCTTAAAAATCATTAAAAGCTGAGACTCATCTTAGTTCAAGGCAATCTCAAAGTTATTCTTGAGGATATTAAGTAAAGATCATGTTCCATGAAGATATTTTGTAAATTTCCTACCCTAAATATATCAAAACTTAATTTTTTATTAGTAATATGCATTGCTAAGAACTTCATTTGGACAACTTTAAAGGTGATAATATCAATATTTTGATCTTTTTGCACCCTCACATTCCACATTTTTAAATAGTCGTATCTTAACAAACCATACATCAATGGAAAGCTTATTTATTCAGATGATGCATAAATCTCAATTTACAAAAAAAAAAAAAAAAAAAACTCATTTAGGACTGGTTTTGTGGTCCAGGGTCACAATGAGAAATATCATGCCCCAGTTAGACGCCATGAGATGAAAATATGCATTACCACAAATTCACATTAAGATAAAATAATGTGTACAGGCAACATAAATTATACAAATGCTGTTTTGTGTAGCACTACTAGCACAAGCCCGTAGGTTACAGCAATTATTGCACGCTCACATCTAGTTGTGCTAATTGTATTGCTTTAGTAATTGCTTTAAGAGCCGGAAGTACTACATTAACACGTTTAACTCAGGTAGGTGATGAAAACAACACAGTCTGCGGTGTCGCCTGTAGCCCTGCACTGCTGCTGTTTGCTCTGACGCAGAACATGACAGGATTAACATAAATCAATTTACCACTACAGTACCACTCTGTGCTGATGGGGGGCAATGTGTAAAATCCATTAGCCGTATGCTAAGCGCTTTCGGAGGAATCAAGATAAACACTGAGCAATTAATTACATTACATGAGCTTGGACCTTAGATTAAGACATGATCCACTAATTATCTTGTTGGACAAACTCAAGGAGGATTACAGACTCGGTTAGAGACAGCAATGCCTCATCAAATCTATTCATGTTATATCAATAGCTTCAAAATAGCTGTTTTTTTTTTTAAATAATGTGTTTGAATTCTTATTTTCTTTCCAGGCTTGATACATTGGTAGATTTCCTAGGTTGAGAGAGTCTCATCCATAGCTGAGTTCCTCATTATGATCTCTTTAGCCAGCCTAATCCAATAAGCCAATGAATTTAGAAAGCACATGAGTGGTAATCACATTTAAAACATGTGGATTTCTATTTGGAAAAAATAAAAATAAAAAATACTGTAAGGCATCATATGGAGCACAATTTTAAAAGAGTACTTATACTTTGAAAGAATATGCTTAACTGCAAGCTGAATGCAACATTTTACATTTACAGTAATTGCATGTTAATTAAATGAATGAAATTAAATGAAAATGTATTAGAGTTTCAATTATATTGAATAAAACAAGCGAAACTTTAAAGTGCTTTTTTGATTTACTTTAACAGGATGTAATACATTTGTAAATGCAATGTCATATTTACTTATTTTAAATATGGCTAATGCATATTGTAGAATTTATTGACAATGATTTGATTGTTGAGCTGTTAGCTTAAACAAATTATTCTTAGACACATACTCATTAACTGTGGTTTAGTCACTAATGCTGCTTGTGTGAAAGGCCATTTGTGTGGTTTGTCTTAAAGAACAGCTGCCCTTGTAGATATCTAATCTGCTCACTCACATTTTTAAGTTTTATGTACTTAGAAATTGTTGTTTCAACGCATATTTGATCCACTATTCTATCTTTTTTCCTCAGATAAAAGAGATCAAATGGGCAGACGTAGGTGGATGGACGGGTCAGGGTGGATCGCTGCTGGGAACGAAACGGTATTTATCTTATATAGAAAGTTGATACTGCATGTTTATATACAGATTAGTAATGCAGATGATTTTGCATGCAATGTGCTATACTTAGTGCAATATTCTCAAATTTGCAGAACGCTTCCTGCAAAGCACGTTGACAAAATTGCAGAACAGATGCGGAAGAATAACATAAATGCATTGTTAGTGATCGGAGGATTCGAGGTATGTCTTCCAGCATGAGCTTTAGGCATTTTAATGTTATATTTTGCATATAACCACATAAATAGCTAACACTTTACAATAAACTTAACCTTAGTTAACTACACACAACTAACAGCATTAATTAATCATAATTAGTTAATTTCTAAAATTTATATTTTTTTACGTCTTTATTTTAGAAAATGTTAATGTCATTCATTAATATTGTTAATATTATTTAATGAACATGAGCAATTTCCGACACAATGAACAGGTGTATTTTAATTAACTAAAGATTCAGAAATACACTGCGAAAAATGCTTTTCTTACTTAGATTTTTTGTCTTGTTTCCAGCCAAGATATCTAAAAATTCCTAAATCTAGAAGGAATTTCTAGACAAGTAAAAAATATTTTCTTGTTTTCAGAAAAAATAAGTCGAGTTTTTGTTTAGAACAAGCAAAATAATCTGCCAATGGGGTAATCAAAAAAATCTTATTTCAAACAGAAAACAAATTCTTTTTCTTACCCCATTGGCAGATTATTTTGCTTGTTTCAAGCAAAAACGCACTTCATTTTAACTTGTTTTTCTGAAAACAAGAAAATTAAATTATTTTTTTTTTTTTTACTTTTAAGAAAATCCTTCTTGGTTTAAGAATTTTTAGTTATTTTGGCTGGAAACAAGACAAAAAAAATCTAAGAAAAGCATTTTTTGCATTGTTAATGCTAATATGTTAACTAAGAAACGTTATTGTAAAGTGTTTTTCATAAATATTATAATTAACAATAAAGCATTATTTGATATTTATTTAAGATTTAATATTAAAATTATAATTTTAAATGATATCAATCCTTTTACACCTTGATGTCTGTCATTTCGTTTTATAAAACTATTTAATTCTTAATTTAAAAAGTCCATAACACTGTTTTGTTAAAATTCCTGCCCTCTCCATCATGTTTTCCTATGCAGCATCATCTAAAGCTTCCTATGCTCCTGTTCTTTTCATAACGAACATCCAAAAGCATTCAGAAATAGTGAAAATCTCCTTCTTAGCAGGCACCGGTTCATCTTTCAGCCGTTTGAATGCACAACATTAACATTTACACAGCTGAGATGACAAATGGCGCCATTAAAGAGCGAACAATGACACCTCAATTTCAGAATAGCTCATCTGCAAGTCATTTCATGCTTTGAGTTCAGGCTCATCTTCTCTCTTTCTATACAGAAATCATCAGGATGTGTGTGTATGTATTTTACGGAAGTGTTTCTATTTGAAGTGTGTGTACGGAGTGGATCCTCTATCTCATGCTCTCCGTCGTGATGGCCATGGCTTTCCACTCGGTTCCTTCCTCGTCTGTCTCTTTCATTCCCTGTCTGTCCCCTCATTCCATCCCCATTCCCAGCACCGGTGGCGGTTCACTAAATCCCCGGCTCTGCCCTGCCCTGCAGGCTTTCCTGGGGATCATGGAGTTGTTATCAGCCCGCGGGACTTATGAGGAGTTGTGTGTGCCAATGGTTATGGTGCCGGCCACCGTCTCCAACAATGTGCCCGGCTCAGATCTCAGCATTGGCGCAGACACGGCTCTGAATGCTATCACTGATGTAAGTGAGGCTGGAGGGCGACACCCGCCAGCCAATCACATCAGAGGCTCTGTCTTCTCTTTACAAACCAATCACAGGCTCTGCCTTAGGTTTACCAGCCAATCACGTCAGACTAGGCGAAGGGTTTCCAAACTTAAATCTGCGGTCACATTTACCGTTGTTTGGCTAATTTTCATAGATGAAATGTAGTCACAATTGTACGACGACGTTTTAGTGCCACATTAAAAAAAAAAAAATCTAAGATTACGAGATTACCGTCATAATATTTAGAGAATAAAGTTGAAATATTATGAAAAAATAAAATCGAAATATTACAAGAATAAAGTCAAAATAGTACAAGAATAAAGTTGAAATATAACAAGAATAAAGTCAAAATATTATGAGAATAAAGTTAAAATGTTTCAAGAATGAAGTTGAAATGTTTGGAGAATAAGGTTGAATTGTTTTGAGAATAAAGTCAAAATGTTTCAAGAATAATGTTAAAATGTTTTGAGAATAAAATCGAAATTATGAGAATAAAGTCAAAATATTTAGAGAATAAAGAAGTAATGTTTCGAGTATAAAGTTTGAAATTACGAGAATGAAGTCAAAATGTTTTGAGAATAAAATCGAAATATTATGAGAATAAAGTTAAAATGTTTTGAGAATAAAGTCAAAATGTTTCAAGAATAAAGTTGAAATGTTTGGAGAATAAGGTTGAGTTGTTTTGAGAATAAAGTTGATATTTTGAGAATAAAGTCAAAATGTTTTGAGAATAAAATCAAAATGTTTGGAGAATAAGGTTGATTTGTGTCTAAAATATAGTTGAAATTTCGAGAATAAAGTCAAAATGTTTCAACAAAAAAAGTCAAAATGTTTTGAGAATAAAGCTGAAATTACGAGAATAAAGTCAAAATATTTTGAAAATAAAGAAGTAATGTTTTGAGAATAAAATCGAAATTACGAGAATAAAGTCAAAATGTTTCGAAAATAAAGTTGAAATTATGAGAAATAAAGTAGTAATGTTTTGAGAATAAAGTTGAAATTATGAGAATAAAGTCAAAATGTTTCAAGAATAAGGTCAAAATATTACGAGAATAAAGTTAAAATGTTTTGAGAATAAAGTCAAAATGTTTTGAGAATAAAGCCGAAATTACTAGAATAAAGTCAAAATATTTTGAAAATAAAGAAGTAATGTTTTGAGAATAAAGTCGAAATTACGAGAATAAAGTCAAAATGTTTCGAAAATAAAGTCAAAATGTTTCGAAAAATAAAGTTGAAATTATGAGAAATAAAGTAGTAATGTTTTGAGAATAAAGTTGAAATTATGAGAATAAAGTCAAAATGTTTCAAGAATAAGGACAAAATATTACGAGAATAAAGTTAAAATGTTTTGAGAATTAATTCATATGTTTTGAGAATAAAGTTGACATTTCTAGAATAAAGTCGAAATGTTTTGAGAATAAAGTCTAAATGTGTCAGGAAAAAAGTCAAAGAGAATAGTCAAAATTACAGGAGAATAGTTTCAGGAGAATAGTCAAAATTACGAGAATAAAGTCAAAATGTTTCGAGAATAAATTTAAATCACGAGAATAAAGTCAAAATGTTTTGAAAATATTCAAAATTACGAGAATAAAGTAGTGATGTTTCATGAATAAAGTCGAAATTTGAAAATATATTCAAAATCTTGCAAGAAAAAGTCAACATGTTTTGAGAATGAAGTCAAAATTATGAGAATAAAGTCAAAATGTTTCAAGAATAAAGTCAAAATATTTAGAGAATAAAGTTAAAAAGTTTTGAGAATTAAGTCATATGTTTCAAGAAAAAAGTTGACATTTCTAGAATAAATTCGAAATGTTTCGAGAATAAAGTTGAAATGTTTCAGGAATAAAGTAAAACTATTTCAAGAATAAAGTTGAAACTACAAGAATAAAGTCAAAATGTTTCGAAAATAAAGTTGAAATTATGAGAAATAAAGTAGTAATGTTTTGAGAGTAAAAGTCGAAATTACGAGAATGAAGTCAAAATGTCAAAATGTTTCAGGAATAAAATCAAAATGTTTCAGGAATATAGTCAAATGTTTCTAGAATAAAGTTGAAATTACGAGAATAAAATCAAAATGTTTCGAGAATAAACTGACAGATTTTGAAAGCTGACACTTTGGAATTATTTCCCGGTGCTTCCAGTCCGGGCCATTTGCATGCGCAAAAGGCTAGAATATACTCTCAAAATATTATAACTTTAATCTTGTAATTGCAACAAAATTGTATTTTATTTTAATTTTATTTTCTCACGCTTTATTTTCGAAACACTGTGACTTTATTCTCATAAAATTTTTACTTTATTCTTGTAATTTCAAATTAATTATTCTCTAAATATTACAACGTTAATCTCTTTTTTTTATGTGGCACTTAAACGCTGTCATACAATTGGGAATTTCATGCAAGGGTGAAAGATTTCACAACCGATTTTATATTCAAGTTCAAATTGGCTAACAGAAATTGACTTCTGCGTGAACTGTACTTCATAAATCACTACATTATTGACAGTAAACTATGGATCATTCTTTGCCTGCAAAGTTTTGCTAATGTGACCAAATCTTTAGGCAGCCCCTTTGCTGTCCAGTCAGTCAGTTGTTCAACAGGATTGTGTCCTAAGGGGAAATCCTAAGGGAACTGATTTCAGACAGGCATCCAAGGCACCATAATATAATAATATAAGATTAAATAAATTCAAATGAGCTTTAAACAAGCAATTTATTAACTGCAGTGCTCTTTCCTCAGTATAAATCCTAATAACTTTATTAACATCATTAGCAAACGTGCAAAGACTGTTTAAGCGAGATTCATTGAGATATGTCTGGGCCATATTTAGCTTCATTTTCTTTAAGCAAAATACTATTCCTTATTGATTTTGAGCTGAAATATGACCTGGATATGTTCTTCGTAGTGTTGTGAGATTTAGCCCGAAATATTTCTACATTGAGCATTGATGTTTCGGCTGGTAAACGCAAAGGCGAGCCGTTAGCTGACAGGTAAGTGGAGATGACATGATGGCGGCATGTTTTGAGCTGTGCTTTTTTTGTGGCTGTCATGTGACTGAGCCTGTGCTGTGCTGTGATCACACCGCATTAAACCCGTCATAACAGATCGCTGATCCCGGCTAACGCTGGCAGAACTGGAGTCTGTCTGCATAGCTTTTTTATATTAATGGTTTAAATCAACACAAGCCACAACCACAAGCTCAGTTTTTCACATGTAAGAGATAGTTCACCTGAAACCCTCATGTCCTAAACTTTTTGTTGTCCATGGAACTCAAATGCAAAGGTATTTTGAATTGGATATTCAAACAATGAATGGAGACTAGGGATAAAATAAAAAAAAGTAACATAAAAGTAGGCCATGTACTGCTGAGAATTATTAGTGCATATGATACCGGTAAATGGCTCATTTTAGGACAATTGTGATTATGTTGTATTAATTTGTTCCTTTGTAATTAAATCATGGTTAATAGTTTGACTAAAATACTTAAAATGTTGCAAAAACTGTTATGGAAACACTTTCTTTAGAGAAAAATAGCTTTAAGATAAATAAATGTGACCCTGGACCACAAAACCAGTCTTAAGGGTCCATTTTTTTTCTGAATTTAAACATCAACAAGTTTTTCATTGATGTATGGTTTGTTAGGATAAGACAATATTTGGTTGAGATTCAGCTATTTGAAATTCTGGAATCTGAGGGTGCAAAAAATATTGAGAAAATCGCCTTTAAAGTTGTCCAAATGAAGTTCTTAGCAATGCATATTACTAATAAAAAATAAGTTTTGATATATTTACAGTAGGAAATTTACAAAATATCTTCATGGAACATGATCTTCCAATGGCAAGAACTTAATATCCTAATGATTTATAAAATAAAAATCACTCATTTGGACTTACAGTATACAAAGTATTTTTGGCTATTGCTACAAAAATACCTGTGCTACTTAAGACTGGTTATGTTGTCCAGGCTCTTAATTACTTAATATCCTAATGAGTTTTGGCATTTAAAAATGAAAATAAAATAAAACCAATGTCTGAAACTATTAAATTAATATTATTACATCATATATAAAATTTGATTAATATTGGTAACAATAAAACATGTTACCTCTCAAACATATTTTCTTCTTTTTTATTTAGTCTTTTTTTATTGATTATACATCTTAATTTGAGGTTCCTTTTATTTTGTATTATTTTATATTTCCCTTATTTAATAATATATACTGTAAGTATTGTGAAATTAGTAAGTAGTAAACTGCCACATTTCAATATGATACGATAATTTGCGATATACACTGTACATTATGTATAGAAACAACTAAAAGCCTGATTTTTTTTTTTTTTTTTTTTTTGCCATAAAACAAAATTTATGCAACAACGCATTTGTTTTACACCATTCTATTGGTAAAAGATCAACTGGATGGAAAAGAAAAAAATGAGAATTTTGATATATTGCTACAAAATGAGCCTTGCTACTTGCTACTAAAGACTGGTTTTGTGGTTCAGGGTCAAAAAATATGAAAAAAAAAAAAATAAATAAATAATAATAATAATAAATAAAAAAACAATAACAATGTCTGAAACTATTCTATTAATATTATTACATTGAATATAAAATTATTTTATTAATATTGGTAACAATAAAACATGTTACCTCTCAATCATATATTGTTACTTTTTTATTTTTTTTATTAATTTTAGGTTCCTTTTATTTAGTTTTATTTTATATTTCCTTATTTAATAATTTATAAGTATTGTGAAATTAGTAAGCAGTAAACTGCCACATTTCAATATGATACGATAATTTGCGATATACACTGTACATTATGTACAAAAAAAAAACAGCTAAAGGGCAGTTCTTAGCAATGCATATTACTAATAAAAAAAACATTTGGTAAAATGTCAACTTGATGGAAACAGGCTGAAAAAATTTTGCAGAAAAAAGTACATAAATAAAAAAAATAATTAATTTTAAAATGTACACTGTCGGTAATAGAATAGCAAAAAATAGTGGATGGAAATTTAGCTACAAGACGTCATACCAGAAAACAAACTCAAATTGAACCATTGCGTGAACAGAATTTTGAATATAGTCAGGGTTTCCGCGGGGTCTTAAAAAGTCTTAAATTCGCTGTTCTAGGTCTTAAATAATTTTACACAGGTCTTATTTTTCCGATGTCCATGTAACGCTACCTCTAATGCTCATTTAAATTCTCTTTCTGTTGTTTCCGTGGTGTTGTAGTTCTTTATTTCACTAGTCCAAATATAATTTGCTGAATTTAAACTACAAATGAGACCAGCATGCAATAGCCAATCAGCTTTCTGTTATTGGCGCGAGTCTCTCTCGGATTGTACCGCAGAAGTCAAATGGATTTAACTTTTTAGCTATGAGGAAGTGCAAGTTTAGCGATACTGGGCTTGGAAAAACTGAATATAGGGCTTGGCTAAGGCCAGTTGCTAACAACTGTAGATTTTTTTCTCCCTCTGTGGAAGTTACTGCGTCTTCAGACAGAATCGCAGTATTTATATAACATTTCTAATATATATATTTATAAATCAATAAATGTATTTAAAACATTAATCTCACTTTTAATTTTGCAGTGTAAATTATGTAATCTCACTGCTAACAGCCATTTAGAATTTATTGATAAATTCATAAAATAAATTTCAAAGGTACGCATACATTTCAAAAGTAAAAAAAAAAAAAATCGCTTTAGAATTTTTTTTTTTTACATCAGATATTTCTAGTGGTACTTTTATGGGGATATTTTGTGTGGAATAGTATCTGCTGATATGGAAAGTTCACTGTATATCGTAGTAATAAATTTAATTTATGACAGCCATGAAATTTTGTTTACTTTTTACATTAAACACATTAAATATCACATATGCATGTAATATAATATCTATTTCCATTACAGGTTTAGGTCTTAAATTTCATATAAGGTGGTATTAAAAAGGTCTTAAAAAGTCTTAAATTTAACTTGTTCATATCTGCAGAAACCCTGTATAGTGCACTATTAATATGTTATTCTGGAAAATGTTTGTTTTTCATGGGGGGAAAAAAACAGAGGTAATGACATGAGGGTGAGTAAATAGGACAAAATTTTCCACTTTGGATGAACTGACATTTAAATATACTCACAATCACAATTTAGTAAGCAAATAGCATGCAAAGACCAGTCGAAAATTAGTATCCCAATGTTACGATGGCATCTTCACTGTTGGTTACAGTACATTATCAATGTTATTGTGTGGCCTGTGAGTCATCTTGCTGCCTCTATGTCTGTTAAAATTGTGCAGAATCCCTGCCGTCTCGCTTCAGTGTTTTGCCACGTGACAACCCTGTGTGCGTGCGACTGCCAAATTCGATCCGATCCCATTCGTACCCCCTTCCTCTTCCTCTTGACTCTCAATCGGAAGCCATGGTGATCATCACACGGTGGGTGTCCCATCAGCAGGGTCCGCTCCTGCACCAGTACTCCCCCTGCTGCTCTAACGGTTGCATTGTCCTATCCCCTGTGGGCCCCTGCTGTGTTGTGCTGACCTGCCAAAGGCCATAGAGTGTCTGCTGCAGCTGTATGAGGCTCGGTCCAGCTATGAGGAGTTTTGCATCCCGCTCTGTATGCTGCCTGCAACCATTAGTAACAATGTGCCCGGCACTGACCTTAGTATCGGGGCAGATACGGCCCTCAATGCCATTGTGGAGGTAAGAACATAAACCTCCTTCCTGTCTGGAAAGGAGTCATTCTTAGGAAACAACATTAGTTCTACCCACACTGTTTTATAAATAAAGGTGCTTCACGATGCCATAGAAGAACCTTTTTTGTCTAAATGGTTCATAACCTTTTTTGTTTCACAAAAGGTTCTTTGGGGCAAAAAAAGGTTCTTCAGATTATAAAAAGGTAAGAAAGAGATGGACCTTTGACTGAATTGTTCTTTGTGGAACCAAAAATGTTTTTTTCTATGGCATGACTGGGAAGAACCTTTTAAAGCACCTTTATTTTTAAGAGTGCAGTCCCATTTAAATAATAATTTTAGACATGGATTTTATACATAGATTAAATTATGGTGCAGGTCCAGGGTTGTTATACTTAACTTCACTTAAAATTTTATTAAAATATTAAAATGAATGACACCTAAAGATTGAAAGAAGAGGCTTACCTAATATAAAACATTATGAAATATTAATATACAAATATTATACCTAAAGAATATATATATATATATATATATATATATATAAATTTATTCTATACCTATATTTTTATATATAACATTTTAATTCTAATGATCAATATCAATGAAACAAATATTACACCTAAAGAATATTAATCTATTATAGAATATTAAAAATGTATATATGAGAGAATTTACAAAATGATTTTATGTCCATAGAAAGCAGATTAAATGTAAGTAAAGTGTCTACTTTTAAGGTTTCAAATACGTTTTTTGAGAATAAAATGACAAAATTTGGTTGAAATAATGTTATATTGCCATTTAGTGTAACACAGTATTTATGTAAAAATCCAAACAAGCTTATTCTGACTTGCACACATTAAAATAATATGGGAGCATATTACATTTTATTGTGTTATAAATTAGCACAAACATCTTTCTGACAAATGGGCAAAACATAGGATAGTGGCAAATTTAAAGAATGTAGAATTACTAGTATAGTATTAGTTATTAGTATTTGGGGTGACAGAAGTCCATCTTTTAATATCTAAATTGATTTTTGTTGTAAATATGCCTGACAAGATTGATACACTGAATGACATTTTAGTGGGTGTCTTCTGCAAATTAGGGAAAAATGTATGATATTTATTTTTTGCTCAGAAAACAAAAAAACAAAACAAAAATTCAATTAAATTAAACGGAAACGTTTTTCTTTTTCTTTTTTTTTTTTTTTTTTTAGAGAAACAACAATTTTAAAGCAGCATTACACTTATTGTATTATTTTTTTTTTATTTAAACCCTTTTTTGTCTTTGACCCATATATATAAATACATAATTTATAATTACATAAAAAATCCAAATAAATACTAAAATATATCAAATATTGTGAGTGATTTAATTATAGCACTAGTACGTGAGAACACACACATAGCACACAAAATGACAGTTTCCTAAGAATGACTCAAAGATACTTAGCAATAAAAGCATTCAGACGGTTTAGACAGCAGTATTTTTGGAATAGGAGCATTTTTGTGTATCATAAATTGTTTTGTCAGTCTGTAAGCTGCTCGTAAAGCTCCTAAAAGCCCATATTCAATGCAGTTTATCTTCCCTGAAGCTCTGCAGCTTTGATTTTTAACATCATGAAAAGTAAACATTCCATGTCTTCAAACTGATTTGTGTTCATAATAGAAGACTAAAGTAGACATTTTTAGTTAGAGGTCTAAAAGTGGCTCTTGTTGCATGGCATGTACTGTATTTGTATCTGGCATGACAGTGATTCAGCAGGTTGTAACAAGATTTATGGCATTGCTCAACAAGACCAGAAATGACTGAACGTGTATGTGTTTGTCAGACATGTGACCGTATAAAGCAGTCTGCCAGTGGAACAAAGCGCCGCGTGTTCATCATCGAGACCATGGGAGGCTACTGTGGTTATCTGGCCAGTGTTGGTGGACTGGCGGCTGGAGCAGATGCTGCTTATATCTTTGAGGAGTCGTTTGACATCAGAGACCTGCAGGTTACCAGCAAACACACACACAGAGCTAAAACTACGTAATATTACGTAATATAAGTAAATAACTACACATAAGGTTATATAATCTTTGATTTAGTGCCAAGTCTAGTTCAGTTATTAAACTAGAAACATCAGCGCCATCTGTTTCTCTTTTCTTCAGTCTAATGTAGAGCACTTGACAGAGAAAATGAAGACCAGTATTCAGAGAGGACTAGTCCTGAGGTATCTATCTATCTATCTATCTATCTATCTATCTATCTATCTATCTATCTATCTATCTATCTATCTATCTATCTATCTATCTATCTATCTATCTATCTATCTATCTATCTATCTATCTATCTATCTATCTATCTATCTAATCTATCTGAGGTCAAAAGTTTAGATGCACCTTGCAGAATCTGCAAAATGTTAATTATTTGACCAAAGTAAGAGGGGTCATACAAAATACATGCTGTTTTTTATTTAGTACTGACCTGAATAAGATATTTCACATAAAAGATGTTTACATATAGTCCACAAGAGAAAATAATTGTTGAATTTATAAAAAAAAATGACCCTGTTCAAAAGTTTACATACAGTTGATTCTTAATACTGTGTTGAATGATCCACAGCTGTTTTTGTTTGTTTGTTTGTTTAGTGGTAGTTGTTCATGAGTCCCTTGTTTGTCCTGAACATTTAAACTCACCGCTGTTCTTTAGAAAAATCCTTTAGGTCCCACAATTTAAAGTTTTTTCTGCATTTTTGTGTATTTGAACCCTTTCCAACAATGACTGTATGATTTTGAGATCCATCTTTTCACACTGAGGACAACTGAGAGACTCATATACAACTATTACAGAAGGTTCAAACGCTCACTGATGCTTCAGAAGGAAACACAATATACATTAAGAAAACTTTTTGAATTTGAAGATCAGGCAGAATTTACCTTATTTTGCCTTCTGGGAAACATGTATCTTCTGTAGCTTCTGAAGGGCAGTACTAAATGAAAAAAAAAATGATATTTAGGCAAAATAAGAAAAAATGTACACATCTTCATTCTGTTCAAAAGTTTACACCCCTGGCTGTGGTACAATTTGGGATGGAATACCCTGATATGAAATAATAAAATACACTGTACTATACTTTTTGTGTCCACAGATTATGACAATGGAAACATAAATAACTTCGTAACATACTGTACTGAACCACACTTCTTAGTTGAAACAAGCCATTAATGCATGGTTTTTCATTCTGGAGCATCAGTGAGTGTAATAGTTGCATATGAGTCTCTTAGTTGTCCTCAGTGTGAAAAGATGGTTGCTGAAAAAAACAAAGCATTTGTGGAACCTGAAGGATTTTTCTGAAGAACAGCAGGACTATTACTAAACAAAAAAACAAAAAAACAAAAAAAAAAACACAGCTGTGGATCATTCAGGTAACAACACAGCATTAAGAATCAATTGTGCGTAAACTTTTGAAAGGGGCCATTTTTATAAATTCAACTATTATTTAAACACCTTTTATGTGAAATATCTTATTCAGGTCAGTACTAAATATAAAACATAACATGCATTTTGTATGATCCCTTTTATTTTGGTAAAATAATTACCATTTTGCAGATTCTGTAAACTTTTGACTTAAACTCTATCTGCCGGTCTGGCTGTCTGTCACGCATGACAGAATCTGAGTTTGTGGCTTGTTCGCTCATGTTTTGTCTGCTCTCGGCTCAGATGAGAGTATTTTGGGTCTGTGTGATTGAGATGTGGGAGCAGAGCCTCAGGCGGTCTGTCACTCACTCAGACGGTTTGTCTGCGCTTGTGTTCATGCAGGAACGAGAACAGTAATGAAAACTACACCACAGACTTCATCTATCAGCTCTACTCCGAGGAAGGCAGGGGAGTGTTTGACTGCAGGAAGAATGTTCTGGGTCACATGCAGCAGGTACTGCACATCAATCATGCATCACACAACACACCGGCCCACAGGCACCATTTAACTCCACTTTAATCAATCAGTAATCTGTAGTGGACATACTGTTTTTTGTTTGCCTGCTAATTCAAGTGAACAAGCGAGAGCATTATGATACAAGATTAAATCTGGAAACAGGAGCACTTCAGTACTGTTTGTGCTGCTTTCTGTGTGCATGGGATAAATGGCCTATCAAAATGTTTCCATGCATATATTAATATTGTTATTTGAGAAATGTTTTATATCATGCATTTAGGATTTTTGATATAGTATATGCTGACTTTAAGGTAGTAGTTACAAAGAAATAATATTATACCTAAAAAATATAACTTTATTATTAAAATAATAAATATAACTGCAAGCAGTGATGGCAGAGCCAAGCACTATAGGCAAGGGAAGCATCAGACCAAGTGCAGCAATGAGGAATTGAAGGCATTTTAAGGTGATTTTATTAAAAATGGCTTAAAAACAACAACTAGTAATACGATTTAGTCAGTTATCACTTTTGATCAACAGGTAGCACTTTTATCAAATCGATGTGGTGTGTTCAGTGTGAGGTTACAATGACACACACACAGTTTGGTGTCAATGACTATGGCAACATTGGTATCACTGTTCTCAGCATGACCCAACAAGTCTAATAATACCAGTCTCATTACAATAGGCAAAATTCACACATATTTGAAATTTCATCATAACTTTGAACACAAGGTGGCACTGTGTCAAAACTTTTTGAGTACTTTCAGTTCATGGTCTCGATGGTACATACAAAGTTTTGCAATGGTACATCAATGCATTGGTAAAAATGTAGCATTTTATATCATAATACTATATTGTAGTCAATGGCAATTTTGTGTTTTGTTCAATTATAGCTCCACCAAGAGGCACAATCCCACCAATTTTTTTTTTATGTGTCCTTCGAGTGTGCCCATATGTATGTGTGTGTCAAATTTGGTGAAAATATCTCATTTTGTTTTGGAGTTATAGACATCTTTCTATATGAGAAGAATAAAAAAATGACCGATGGCTGATTTTGTTTGCCTTTTTTTTGCCACTTAACTATCAAAATTTTGGCAATTGGGCATTAATGTATAGCCAGCACGCTATGTTTTAGAATTTCCTATGGTGGTTTCGTGTCGATAGAAATAAAGGTTTCTAACATATTGGCAAATGTTTTTTAAGCACTAAAATGCAACGTTGGACAAACCATAAGGCAAAACCTGGCATGTTTGATATTGCTGGACTTGGCAAGGATTCAGGAGTATAAAAAGGTGACTCCCGTGAAAATAAGTCGACCACACAAAGTTATAAGCATGTGAATATTTGGTTGGCTCAAAACTTCTCAGGCTCCTTCAGGGCATCGTGTTGATGACCCATACAAAGTTTTGTAAGGATATGTCAATGCGTTTGGCTGACATGGGAAAATTGGGTATTATTCGACTCTGCATGATGCACCAGTTTTTGGCCAAACCATTCAGAAGTTATAAACTAAAATAGCCATTTTTCGTGTCTCCTGACCACTAGGTGGCACTGTGCCAAAACTGCCAAAAAGTAGCCTCAGGTCATGCTTGTTATAACACACACCAAGTTTGGTCTCAATACGCCAAACCTTTGCAGAGATATAGCCTGCTGGGTTTTTATAGAATTATTTTGTGCGCTATTCAAGAAGGGTTTGACTAATCAACTTGAATTCCATAAATTTTGGCCAGCATGGTCTGAAGATGATTTGAGCCAATTTTGGTGAAAATCAGACAAACCATTTTGGACGAGTTCGAAAAAGTATTTTTTTTTTTCAAACAATTAAAAATAGAAGAAAAAAAACTAAAGGCATGAGCCACGAATTCAGAGAAAAAATCATTTGGATTTTGTGCCTTATGGTTCAAAAGTTACTAGCATAAACATAAGTGAAACTTTGGACAAGTGGTGGCACTAGAGAGTTTGAGTTAAAGACTCCAAATTTGCCATGATTAATGTTGAGGCTGTCCTTTATCAGTGTGCCAAATTTCACAACTTGCCTACAAGCGTTTCTCTGAGCTGCCATAGAAGAAAAAATTGAACTGGAAAGCAATGATTGCGGGGCCAAGCACTAGGCAAGGGAAGCATCAGACCAACTGCAGCAATAAGTAATTAAAGCAATTTTAAAGTGATTTTAGTCAAAATGGGTGAAAAAAATCATAAAAACAACCACCAGTAATACGACCACACCAAATTTAGACTCGATACGCCAAACCTTTGCATAGATATAGCCTCACATCCATTTTTGCTTGCTTTTCATAGAATTTGTTTGTGCATTATTCGAGAATGGTTTGACTAATCAATTTGAATTCCATATCTTGTTGCCAGTATGGTCTGAAAATGATCTGAGCCAATTTTGGTGAAAATCAGACAAACCGTCTAGGACGAGTTTGAAAAAGTTGTTTTTTCAAACCATTAAAGATAGAAAAAAAAAAACCTAAACCTTACGATTTTTTAATTTTTGTTTTCTTTCGACTCGGTATGAGCCACGGATTCAGAGAGAAAAAACATTTTTTTTTTTTTTTTTTGTGCCTAACGGTTCAAAAGTTAAAAAAGCATAAATGTGTGAAATTTGGACAAGGGGTGGTGCTAGAGAGTTTGAGTTAGAGACTCCAAATTTGCTATGGTTAATGTTGAGACTGTCCTCTATCAGTGTGCCAAATTTCACAACTTTCCCGCATGCGATTCTATGGGATGCCATAGATTCAAGAGCGGAAGTAGAAAAGGAAGAATAAGAAGAAGAACGCCAACTGATACAATAGGTGTCTACGCACCTTCAGTGCTTGGCCCCTAATAATGAAGTAATATTTTACGTATTTGTCTTTCACTAGGGTGGTGCTCCTTCTCCATTTGACCGTAACTTCGGGACCAAAATCGCTGCTAAGGCCATGCAGTGGATCACCAAGAAACTGAATGAAAGCTATAGAAAAGGTATGAAAGACAACAGTCACGCGTTTCATGTGGTAATATTACAAACTTTACTAAAGCTGTCATTAAAACTCACTCAACACTCGACCTTCTGTTTGACCTGTGCTGTTGTACATGAGGCACTCAGGAATTGTCATGTTGTTAAAGCGTAAACATGACTGCACACATACACCGCAGTACTCAACATAATCCTTGACCTTGATTTTGAAATATTACTGTAGAGTCGCTGCAGTTTTTCAGCTCAGTTTTGTGTGTGTGTTTTTATTCCTTTTGCTCTGCCTGTGGATGAATACAGAAGAAGGTAAAACATTTGTATTTTAATCAGTCTCACAAGAACATTATTTATTAGTTTTTTTTGTGGTTTAAATATATAATTGTAAACAGTGTATTTTATTTTATTGTATTAGTTAACTCTTGTAACTGTTTAAATATATAGCTATGGTAATATACCCAAAATATTAACTATTCATTTACTAGGTTATATAAATTTTAAATATATATATGTATTTTTTATAAATCTGTGGATTTCCATTTATTTTATTTTATGGCTCTTCACTATTGTAAATATATCTATAAATGTCTATAAACGTTTAAACTAACATTGTTTTATACTTGAACTGTTTTATATCTATAGAATTTATTTTAGGCAAGTCGTGATGATTTGAGAAGGCAAACTGATCCAACAGACAATGATCAGTCTTCCGCTTGGCTCTGTTCGTAAAAAACAAAAAACAAACAAAAAAAACAAAACGTATATTTACCGAACAAAAAATGCTCCAAACGTTTTTCTAAATTAACTAAATAAAAAACTAAACTAAACGAAATATAATCACTTTGCCATTACACACAAAACTGAACTATTTTAATAGCTGAAACGGTAAGTTGTTTTGGGAGAAGGGAGAAAAATATATTTTTGTCCTGTCCATTGCTTTACCGCTATTTCGAGAATGAACCCAGCATAAATATGCAGATGTCATTCCCAAAACATAGCAGCATGTATGTGTCCGAAAAACGAAAATTTCATACAAATTCTGAATGGATTAAAGCCTGGAAAATGCAAAACGCGCTCCCTTTATTATCACTAAAAGCGTCACTAATCTTAGTTCACAGAGATCTCACAAAGTTCCGTTATAATAATAAAGCTCTTTAAAACTATACAACGAATCTTGTATTTACGTCGCGTCTACGCTTAGTCATGAGATTATTCACGAGCGCGCGAAATCAGGCGCTTTCAGTGGTGAGTGAATTCTAAGTGTTTCTAATTGTTCGAAATTAACAGAAATGTCTGTGATTGGCTACAACGCTGCAAAAACACATTGGATAGTTTGCCAGATCTTCAATTGCTTTGCTTTAGTTTAAGGGTTATATAGCACCGTCTAGTTCCCCAACCGGGCCTGAGCTTGGCTAACCGCTCCAATTGCAGCGGGGCTGTCGAGGATTTCATGACTTACCCCCCAATGTCGCCCATGCCTATAATATAGTATAAATATTAACTATTAATATACTAGGCAATATAAAAATAATTTAGATTTTTTTTTTTTTTTTGTAATGTGTGGATATTTATTTTATTTTTTTAAATATTTTATTAATTTTTAATTTTATTTTATTTTATTTGATACTTGGTCACTCAATATTCCTACAAATAGCTAAATATATAATTATATAATAATTTTGGTAATCTGTGGATTTTGTTTTGTTTTATTTTATTTTAGTTTATTCCAGTTCACTATTGTATTTTTTTTTAATTATCTATAATTACTATAATATCCTATATTTTATTTTATTATTTTATTTCGCTTCACTATTGTAAATATTTCTATAAATGATCTATAATTACTATAATATACTATAAATATTAACTATTTATATACTAGGATATATAAATATAATTTAGTTTTTTTTTTTGTTTTTTTTTTAATCTGTGGATTTTTAAATTTTATTTATTTATTTAATTCCGGTTCACTATTGTAAATATTTCTATAAATGATCGATAATTACTACAATATACTATACATATTAAATATCTAAATACTAGGCTTTTTTTTTTTTTTTGTAATCTGTGGATTTTATTTTATTTTAGTTCACCATTGCAAATATTCCTAGAAATTATCTAGAATTACTATAATGTATTATAAATATATAGTAGGATATATAAATATAATTAAAATGTTATTTTGTAATCAGTGGATTTCCATTTTATTTTAGTTCACTATTGTAAATATATATATATAATTTTTTTTTTTTTTTTTTTTTTTTTAATTGGCAGTTTTGTGATTGTGTTGAATCTGTGTGTGTTGTGTAGGGAGAGTGTTCGCTAACACAGAAGACTCGGCCTGTTTGCTGGGTATGCGACGACGTGCGATGGTCTTCCAGCCTGTGGTTCAGCTCAAAGATGAGACCGACTTTATGTATGCACACACCCAAGTTTGTACATATATTTTAAAAACATGATAACATATTTTATCCCTGTAATAATATCGGACCTTCTATTCTATGTGTCCAGTCACAGAATCCCTAAGGAGCAGTGGTGGCTGAAGTTACGTCCCCTCATGAAGATCCTGGCCAAGTACAAGACCAGCTACGACGTGTCAGACTCTGGACAGCTGGAACATGTGGTCCTCAACCGACCCAAAGAGTCCGAGGCCATGGCTGCCATTTAAACTCATCCAAATAGCGGCGGTGTTCAAAGGTCACGCTTTAGACAGACCCGTCTGTCCTGTGAGCGCTGTCGTAGACACTTTTGTTCTCTGTGCTACACCTCTTTTTTCTGTCAGCGCTTTGTTTGAAAAATGTCACCCTTTGTTATTTTACAGAAATCAATGTTAATCGTAGGAGAGTGTACGAAGCAGTGTTGTTTCATTTTGCTGTTTCATGTCCTTTCGCTCCTGTCGCGAGCGGCGACCCCGCTGTCACCCCGTCACGTTGCAATAGTGTTCCGCTTCAAAGCACATTTCTCTCTCTCTCTCTCTCTGAAGTTCTCAGAAAGAAGCAAAAATTCCACTTTCCGGTGTGAAGCGCAGTATGCGGTGAAGTCCACTTTGCTAGAGCACCGTTTGATGTTTGAATGTATTGCATCATCAAGTGTTAACATTTGCCTGACCAATAAAGACCACAATCACATGTGTGAAAATCACTGTCTGCTCTTTGATTATTCATGTTAACATACTTATCGGCCCCAACACACGCCATCCTGGTTTCTTTACTTTTGCCATGGTACTTGTATTCTTTGAAGTACAGAACCATGTAATGAATACTGCGGTATATAAATACCATGGTATTTGAAAATGACGTATACATGCAATTTTTGGTGAAATCTTCCCTGACAGCTCTAAAAGATGATGATAACAATAATAAATATTTGTATTTTTTAAATAAATAACTTATCGATTATTATTTAATAATTGTTGGAAAAACTGAAAAAGTATACAACTCCACTCATTCTAAAAACTGTTAAATCACCCGCTTTTTTTACCTTCATAAAGTTTTTTTTTTCATAAGTATGAAATGAAATATTAGAAAGATAATTAGAAAGATTTTAAAAATTAGAATTTGTTGCATAAATATTTATATTCATATTATTATTATTATTACTATTATTATTATTGGGGAGTAAGGGGATATTTATGGAAGCCTATTTCCGCCACTGAATAAAACAAAAAGTTATTGTGACTTTTTATCTCACAATTATTTTTGAGTTGTAAAATGTAAACTCACAATTGCATGCTATAAAGTCAGAACTGTGAGATATAAAGGCAAAATTGCAAGATAAAACCTTTTTATAATAAGTTTGTATCTCACAATTTACTCTTTTTTGCAACTGCGAGTTTACATCTTGCATTTCTGATTTTTTTTGTCATCGATTCGATGAGTCATAAACTTAAATTTTAAAAGGGAAAAAAAGACTATGTTTACAGAATTGCGAGTTTAGATCTCACAATTCTGACTTAACTCGCAATTGCGTGTTATAATTTTGCAATTCTATGAAACAGGTCACAATTGCAAGAAAAAGTTTTATTTTGACTTGATTAAATTCTGACTTTACTTCTCAGAATTGGCACTTTAAATTCTTCAGAATTGCAACTTTATTTCTCAGGATTGTGACTTTATTTCTGAGAATTGCGACTTTCTCAGAATTTATTTCTCAGATTTACGACATAATTTCTCAGAATTTCGACTATTTCCCAGAATTGTGACTTTGTTTCTCAAAATTACAACTATCTTTTCAGAATTGCGACTTTATTTCTTATAGTTGCGACTTTTTTCAGAATTGCAACTATTAGAATTGTGACCTTATTTCTCATAGTTGCAACTATTTCTCAGAATTACGACTTTCTAACAATTTATTTATCAGATTTACAACTTATTTTTCTCAGAATTTCAACTATTTCCTCAGTATTGTGACTTTGTTTCTCAAAATTACAACTATCTTTTCAGAATTGCGACTTTATTTCTCAGAATTGCGACTTTCTCAATTTATTTATCAGATTTACAACTTATTTTTCTCAGAATTTCAACTATTTCCTCAGTATTGTGACTTTGTTTCTCAAAATTACAACTATCTTTTCAGAATTGCGACTTTATTTCTCAGAATTGCGACTTTCTCAATTTATTTATCAGATTTACGACTTAATTTCTTAGAATTTAGACTATTTCTCAGAATTGCAACTTTATTTCTTAGAATTGTGACTTAATTTCCCAGAATTGTGACTTTCTCAGAATTGCTTTTATTTTTTCAGAATTGCGACTATTTCTCAGATTTGCAACTATTTATCAGAATTGCAACTATTTCTCAGAATTGCAACTTTATTTCTCAGAATTGCGACTTTATTTTTCAGAATTGCAACTTTATTTCTCAGAATTGCGACTTTATTTTTCAGAATTGCGACTTTTTTTCAGAATTGCGACTATTTCTCAGAATTGTGACTTTATTTTTCAGAATTGTGACTATTTTTTCAGAATTGCAACTTTATTTCTTAGAATTGTGACTTAATTTCCCAGAATTGCGACTTTCTCAGAATTGCGACTTTATTTTTCAGAATTGCGACTATTTCTAAGAATTGTGACTTTATTTTTCAGAATTGCGACTTTTTTTCAGAATTGCGACTATTTCTAAGAATTGTGACTTTATTTTTCAGAATTGTGACTATTTCTCAGAACTCCGACTTAATTTCTCAGAATTGCAACTTTATTTTTCAGAATTGCGACTTCATTTCTCAGAATTGCGACTTTATTTTTCAGAATTGCGACTTTATTTCTCAGAATTGCGACTATTTCTCAGAATTGTGACTTTATTTTTCAGAATTGCGACTTTATTTCTCAGAATTGCGACTTTATTTTTCAGAATTGCAACTTTATTTCTCAGAATTGCGACTATTTCTCAGAATTGTGACTTTATTTTTCAGAATTGCGACTTCATTTCTCAGAATTGCGACTTTATTTTTCAGAATTGCAACTTTATTTCTCAGAATTGCGACTATTTCTCAGAATTGTGACTTTATTTCTCAGAATTGCGACTTTATTTTTCAGAATTGCGACTTTATTTCTCAGAATTGCGACTATTTCTCAGAATTGCGACTTTCTCAGAACTGAGATTATTTCTCAGAATTGCGACTTTAATTATCAGAATTCCACTTTAATTCTCAGAATTGCAACTTTATTTATCAGAATTGCAACTTTATTTCTCATAGTTGTGACTTTATTTATCAGAATTGCACTTTAATTCTCAGAATTGCAACTTTATTTCTCAGAATTGCAACTTTATTTCTCAGAACTTACCGGTCTAAGAAAAAAAAAAAAAAGATTTGTGAAATGTAAACTCGCTTTTGTGAGAAAAAAAAAAGTCAGAGTTGTGGGATAAAAAGTCGCAATTACCTTTTTTTTAAATTTTTTATTCAGTGGCGAAAAAAAGCTTCCATAGGTGTTGTACCAGGCTTTTTAGTTTTATTAATTTCTTTGCACCAGGCATAGGATGAGGTTTTGTTGTTACTGTTGTTGTTTTTCCACCAAGAAAGAGTTATTTTATAACACTGGAGTTGTTTGTCCAGTGTTAGTTTGACTCTGCTCTCATTGTGGCCATCCTGGTCTTGTTTTTTTATGACAGGAAGTGACATGTCTGGGTTTCTCTCAATGGGGTTCTATTTCCTTATTTTCCTCCACACTCTGGGAGACAGTGACCTTAAATGGCCGGTTGTTGACAACATACTGTAGCCATTCATTATTGGTACAGCTATCAAGCAAGGAATATGAGGCAAAACTATAAACCGTGCTCTGGCTGTTCTTCATCATTTGCACTGTAGACACGTCCGAACCACACAATAAAGAGCACAGCTCCTCATGACAGGTTTGAGCCATGAAGACTGTAATCTTTGTTTTGAAGGGGTCTAGACTGGCATTTTGCTTTGTGTGGTTTCCTCATTTGGCCTTGTAGTGGCATATAGACACTAGACGGTCATGTAGCAGCACACAGTCTTCTTAACTGCCAACTCAACAGCCTTAAGTGCGGTATAATGGACAAAACCATTAGCTTTAGCTTCTCCATTACTGTCACAGACCACTGTCACAAAGCGTGAGAAAAATCTCAGATGTGCACTTCAAAACTCACAAGTAATAAGTAATCCAGGAAATTGTGAATTAGGTGATACTGCTATTTCCTTTTCTTTCTTTCTATTTTTTTTAAGTTTTTGAATTGCGACATATAAACTCTCTTAACTCTGTGAGTTTATATCTTGCAATTGTGACTTTTTACAACACACAAGTTATGAAGTCAAAACTGTAAGATATAAACTAATTAACGTATCAGTCTTTTTTACCCTCAGAATTGGACTTTATAACTCGCAATTGCAAGAAAAAAGTCAGAATTGCTATACAAACTCGCATTTGGGGAAAAAAAAAAGTTGAGTTGTGAGTTTTTATCTCGCAATTCTGGCATTATTTCTAGCAATTGCAAGTTTATATCTCATACTTTAAGCAAAAAATTGTCAGAATTGAGATACAAACTCGAATTTGCGATAAAGTCAAGAGTGTCAAATTTTTATTTTGCAATTGTGACTTATTCCACGCTATTGCGAGTTTAAAGTGCACAATTTTGAGAAAAAAAATAGAATTGTGAGATACAGTCGCACTTTCGAAAAAAAAGATCGAAGATCAAAAGTTGTTTTTTATTTAGCAATTATAAATTTATTTCTCACAATTGTGAGTTTTTATTGCTCAGTTTTAAGAAAAATATCCAGAATTGCGATTCAAACTCGCGTTTGCGAGAAAAAAAGTCAAGAGTTGTGATTTTTATTTTGCAATTCTGACTTTATTTATCACTATTGTGAGTTTATATCTCACAATTTTAAGAGAAAAGCTAGAATTGCGAGATACAAACTTACATTTGCAAGCAAAAGGCTCAGGAGTTGCGAGTTTTTATCTTGCAATTCAGACTTTATTTCTCGCAACTGTGACTTTATATCGCTCAATTTAGAGAAAAAAGAATTGCAATACAAAAACTTACATTTGCGAGGAAAAGAGTAGAGTTGCGAGTTTTTATCTCGCAATTCTAAATTTATTTCTCACAATAGCTAGTTTATACCGCACAATTTTGAAGAAAAAAAAGTCTGAATTGCGATATAAACTCGCACTTGCGTACAGATTTGAAAGTTTTTATTTTGCAATTCTGACTTTTTTTCTTGCAATTACTAATTTATATCTCTTAATTCTGACTGAATTTACTCAGAATTGATTGTGAATTTATATTTTACAATTTTGAGTTTGAAATTTTTTTTTATTTATTTATTGCAATTTTACTATTCTGACTTTTCTTCTCAGAACTGAAATATAAACTCACAGCTGTGAGTTATAAAGTCAGAACTGCACGTTTGTATTGCACAAAGAAATAGATTAAAAAAAAGTCAGAATTGCGAGATGTTGGCTAGCATTTGCCAAAAAAAAAAAAAAAAAAAGCCAGAATTCTGAGAAAAAAAGTCGTATTTACTTTTTTGTATTTTTTTTATTTAGTGGCAGAAATGCGCTTCAACTGGGGAGTATGTGATTTCAGATTCAGCCAGTCACTTGCTTCTTTCATGCATGAAACGGCAGTTGATTTTACCCGTATTCTATTTTTTTAAACCATAATCTTATTATGCACTTGCACTAGTAACGCATTAATGTCACATTTGTGTTTCTGATAATGATTTCATTTGATTACTAATATTTCAAATTCTTAAACTGATTTTTTCTGCTAATCTTGAATTGAATTAGCAGAAAATATAGCTCACAAAATGTATTTATATTGGTCTGATCAATATCGATGTACATAATAAATTTATAAATAAATAAATAAAACTCACAGACCACCACTGGTTTGTCGCCACTAATTGTTATACTGTAATAAAAAGTAATAAACAGTAACAAATTATGTCTTTTTACCTCAGAATTCTGACTCTTTAGCTCACATTTTAAAATGTTGAATGAAAGTAACTTTAAATCAGAATTTGCCAGGGATATGAATAATTTTGGGATTGACTGTATATTTAAATATATTCACCACACACACAAAGTAATGTGTCCTCCATTCTCCATTTTTCACCATTATAAAATGAAAAAGTCAAGTGTGTTGTCCATATGTCTACTATTGAATGGAACTAAAAGAATATCAGACAAACCAAACATTTTATATTTACATTTAGTCATTCAGCAGACGCATTTAGTCATTCAGCAGAAGCAACTTACAAATGAGGACAATAGAGGCAATCAAACCAACAAAAGAGCAATGTTTTAAAATACCATTTATATGCAAAATTCAGATTTTGCAAAAGTTATTATAAAGTCTGTAGGATAATTAGCAATTGCTTTTAGTGCCACAGTGATGTGATTGGCTGTTGATCCAGGAGGGGGCAGCAGTGCATCATCAGACTGACAGAACTGTGAGCACGTGTTCTGCAGCATGGTCAGCCTGCTTCTGTCACACACACCACAACTGCTTCTCGCCTCCTGATTTCCATTAAACCGCATGTGTACTCACGGCATAAATATATGCAGTATTGTTTGTAAATAAGTATCACATAATAAATGATTCCCCAGACAATTCAGAATCAAAACCTCCTGTTTGCTAAAGCTAAACCAAGTGCGGTGCAACAACCAGTGCACCAAGTTCACATTAAAAAAAAAACCACCAAGGGTCAGGTTACATCATTTGTCAGTCACTTTTTTTATTCTCGGACGTATTTCATAGTCCAGGCCGCACACACACAGTGGCTTACACATACAAAAATTAGCAAATCCAATTATTTAAGTTGATTTAAGTATGCAAAGCAAGGCCTGTGGGGTCATATGCACATAGGTAATCAATAGTAATTACCATTTCATTTCTCCCTTGTTATTTCCTTCCGTCTTAAATCAGAATCTGATCTCATCCGACTGATTGAGCCCGGAACGGAGGCTCCGTATCAAGCCCAGACGTTCGGACTTGCCCGACTTGAACTTGATTTCATACATCACTCTTTGGAAATGCGGCGCTCCAATTAAACCCCGGGCCTGGATCATTCTAATGCCCTGGAAAATAGACCATTTCCATTAAAGAGACGCTTAATTCAGGCACCGTGGGGTCCCAGAATGCTTTGTGCTGCAGATTTCTGCCTTTGATTCCACACTTGTATAGATTTCTGGAGAAAGATGTATGATCCCGAATGATATTCCTGTGCAGTAAATAGTGAACGCCCATAGTGGTAAAAATAGATTACTTGAAAGCTACTGCGATAACAATGGTAATGAGAGACAATAAATCTTGGTGTGTAATATTAGAAAAGCAATATTTCTCTTTCAGATAAATCATGTGTGTGTGTGCGTGACATATGTGGAGGATGAATATTTATGAATGAATAAATCCATGAAGAAATAAACTGGCGTAATGTTCCAGCTTTTGCAGCTCGATAAAACGTGAATGATGAATGTGGGACTTTTTGATGCTTTCTCGCAGGCAGATTGAACAAATCTCTACTGTACTGTACGCTGTACAGTATCTGACGCTGGATGTTTCATTGATTAAGGGCCATACGCTTCACTGCTTTCTCGTCTGTTATTGGAGATGGTATCAAGAGCCTTATTACTGATCTGCTGCTCTCCAGCACTCGCTTAAACTGAGAACAAAAAGAACAATGCCTTTCATATTCATCAACTGGGCTCACTTTTTTTTTTTTTTTTTTGCTGACCCAAGGGAGCGGGTAGTTTATTTTTCCACATGCCATGGCATCATTTTTAATGGTCAAAAGGAAATACTTTGCTATTTTTCTAAGCAAGATTTGGTAGCGAGATGATGACAGCAGCAGGATTTCTTTTAAAGGTAATTGCATAACAAATATAAAACCTCTTATAATGGTTTTATAATTTGGAATAATAGCTGCAATTTATTTTTGATCTCCGAACAGGGCACTTAACAGTCATAAATTCATTAACACCTGACTTGAACCCATGCCCTCCTGGCCCTCCTCATTTATGCGTAATTCCTTAATTACAGGCACTTCCAAACAACAATAATAATAATAATTATATGAAAGTCACATTAAAACTCTTTTTTTTTTTTTGCAGCTTTTTAAGTGCTTATTGTTTTAACCTTGTCTCATTCCCATTCTTTTAATCTCAAAATAAGAAAATTATTAATTAAATATTTATTAATTACATTTATTAAAACTATGATAATCTAAAAGTGAAGCGATTCAAAATAAATATAGTGTCAAAATGACATGAGAAAACTATTTTACAAGGTGGCAAGATGGTCAGAAGCTAACGCCAAGCTTAAACCTAACCATCAAGGGGTGAGTAAGCAGATCCTGTGAAAATATATGAAAAGCATCACACAAATTAGCCATGATTCAGACCGTAAAATGGTTACAAATTGCCCTGAGATTATGTTGGAAAAATTATTATACTTATTCACTCAGAAGATCCAAAGAGACTTACAAATGCAGAACATTACTGTATATAAGTGTAATGTATAAATGTATGCAAATTTGTACACATTGTTTGGTTTTCCACTTCGCAATAAATAATAATAATGTATGGGAGTAGGGGGTGTAAACACGTAATTATTGGTCTATTTTAGACAGGCAATTCCGATTTAAATTTGAACGTATTTTTGCAAATCTGTTTCGAGCTGCATTCATATGTGATCCTGGACCACAAGACTTCAAAAAAACTTCAATTTTTTAAAATTGAGATTAAGCTTTCCATTGTGTATGGTTTGTTAGGATAATATTTGATCGAGATACAACTATTTGAAAATCTGGAATCTGAAGGTGCCAAAAAAATCTAAATATTGGGAAAATCATCTTTGAATTTGTCCAAATGAAGTTCTTAGAAATGCATATTACTAATCAAAAATTACGTTTTAAAAAATATACGGTAGGAAACTTACAACATTTCTTTATGGAACATGATCTTTACTTAATATCCTAATGATTTTTGGCATTAAAGAAAAATGATCATTTTGACCCATACAATGTATTTTGGACTATTGCTACAAATATACCTGTGGTCCAGGGTCACATATGTGCTTTGAAATCCTATTCAAATCACATTCCTGAAAATCCGTTTTAGTCTGACTGGTCAGATCGGATTTAACGTAGCTTTTTCACATCATCACGCCATGAAAACGAAAAGACGTCAGACCTTTTTTGTAGAAAACATGCCGGACATCTTTGCAGAAATAACCTTGTGAAAAAGACAATATACTACTAGAATACGCACCTATATGAGTTTTGAAACCAAATGGATATGCACAAAAATCAGATTTTGGACAATCTGAACTAGAATGTGTTCTGTACCAATTGGCAATTTACATGTCCATCGTAAATCAATCATTTTGTCTGCATAATGGTGCAGTTGTGCATCTACTAGCAAGGACTAACTGGACCAGACAAACTTTGACCCCTTTGGGCACAATTGGCTAAGTAGTAGTCTCAGGTAGCCAGACTTTCAGACTGACGGCAGAAGGTCTGGGAACCTTGGCCACTTTGAATGGCCAAGGCCCACCCAAGAGGCCATATGACTGACATGTAAAGCAACCAATCACATATTGTTTTGTGCGGCGTCATGTTAAATGGCACTGAAATCTTGCGACGATAACAGATATTTTTTTTATATTTTAAAGTTTCTATGCTGAAAACATTGAAATGTTCACATACTTTTGGAAATCCAGTGTTTAGTTGATTCTGATAAGCGCTTATCGGCACAGTTGTAAACAAAGGGGATTTGCCATCACTGCATCTTTGTTTCCAGGCAGAACGTTAAAGAACGCGACACACATTTCCTGGAAATCCTTTATAATTAAACCAATCCGATGACGACTTTGAAACTTCCTGAAGTGTTTCCAGCTAAGTGTGCCGTATGCATCAGACGTTCATCCAGCGGTCCGTGGGAGTGATATCTAAGACATAATCACTAGGGATGCAACCAAAATTATTTGGCCGAAAATAGCAAAAATAAGTGAAAAGGCCGAAAAAATTATACCAAACAATGACGTGACGTGATCAAATAGAGGCGTGCACTAATGCAGCAAACATGTCGGCAGTGCGGAAACATTTAAAAAAGTCTGAGAAAGATGCAAAAATCATTACAAACATCGACAGTGAGAGAATGTTTAGTATCGCATTGCATGTCTTCCATGAGAAGAGAAATAGGTGGTTGTTGCTGGTTACAGTATGATGCTGGTTACAGTATTTAAGGCGAAATGGCCTTAAACCATTAGTAAATAAACTACAGAACAGAATCTGACAGTTCTGCATGAGCTCGTTAGCCAGGATACAAAGTCCAAAGCCCAAGGAAAATCTGTGCTGAAACAGCTTAATGAGAATCATTCATAAATCTGCTGCTATCAGCAAAAAGTAGTCCTGAGCACTTCTTGTGGGTTTCCGCCAAAATAAAAGTCAACATTCATAAATGTTAGCATTGTAATTTTATTGTTGTTCTGTAAAATAAAATAAAAAAAGACAAAAATAATGATACAATCATTACAACAGCTCTATTAATACATTATAACATTCTCCTTCGCTCAGAAAGGCTGCATTTATTTGTACATTAAAAACACATGCCAGATTCAGAAAGGGGGTCTTAAAAATGGCCAAAGAATATAATTTTACTAACTTATTCATTTTAAGTTAAATTGTGCTTTGTTGGAAGGCTATAATGTCTACTACAATGTTAAAAATGTTCAGTGTTAATATTTAAAATTGTTATTTTGTCATTTTAAATTTTTTTTTGAAAGCAAGACAAAACTGTAAAAAGCACATTTTGTCTGTTTAATGTATGCAATGGTGAAAAAAATTGGCAAAATACATGGGGGAAAAAAACATGGAAAACCGTGTTTGGAAATTGGCCTTCAGCCCAGTGTTTAATTTTGTTCGGCTTCGGCCAAGAATTTTCATTTCGGTGCATCCCTAATAATCACAATCATACGGTAAATAAAACACTCCATCCAACAAGTCAAAGAGAACAAAATCATTACTTCCTGATAAACTGACACTAAATATCAGTAAAAAAGAAGGAGAAGCTACTGAATATAATAATTTTCATATATAATAAATTACTTGCACCTCAGAGCAAGCAGACGAAACACAATAAATGCGGTCATTGCTTTCGGAGGTGGATGCCTGCTGTTTGGGAACGCAGTCGTCTAGGACAGTTTTGGAAGGCAATTATATACAAATACTTTGCCCAGGCATTTCAGAATGACCAAAACAGCATTTGAGATGCTGTGCAATGAGATCGGTCTGCTGGTTAGTCAAGTTATCCCATCCCATTGCACAAAGTCACATGACTTATTTGATGCACACGGATAAATTTATTCAGCAAATGCATTTCCATCTCCTATTATTCGCATTAACTCTTCACACAAGTCAAAGAGAGCAAGCGTAAAAACTTTTTTTTTTGCTAATTAAGGGATTTTTTTCTTGGTTTTTTCTGGTCATTTCCATCACTTGTTTCTGAAGCAATACTTCAAAGTGTGCATAAAACAGGGTGATGTAAACGTAGCAATAGTCTGATGCTTAAAAAAATAGGAGTCTGTGCCCATCATACACTACACAATTTTCTATTAAAATATGTCAACTCAAATCTGTAGACAGACTATAAATTGGGGCAAAAATCTAAACAAAAGTCGTATTGTAGTGTATTCCAGTTCTACTCTCTCACACCTGACCTTGCTGATCAATTTAGATTTCAAATCCAGCATGAACTGTGAGACTGTGCAGAGTGCAGGTGAGCAGCATTCATCAAAACTAGCATTGTCTTCTCGACAATCACAGCTGCTGTTCGCCACATTGGTTTCTAAAACGAAACATCGATCACGACTACAGAGACGGAGCGTTAAAAGAAAGAGCTCATCCCTCATGTGGCAGATAGTGAACTGATAGTTTGCTTAGATTCTCAAATTTTATTGTAGGACAGATGCTGGCATGCAAAACCAAACATCAATCACGACACCTTTCGCGACACTTTGCTGCCTTTGCCATTTTTGCGCGCTGACCGTTTCCTGCAGATGATGAAGTCGTTGCGGTGTTTACGCGCAGCGTGAGGCGGTGAACCGGTGTTGGCTCAGCACTGTTGGGAAGACTCATGATTTGATATATTAAACCTAATATCTCAGTGACATTTCTCAGGACAGATTTTCATCGGCAGAGTTTCATCTGCACTTTTGGGTCCCGCTCTTGATAAATGACCCCGGACGTTAATTCTCTTCTCTCTGTCTTTCATCTTTGCAGAGCGGCGACGGCGGCCCACTGCGACCGCGCTGGGGAGAGAAACTTTGAGCGGCGAAAGGGAGAGAGTGAGAAAATGGACAGCGCCATTAATGGAATTGACATTAATTTGACAGAGTGCTGGCTAACGTATGAAGTCACTGGCAGTTCATAAGAATAATATTAAGCATGCATTAGCATGCAAGGGCGAAGCTTGATATGCATTCAGTGTGGCGGCTAAAAAGAAAGCGTATGCACAGATGCAGTTTAACCTGCGTTGTTTGTACCACCCAGGTGCGCATGAGCGCAAAACATTAAAGCATTACCTCGAATAACTTGGCTGCGAAACACTGCGAGTGGATTTATGAGTTTCCCGGCACACACACAATATAGGAGAGCGACGCATGGCTTATGTGCCCTTGAGAAAAGCAATTATGCGTGTGCATTTGCAACAACAAACAACTCCCACTGTGGGCCCTGACTTGAAGCATGACCGTCCATGTAACAGCCAAAGGCCATTACCAATCCCCATTAACACTAATCAAAAACCACTTTACTTGATAAGAACTGTGGGGTCGCCTACGAGCGACCCGCCACATCCAACCCGAACTGTTATTGACCCACCCCAATCAAGGTAGCAGTTAGGCTCATAGTCTCACCATCGATAAAAAGATGGTAAACTGGATTTCCAATTATAACTTTGAAGGAGAAAGGCTAAAAAAACGCCTTTCTAGAATCAGCTGTGTTTAGCCTTTGGGTTATCTGCCTGAGAGGGGATTTGACTGGTCTCCAAACAATATGGCTCCAGAGAGACTTCCCCTGCTGCAGAATGTAATTATGCAGATGTAGTTAGAGGGAATGTGTGTGTGGAACCAATCGCACACTTTGCTTTTATGCTGGGGCTCAACTCCGGTGAGTGTGAGACTTACGGGAAACTTCACAGCTGGAGTGTATGACAACAGCAACAACAACAGGGTTGTGACAGAATGTGGGGTTGGTTTGCCCAGAAATGCAAGTTCTGTCATCATTTGCTCACCCTTATGTTTTCCCAAACCTGTAAGAGTTTGTTTTCTGAGAGAAACACTATAAGAGATATCTTGACAAATGTTCAAGCTGCTCTTTTCGTACAGGGGCTGTAAATAGCCATGAAAGTCAATGAGCCCTAAAAATGACAAAAACATTACTGAGGTATCTTAAAAGTTACTGATATGACTTGTCTTCTGAAGCCATATGATCGTTTTGTGTAAGGAAAAGATTGCAGTTTTAATTTAAGTTCTTCCAAATGTTTTAGTATTATCTCTATACTATATACTATAGTATTTGTTAATATTTTAAATTGGCTTTATCTTTTTAAATTTTAGTAATTTTAATACTTATTTGTTTCAGTCACCAAGGCAACATTTCTAAAATTTGTTAATGTTTAAATGGTTACATTTTGATTTCAGCCTTATTTCAATTATCAAAAAGGAATTTTGAATAGTTTTAGACATGGGTTTTAGACTTAGATTAAAATATGGTGCAGTTCCCGGGTTATTATAGTTAACTAAAACTAAAATCAATAAAAAAACATTACCGTTAATTGAAATAAAATCAATTTAACTGAAATAAAATTGTATAAAATATTAATAATAATAATAAAAAAAAATGCTTTGTTAACAAAGATTACCAATATTTGCAAAATTTGCTGTGAAGTTTTTAGAGATGTGAGCTCCAGGGCGTCAGCGACCATTCAGCGCTCATGAACCCACCGAGAGCAGCCTCACCTCAGCCAAATATTCCGCTGGCTCTGATGTCTTTATAGTAGTTAGACATGATATATAATTTGTTTTGGGTGAACCTAACTTGCAATCTTTGATTTTGTTAATCTATTATTTGTTCCAAAGCAATTAATTTTTGCTAAGGGCAAAATCTTATGTTATATTTGTAACTTAATGCTGTATCAGCAGTGTTTTTATGAGCGAGTCAGCAGTAAATACTTTTATGCTGAAAGAGACTGAAACAGGGTTGTAAACAGGAAAGTTATTTTTTCTTTCAACAACAAAGACACAGCCAACAAATGCACTGAGCAGCACTGTCATTGGAAATCACCCTAAAAGATGAAAGAATAGTACAACAAAGATATTGCTTTCCACAGCAGACATTCAAACTAATGTTTTATCGTGAATATGAGATTGAGCTGAAGAATGAATGCTGTGTCAGATGCAGGTAATCACACTCGTCCAGTTAATCTCTCTCATAATACTCTACTACACATAACACACTGCTTTAATACAGTAATAACAATAAGCTTTTAATGAAGCAACTCAACATTCCTTTGTTACTAGTTCTAAAGTGAGGCTAGGGCTCAGCTGTTAAACTATCTACTTGAGATTTAAATCTGTATGGAAGAACATAGTTCTGCACAAAAGAGGGTTTTTAAAGACACTCCGTTGTGGTTTCTTGTTTATTTACACACTTACACACAATTACAGTATACAGTGCATAGCGATGACCCAACCGGGTCCCTATGCTGACTGCACAGCATCACCAACAACACATGAAATGGCCCAAGATCATCAAGACCAAGGATGACTGGAAGAATGTGGCCTGGTCTGACAAATCAAGATTCCTGGTGCATCACATCAACATCCGAGCACGTATACGCTGATTTCCAAAAGGGGGCTATGGCACCTGGATGCACTGTTGGGCGGATACAGGCCAGTTATGCTGTGGGCGACGCTTTCTTGGGACACCGTTGGCCTCATTATCCCAATAGCACAATTCCCGACAGCTATCAAGTATCTGGACATCATTGCGAACCAAGTGCACCTATTCATGGCAACTGTGTTCCTTCCCAGTGATGGCCATTACCAACAGCATAATGCACCATGCCACACTGAAGAATGGAATAGCCAAGAATTGGTTAAAGGAACATGCTGGTGAATTTCTGTTAACGCCAGAGCCTCCAAATTCACCTGACATGAACCCAATCAAAAAGTGGGTTTGCGCTACATCACCACACCACGCAATGTACAGGAACTGGAGGACCTGCTGACATTATGGTACCAGATAGGAGACCTATCACCACCTTGTCAAAACAGTGCCTCACCACGTGGCTGGTGTTTTGTAGGCTAATGGACAGGTTATTAGATAGGTGGTTTATATATATAATTAGCATCTCAATGATACTAAAATAACACTTGGTGACTCACACTGTGACATTGCCATTAAACAACCTTGGTTCTCAATCGGGACACAAGACACGGCACTTGACATCTTAATGTGCCAATATTTGAACGTGTATGCAGATTTAAATGAGTTATGGAATGAGATGAGGGTAACTAAATGAAAACCAAATTTTCATTTTTTATTGAACCTTTACTTTAATTCACCCCAGTCTTTCTAAATATCTTAAGGCCTTTCAACTGAACCCCAGTTTTCATCCGAATCAACCCCAGATATTGATATTTTTTGTTGCGTTTCTTTTTTCAGTGTTGCATTGATCACTGGCCAAATGGTGCTGCTTTAATCTACTGCCTCTATCCTAAATGAAATTACACATTCAAGGTTTGATACAAAGGCAGATGAAGGCATATTTGAACATTCAAAAGTGAGCATTCCCAAAATTAATTTCATCTCTAGGGTTCATGCATATTTAATAGAGAGTGCTAGAATATCACAGGGTAATACAATCCCAGCAAGTGGCGAGTGAAGAGAGAGAGGGAGCAAGAGAAAAGAGAGAACTGCAGTTGTTGTCATGAGCAATAACTCTCAGCGGTGTTGGGAAACAAAATAGGCAGGATGCTTTTGATGAAAGAGCCGAGAGTGTGGAGGCCCAGGTTAAATGCTGAGGAGCTGTGGAGACGATGGGCTCCTGCTCCACTGAGACCTCCACACACCGGGAGAAACGCTGATAACTGACTGACAATAATTGACGAGCCCCACGGACACCCTCCCCGGAGACCCACATGCGTCTGCCTTCAGTCATACTAACTAGTCACCGAATTCACAGTCGTGTGCTTGTGATAAATGCCCACATGTGTCCATTACCACAAATCAAGCTTATAAAACATAATCTGATTAGAGGGAAATTGCATAAACAAGCATAGATGATATAGCAAAAAGTCTTTTAGTGATAAGTCAGTTGATTTGAACAGAAATGGCATAAACAGGCTTTTCTCTCTATTGGAGGAAACAAGTATATATTTAAAATGAAATAAAACACTACAAATTTTGTTGCTATATAGTATAACAAAAACTGAATAACAATATTGGAGTCTTTAATAATCTTAGTAAACAAAACAAACATTATAAACAGAAACACTACTTATTCTAAAATATTAATATATTATTATTTATATTATAAAAATATTATGTTATTTAATAGAAAGAGAGTAAGAAATGAATAAATGTACTGGTATTTATTTATTTGTTTGTTAATTTAATGAAGATATCCATTAACCCTAAAACCAAACACAAAATTCAAAATACAGGCATTTTTTAATTACCTGTATTTTAAATTTTGTTAAATTAGAAAAAAAACAACTGTATTTTGAATTTATTTAGTAACTACAATAAAATAAATATTATAAACATAACAATCCAGCTGTAAATTCAAGATGATCTGGCCGAGGTAAGGCGCTCTAGGGTGGGTTCATGAATGCAGAATGGCTGCTGAGTGCTGACGACCTTATAAAACTACATTCTGTGGCACAAAAACAGTAATATTTATAAAATGATACTGGATTTGGGCGTCCGCCATGACACTCACTGTAAGAAGTATCGCAAACAGAGTGATACAGTTACAAACTGTGAAACGGCTGTTGGGGTTTCTGATATGGGTCTAATATCACACTCCTATCAGCCAATCAGATTTGAGGACCAGAAAGATGAAGATGTTGTGTATATAAGCATATTAATACAGTATATTGTCTCCTTTGTCTATGTATTTTATCCATTGGAACAAACGGAACTAATTCACCAAAATTGTTATTAATGTTTACATCAGAAATGTTAATTTTAAAAAGTCTTAAAGTCATGCATATTTTTGACATTATTGTGCATGATTTATCGGTGCATATTATCTCAAGGAAAAAATTTGTCTTCATAAAATGTTGTCAAAATTACAATGGTCAATTGTAAATGCATTAGAATGACTCTGACACTTTTATTTTTTCAATTTGCATAGAAAAATTGTATAATGACAGATTTAGCTTAATGGCCAAATATAAAATCCATTAAAGTCGTTACGATAATCACAACAATTTATCACAAACATATCACTCATATTCCATATATCACCTTAAATAACATGCCAGCTTGTTACATGTGGCACACCACACATCATACATGTGTAATCCACAGTGTTACATATATAAAACTGTACGTTTATGTAAAGCGTAAACACGGCACGCTGTGATTACATTCCTCTCCGCTCATTTGCATGTCTCTTATGACAGTAAGTGTTCGTCTGTTATTTACTTATTGTGTTCATGGTGCGGATTGTGTATTCCTCCTGTGTGTGAAAAATGAGGCATGAAACAGCGTTGTCATGCTGAACAGAATTTTAATTACTGACTGTCGCTCTCCTCCAGTGTTAGTACGCCCCAGCAGCTCCGAAACAACTGCAAAATAACCTGACGCGAGGCGAGTCACCATCATTACAGACGCTACCGGCTCTCTTCTAAAAGCTGCAACACAATTAAAAACCCGGCAGCCGAGCTACCATTATACCACCTTGGTTAAAAAAACTGAGGTGTAAAAAAAACCAAACTAATCAATTCTTAACCACGCCGTCCATCTGGAATATGAAGTCTGCGTAGTGGAGGAAAAAAAAGAGACCTATTTTGATAAAAGCTCATTCATTTGCATTTAAAATGTGAGTTTTAATTGAGACTGTTTGCGTAATTAGGAGGAGAGAAATGACATTTTTTTGCGCTCATGTGAGACACTGAAGCGTCTGCCAGGCAACCGAGTGTTTCATGACAGCGTACCCGATCCCCGGCGGAACCTGTGCATCCAGGCCTCTTAACCAAGGTTAAAGAGACTCATCAAAATAAGCCCTATTCATTAGAAGACTTCGCTCGCTGACACCCACGCCAGCTGAGAGAGCTACCGCAGTCACGCGCACACACATCCAGGCCCGGTAAATCATCCGCACCCTTGTCTTTGACGTGGGCTTCTTTTATTTCCTCACGGTCTAAATTGAGTCGTAAAGACGTGTAAAAATAATGGCATGGCGAACCTTGTTTCAGCCACCCATTTTTATTTCGCCACAGGTCCCCGGTGGGCTGTTTGTGGCCACATTAGAACGTTGACACATTAATAAGTGTGGAGATATTTACGCACGTTGACCTCCATCCCGACAGCGCCGTAGTTTGGGCCTGTTGGCGAGCGCTAAAGTTGAATTATGTCTAATCACCGCGAGGGCTGATAGCGTGAAGCGTGTAGTGCTCAGTGCATGTGTGCTTATATGTTCACCCATGGGATCTTGAGAAAGGAAGGTGAATAGGTATACAGACCAACACAATGGTGCTCTGGTTAATCTTTAGTCCGGTGGGAGATCGGCTGATAAATCTTAAATATGACAGGCATTTTCTTCACTTTCCCCCCTTTGAGTTATCCATTAACAGAATGGCAGGGTTACCTGAAAAATATATTCTTTTAGAAATGACTGATTCAATGACAAATAGTGTTCCTCACAAGATGCATGCAGGAGACATTACTTGCACTTATTTTTAAAAGTTAAGTATAAAACACAAAGTTTATATTTTTATGTATTTTTATGTGTAGAGTATGGCCCCATTTACACGAAGGGAAGACACAGATATTTCCCTGCGGTTTGGCCTCTCATTTACACAAAAACCCTGTTTTTATTACAGAAAACGTTGTTGTAGTGTGGACTGTGAAAACGGAGGCTTTTGAAAACGATGACGCATATTTATAGTCATGTGACGCATATTGTACCAATAGATATCTATGTTTCCACCAGTAATTGTGCCTGTGCTATTCACTGTCACACTGCTGCTAAAGAGATTTACCTTGTACACTCTTCAAATTACAGTCCTAAAATGATGACAGAAAATTTACTCACAGTTGCTGCCCTGCAAAACATGACGACAACTGCTTTTCAGATAAAATATGAATGAGCGCGATATAGACGCGTCAGTGGAAGATGAGATATTTCCGTAAATTATCCCGCCAGAAGAATTGCGTGCAAACTTATTGTATAATTTTAGAGGCTTTACGCATGCGCAGTAATGCGAATTTGATGTTTTCCTACGTTTCAGTGTGGATGAGAAACTTTTGGAAAACGCTTGGAAACGCTGGTGTGGGCGGAGAGCGTTTTAAAACGAAAACTCCGTTTTCAAATGTATCCGGATTAATGTAAACGTAGCCTATCTTGAATGCAATTTTAAAATTTCAAGCATTCATGTAATTCATACATACATGACATAAAAATTAATTTGTGGAATTTATACATAAAGTCAAACCAAAAATTATTCAGACACCAGATATAATTTTTAATACTTTTTTACTAGTGGGTGCAGGACACTATAGTTCATTTAAGTGAGCAGGGTGGCCGCGGATCCTTAAAAAGTCTTAAATTCCGTTGTCCTAAAATAAGGCTTTTAAATGTCTTAATTTGTCTTAAATCTAAATCCAAGGGTCTTCATTTTTTAATCTTAATTTTAGAGGGAATTTCTCCATCATTAAAATGTTTTTTTTTACACTTTGAAAATAAAAAGTTAATCGTTTTGAGGAGAATCTCCTGCGCAGGTTCTAAATCTGTTCTGTTGCTAGACACGCACTTGCTTGACAACGCCTCAGTGTTGCAAGATGATTTGGGCGGGTTTTACGTCGTGTTTGGGCTGGAACCTGTCAGTCAGATCTGGCAACCCTGACCCCAGTGCTGGATTTCTCTGGATTATCTGGATTTAGTCAGCGTAGCCTCGAGACAAAGGAAATATGGGTAAATGTAAATTTAGCGACAAATGGCTCGAAAATTCCAGTTCCCCTTCAGTCGTTCCACTACGACGTTACATGGGATCTCGCTTGAGAGACCAATCATCTCTGAACCTTATTCAAAAGGCCAATGAAAATTGGCGAGTGGACGTGCGTCTGACCACTCAGTCAGACTTTTGCTTTCAGAGCCATTCTGCTCGAGCCTTCAACCAAATACAGACAAAGACGAAGAAAGAAGCTCTTCTCCGCTGACGTGCTGCCATCTGAAAGAGTGACAAAAAACTAAAAGAGTGTTTTGGCAGCCGTCAGCGGTATCCTGCGGGCGGCCGTTTTCACGGCCATCAAAAAGCCTCCTTCTCTCCAGCGAGCGTTCCCCATTGAGTGCACAGAGTGCCGCGGTTCCTCCCTGGGCAGACCGGGACTAAAAGAGCAATTTCTCATGGCTGTGAAACGTTCTTTTCAGAATGGTTTTCCGGCCGTGCGCTGCTGGATGTGGCAGTTTCCTCACCTCCGAGGACGGACATGAACACTCCGTTCACGGATGGTTCGTGCGTTCATTGCGAGCGCATGACCATGGTCACGCTCAAGAACCGCCGCTCTTTTGCGAGACGGCTCCCCTCCGTGCCCCGCGGCTCGTCGTTAAGCCGGCAATAACTTTCGGCCGCCGTGGCGAGGCAACGGGGAGGGTTTACAGGTTACGGTGCAGAACGCGCCGCCGGCTTCCAAAGCCCTGCGGCCGTCTGCACCCCAGCATGGCCCCGTTGAGTGGCCAGAGCAGTATGCTTCCCCGGTATCCGGGCCGAGCATCTCCTTTGGCACTCCACCGGAGGAAGAGATGTCTGTTGCTGCATCAGAGGGAGAGTCCGATGGTGAGGCAGACATCTCGCCGGGCCAGCGCCCCCCTGTGGTCGCTGTCCCGTCTGACATGGATGCTGAGCTGTCGGCAATGCTCCTCTGTGTCGCCAGGGGGATCGGGCTCGGGGTTTCAGATGCACCTCCCGCCGATCCCTCTAGGCTTGGCGATTCGTTCCTGAGGGGGGCGCCTGCGGTTCCGCCGCGCCTTCCCCCCCCCGTTCCATTCTTTCCGGAGGTGCATGAGGAGCTGATTAAAACATGGCAGGCACCTTTTTCCTCGCGCCTTCGCCCCAGCTCCTCCTCCCTCGCCACCCTCGATGGCGGGGCAGCCCGGGGATACGAGTCGGTCCCCCAGGTTGAGCGTGCTATCGCGGTGCACTTATGCCCGCGGGGTACCGCCATCTGGCGGGATCGGCCGCATCTACCCTCCAGGGTGTGTGAGCGCTCGTCCGCTCTCGCGAGCCGCGTGTATCGCGCCGCTGGACAGGCTGCCTCCGCCCTGCATGCCATGGCCACCTTACAGGTCTACCAGGCGCAGGCAGTGAAACAGCTGCACGAGGGTGGTCCTGACCAAGACGTGATGCAGGAACTCCGTGCCGCCACCGACATTGCCCTCCGGGCGACGAAGGTCACAGCACGGTCGCTTGGTCAGGTGATGTCCACCGCTGTGGTCCAGAAGCGACATCTGTGGCTTAATCTGGCTCAGATGGCAGACGCCGACAAAGATCGCTTTCTCGACTCTCCCATCTCCCAGAGCGGCCTGTTCGGCGACATTGTCGAGGCCCAGCAGTTCTCGGCAGTCCAGAAGCAGACGGAGGCCATCAAGCATATCCTGCCCCGCCGTGAAGCCTCCATCCTGCCGCCGGTGGCCCCACCTCCGCCTGCCCGTCGCCCCCCTGCGGCCCCAAAAACAACACCAGCTCCTACACCTGCCGAGGTCCACGAAGCCAGGCTGGCTGCCCGGCGCAGAGCTGGCTGCAGGAGAGCGGCGCCGCCAGCCTCTCAGGGACCCGCCAAAGGCACTCGCAAGAAGGCCGCGAAACGTCCCTGATGCGGGCAACCCAGAGGTGATGGAGATTGCTCTTCGGGGGACAGTGACATCAACGTCCCCACTCCCGGTGGATGGCCGGGAGCCTTTGTGTACTTCAATGCTGCCGCCGGCCCACGGGGCCTCGGCCCCGAGTTCCCCTTTCGAGCAGCACTTACACTCCTCGGAACCGGACTTGGAGCCTGATATCGCCAGTGCGGGAACCTGGGAAGAAGGTAAGCCCTGCTTCATGCAGCCAGACTCTCCCCCAGAACCCTTCGTTCTCTGGGGACAGTCCCCTTCCCCCAACCCCCCCCCCCCTCCAGGCTGCCCCACCGTGGTCACGTCGGTCAACGCTCCCTTGATACCGCTAGCGAGCCAGCTGGAGGCTTGGCTTCAGCTTCCCAGCCCCTCACGGTTGTTGATATGGACGGTACGTCTCCGCTATGCGATTCAATTCGCCAGGCGTCCGCCCAGGTACAGAGGCGTCCTTTCTACTACTGTCCATTCGGACACGCATGCCGCTGTCCTGCGTGTGGAGGTTGCAGTCCTACTGGCGAAGGACGCAATCGAGCCAGTCCCTCCAGCCGAGATGAAGTCAGGGTTCTACAGTCCCTACTTCATCGTGCCCAAAAAGAGCTGTGGGTTAAGACCCATCCTGGATCTCAGAGCTCTGAATCGGTCCCTCTTCAGGCTGCCGTTCAAGATGCTCACGACGAAGCGCATGCTAACCTGCATTCGTCCCCAGGATTGGTTTGCAGCCATCGACCTGAAGGACGCGTACTTTCACGTCTCGATCCTTCCTCGTCACAGACCCTTCCTACGGTTTGCCTTCGAAGGTCGAGCGTATCAGTATAAGGTACTTCCATTTGGCCTGTCCCTCTCCCCCCGCGTCTTCACCAAAGTCGCGGAAGCAGCCCTGACCCCTCTTTGGCAGTCGGGCCTTCGCATTCTCAACTATCTCAACGACTGGCTTCTCATAGCGTACTCGCGAGATCTATTGTGCGAACAGAGGGACCTGATGCTTCGGCATCTCAGCCATCTGGGCCTTCAGGTCAACCGAGAGAAGAGCAAACTCTCCCCAGTGCAGAGGATCTCTTTTCTTGGCGTGGAGCTGGACTCAATCAATATGACAGCCCGCCTCACAAACGAGCGTGCGCAGTCGGTGCTGAGATGTCTGGACTTATTCAGACACAAGACAGCGGTCCCCTCAAAACATTTCAGAGGCTCCTGGGGCATATGGCAGCTGCGGCCGCGATTACGCCGCTGGGCTTGCTTCATATGAGACCGCTTCAGCGCTGGTTACACGATCGAGTCCCGAGACGGGCATGGCACCGTGGCACACTCCGGATTGGCGTTTCCCCGCAGTGTCGCTGCCTTTTCAGCCCGTGGTCAGACCTTGCCTTCCTTCGGGCCGGAGTTCCTTTGGGGCAGGTCTCAAGGCATTTTGTGGTGAACACGGATGCCTCCACCACGGGTTGGGGTGCTGTATGCAATGGTCAGGCAGCTTCGGGCTCCTGGAAAGGACCCCAGCTGCAGTGGCACATCAATTGCCTCGAGTTGTTGGCGGCGCTTCTAGCCCTGCGTTGCTTCCGATCGACGCTGCGCCAGAAGCACGTGCTTGTTCGTACCGACAGCACTGCGACTGTGGCGTATATCAATCGCCAGGGCGGCCTCCGCTCGCCTCGCATGTCACAACTCGCCCGCCGTCTGCTCCTTTGGAGTCAAACGTGGCTAAAATCGCTACGTGCCGTTTACATTCCAGGCGAACTCAACCGTGCAGCGGATCAGCTCTCATGGCAGTCCACCCACCCTGGAGAATGGCGACTCCACCCCGAGACAGTCCAGCTGATTTGGAGCCGTTTCGGCCAGGCTTAGATAGATCTGTTCGCCTCCCCCGAAACCTCCCACTGCCAGCTCTTCTACTCTCTGACCCAGGCTTCCCTCGGCAGAGACGCCCTGGCACACAGCTGGCCTCCGGGGCCCAAGTACGCCTTTCCCCCAGTGAGCCTCCTTGCACAGACCCTGTGCAAGATCCGGGAGGACGAGGAGAAGGTCTTGTTGGTTGCGCCACACTGGCCCACCCGGACCTGGTTCCCGGAACTCATTTCCCTCGCGGCAGCCCCTCCCTGGAAAATCCCCTTGAGGAAAGACCTTCTTTCTCAGGGGATGGGCACAATTTGGCACCCACGTCCTGACCTATGGAACCTGCACGTCTGGCTCCTGGACGGGACACTTCAGACCTCGCCGGCCTTCCCCAGGCCGTGGTAAATACCATCACTCAGTCCCGAGCCCCCTCTACGAGGCAGGCTTACGCCCTGAGGTGGGGTCTGTTCGCTGACTGGTGTTCCTCTCGAGGAGAGGACCCGCAGAGATGCACGATTGCAGTAGTGCTTTCCTTCCTGCAAGAGAAGTTGGAGCACAGGCTGTCCCATTCGACTCTCAAAGTATACGTTGCTGCCATCGCAGCGTACCACGATGCAGTACCGACAGCACCCACTGAGAAACATCCTGCTCCAGTCGTGCTTACAAAACAGTTTCTTGTCTATGTGCCACTTCAACCGTTTCATCGTCAGACTCCGGCTCGAATTGATAGGGTAAAATCGAGGCCATCTTTTCTATGTATTGACAGGTCTCCGCAGCTGTCATTCAGTTATGGCAATGGGCGTTTCGTTTTTGCGCTGTAGCGGTAGACCAATCATGAAGGACTGCACCATCTGACCAATCACAGCAGTGAGGGCTCACGGAAAGGAGGGGTTTAGAGAGACTGATACTTCGAACTGCTTCACACGAGTCGTTTACGAATCATTTAGAAACGGGGTAAAATTAAATCTAATTTTGGAGAAAACTAAAGTGTTTTTTGAACTTGCATACATGTAAACCTGTTTTAAGAGACTAATACAACAATATTAACTACCTTTAAAATGGCATAATAGGGGCACTTTAAGTGTTTTTAAGTGTGCTTTTTACACCACAGACTGAACAGAATTAAGCATTGGTTGGTAATTGGTCAACAACGTATTGATAGTTATGTACATATTGTCATACTAACAATTGTCTGAATTTTTGGTTGACTGTAATCCATTATATACCTACACTATAAAAGTTATTTTACATTATCAAGATGAATTTCTTCTGACACAGTTTAACTTAGAGTTCTTTCCATATTTTATTACCATTTTCTAAACTATAGTGAAGAAACTGATAATGTGAAAAATGCTGAAAGTGTCTGAATAAATTTTGGTTTGACTGTATGTTTTATATGAACTGCATTTATGATCTACATTTTGAATAACATCCAAGATAATCTACACCTAAAAATACATGTGTGTGTGTGTGTGTGTGTATAGAGTATAATGTTAGCACAAAAACATTCTGTGTGATTGGTCCCTTACAATTTGGCAACCAGTAACATTAAAAATTCTAATCATGTACTAATTCCCATTTTTACAAGTGGATCAATGTGCGGTTTTTTTACAGCTGTAACAGGAAACAATTTATATTCTGGTTATGTAATGCTGTTCCAAGTATTCTATAGGGAGTAACTAACTGAAAGTAGCTGAAGGTAGACTATGTAGTAATATAATGACTGTACATTTCTTGGCAGCAGCTGTTTTCAAAATAGTGTAGCTTTTCCAGTAACAAGCTACATTTTCTTGGGTTTTGTGTCTCAATGCACTGGTAGTTCTGCAGCTAAGCAAACTGAGCCAGAAACCAAACAAGCTTTCCTTGAATGTATGTAGGAAGTCACTTTGGTGAATCAGTTCAACTGAGCAGGTAGTGTAAAGCCTTTTTGATAGTATCTTAGAGTGTAGCTGTTTAGCTTAAAGGGCTTAAAGGGATAGTTCACCCAAAAACAAAAATTTTATCATGAATTACTCAACCTCATGTTGTTCTAAAACTGTGTGACCTTTGTTCATCTTTGGAACACAAATTAAGACATGTTAGATGAAATCCGAAAGCTTTCTGACCCTGCATACAGTGAGGAAAATTATTTAATCCCCTGCTGATTTTGTACGTTTGCCCACTGACAAAGAAATTATTAGTCTATAATTTCAATGATAGGTTTATCTGAACAGTGAGAAACAACAACAACAACAACAACAAAAATCCAGAAAAACACATTTCAAAAAAGTTATAAATTGATTTGCATTTTAATGAGTAAAATAAGTATTTGATCCCCTATCAATCAGCAAGATTTCTGGCTCCCATGTCTTCTATACAGATAACAAACTGAGATTAGGAGTACTCTTTTAAAGGGAGTGCTCCTAATCTCAGCTTGTTACCTGTATAAAAGACACCTGTCCACAGAAGCAATCGATCAATCAGATTCCAAACTCTCCACCATGGCCAAGACCAAAGAGATGTCCAAGGATGTCAGAAAAAAAAACTGTAGACCTACACAAGGCTGGAATGGGCTACAAGACCATTGCCAATCAGCTTGGTGAGAAGGTGACAACGGTTGGTGCGATTATTTGCAAATGGAAGAAACACAAAATAACTGTCCATCTCCCTTGGTCTGAGGCTTCATGCAAGATCTCACCTAGTGGAGTTTCAATGATCATGGGAATGGTGATGAATCAGTCCAGTACTAAATGTGAGGATCTTGTCAATGATCTCAAGGCAGTCACCAAGAAAACAATTGGTAACACACTACGCCGTGAAAGACTGGAATCCTGCTGTGCCCGGAAGGTCCCCCTGCACAAGAAAGCACATGTACAGGCCTGTCTGAAGTTTGCCAATGAACATCTGAATGATTCAGAAGAAAAACTGGGTGAAAGTGTTGTGGTCAGATGAGACCAAAATTGATCTCTTTGGCATCAACTCAACACGCCATGTTTAGAGACGGAGGAATGCTGCCTATGACCCCAAGAACACCATCCCCTCCGTCAAGCATAGAGGTGGAAACTTTATGCTTTGGGGGTGTTTTTTTTTTTTTTTTTTTGCTAAGGCAAGGCAAGGCAAGTTTATTTATATAGCACATTTCATACACAATGGTAATTCAAAGTGCTGTACATAAAATGAATTAAAATCATAATAGCATAAAAATCATACAAATTTATAATAATCACAACAATAAAAACAAAATTTAAGAACATTTAAGATGATTAAAAAAAATGATTTAAAATTCATTAATACAGTAAAATGATTATACATAAAATAATGCAGTCTGTTCGGACGTAGCACAGTGCTCATTCAATAAATGCACAACTGAACAGATGAGTTTTGAGTCTGCATTTAAATGTGGCTAATGTATTAGCACATCTGATCTCTTCTGGAAGCTGATTCCAACTGCGGGCGGCATAATAGCTAAAAGCGAATTCCCCTTGTTTTGTGTGAACCCTTGATATTACTAACTGACTCGATCCTAGTGATCTGAGTTGTCTGTTAGGTTTATATTCAGTGAGCATATCTGCAATGTATGTAGGTCCTAAGCCATTGAGTGCTTTATAAACAAGTAAAAGTACTTTAAAATCTATCCTAAACATAACTGGAAGCCAGTGTAAGGACCTGAGGACTGGTGTAATATGCTCTGATTTTTTGGTTCTAGTCAGAATCCTGGCAGCAGCGTTCTGTATGAGCTGCAGCTGTCTAATGGTCTTCTTGGGAAGGCCAGTGAGGAGACCATTACAATACTAAGGGGACAGGACAACTACACCACATCAAATGGATGATGGACATTGTAAAATGGGTCATGGATGGGTATTCCAGCATGACAATGACCCAAAATACACGGCCCAAGCAACAAAGGAGTGGCTCAAGAAGAAGCACATTACGGTCCTGGAGTGGCCTAGCCAGTGTCCAGACCTTAATCCCACATAAAATCTGTGGAGGGAGCTGAAGGTTTGAGATGCCAAACGTCACCTTTAAAAACCTTAATGACTTGGAGACGATCTGCAACAAGGGTTTTGCCACTAAGTACTAAATCATGTTTTGCGAAGGGGTCAAATACTTATTTAACTTATTAAAATGCAAATCAATTTATAACTTTTTTTAAATGCATTTTTCTGGATTTTTGTAGTTATTCTGTCTCTCAATGTTCAAATAAACCTACCATTAAAATTATAGACTGATGATGTCCTTGTCACTGGGCAAACATACAAATCAGCAGGGGGTCAAATAATTTCTCCTCACTATAGTCAGCAATGTAATTGCAATGCGTTGTGGTACTCTCGTGAATGTGTATCTGACATGAAAAAGAAGAACTTATTGAATGAAGCTGTTATTTCTGTTTTCTTTGCGCACAAAAAGTATTCTTGTAGCTTCATAATGCAATGGTTGAATCACTGATCTCACATTAACTATTTTAACGATGTCCTTACTACCTTTCTGGGCCTTAAATGGGGGCAGCCGTGGCCTAATGGTTAGAGATTCGGACTTGTGACCCAAAGGTTGCAGGTTCGAGTCTCAGGTCCGGCAGGGATTGTAGGTGGACAGCACTCTCTCCACCCTCAATACCACGACTGAGGTGAGTCCCTTGAGCAAGGCACCGATCCCCCAACTGCTCCCCGGGCGCCGCAGCAATGGCTGCCCACTGCTCCGGGTGTGTGTTCACGGTGTGTGTGTGTTCACTACTGTGTGTGTGCACTTGGATGGGTTAAATGCAGAGCACAAATTCCTTGTATGGGTCACCATACTTGGCCTCACTCACCCCCTTTCCTTTCCTTTCCTTTCCTTAAATGTGGCAGTTGCCTTGTCTATGCAGGTTCAGAAAGCTCTCAGATTGCGTCAAAAATATCTTAATTTGTGTTCAGAAGATGAACAAAGGTCTTACAGGTTTGGAACGACACGAGGTTGAGAAATTAATGACAGCATTTTTATTTTTGTGTGAACAAACCTGTTAACTGTGTTAACATTTATTAGTAGTCTTTAGTTGGTAAGCAGTGTTACCAAGTCTAGAGTTTGCCCACGGAATTAGGCTATTTTATACTGCTGCCTCAGGTTGTTTTTTTAGTTTGCGGGTTAGAATGCGATTTAGTCTGAGGTGGAACCCCTGGAAGGAAATTTTGACCTTCCAAGAATGCGATTTTGGAGTGGTAGCCATTTTCTTTTCCGAAAACATAACTAGGCTAGTTTTGAGTACCAGTTGGGCTGGATTTGTTATACAGACCTGGCAACCCTGTTCGGAATCTATTTTTTTTTTCCTACACCGCCACTCTCCAAGCCTGTCCATTACCAGAACATGCAATTCAGTGCGCTATAATGAAGCAGTGGGACGGAGATTGTTGCCACCCATAAACACTCTAATTCCTTGATTCATTAGGCCTCATTCAGCGGACAAGGTGCACAATAAATTACACTCTATATTGGCTGCTCAGTGGACTCTGATTGAGACAGACTGGGAAACAGTTTATGTGTCTGCTGCCTCCTCGGTTTGAATGCCTGCTATCTTAGTTGCTTGTTCCTCCGGGGAATTGGGATGTTCTGTCCGTGTTCGTCATAGGGAAGGCTAGCCAGGCTAATCTCCTTCAGAGAGCGGCCATCTGTAAAGGAGACATTCACACAAACACGCGTCCACACACACACACATACACAGCTCAACCGTTTTCGGATGTCATCCCGTCATCGGTGTACTCATCTGTTGAAGCCTGTGGAAATGTAGAAGTCTTCAGAAACGTTTCAAAGTAGTCTGGCGGAGACACAAACATGCACACGCAGACTTCTATGTGACAGATGACTCAACTGGATCTCTTCCATTACTCAGAGTCACCGCTGAGGAAAATCATATTTCATGTTCTTATTTCACAGTTTCATAAATATGTTACTGAAAGCTTTATTATAAACAGAGGTGAAAAAAATGCTGCATTCAGCGACTTTGTTAGTACACAGATACACATTGATGCATTTGATCAATGCGTTTAAAGCCCATCAAAGGCTGACTGGGTGAAAATGTTGCTATCGACATGAATTTGAGGAACATTATCCAAAGAGCTTATACTTTGCTGTGTGTTTTTGAGGGGTGGCTGTACTTCAAATATCTCATTTAATCTACAAGTAACTCTTTTCATCCTCAGGTTTCCATGGCAACAAAGCGACGATGAGGCAGTGGAGATGCATGCATGTATTAGGGGGTTTTGGGGAGGATCCTGTACTAGGGGGTTGCAGGTTTTTTGGGGTATTGCTGAGCAGAATGAAGTATCCATAATTAATCTTTTCCAGTAAAATAGACAAATAGGCTCAGTGGAAAAACGTCCCTGTACCTACATTTTTGCAAAACTACAGCTGAAATGAACACAAGTGGCAGTAAACACCAATAACTTTTATTCCTTTTTACACAAATTATGATTATGTGGTAGATTGATAAAGACATATTTTTAAATGATTTCTTGCACAATACCAAGTAATAACCTTAACACACTGTATGATTTGTAAATAGTGATATATTTGCATATTTTCATCAGATAAACACCAGCTTTATGTGGCCTTTCTGATGTAGTAAAATTGCTTGTTTGCTCACCTGGTACAGTATTGCATTTGCAATACATAGTGCTTGTGACAGTTCTCAGACTTAAAAAAGCAAAATATAATGGCATGGTTGCTTCCACAAATGCTTCTGAATCACTCATTTAGGGGAACATTAGGGCTGAAATGATTAGTCAACATTATCAACAACGTCAACAAATATTTTTTTGTCAAATAGTTGTTGATCTTGTATGGCCATTCTTGCAATCCAATAAAAGAAGACATACTTATGAGAAGAGCAAACAAAGCCGAACCAGCAGAGTGTGGAAAACTTTTGCAAAACTACAAAACAAATAATGCTGTTAAGTGTAACGGCCACTATATACTCTCTTCACAGTTTCTTTGCTTTTATCGTTTAGAGGTAAAAGCAGTAAGATATATGCAAATAGCAATCTACTGTAAGCAAACATCCCAATGCTGCACAATTTCCTTGTGAATAAAGAGATGGCATCTAATGTGGAGATGCAGAGATTGCTCAAACATGTGATAGAACATTACATTTAATTTCTGTACTGCAGCTATGCATACAACACCAACCCAAATAAAATATTACCAAATTTCCATTTGATCATCACCCATTAGATATTTCACTTTGAAAGTGCCACAAAATATGCAATGAATCAATGTAATATCATTTTGAAGAAGTGTTGCCACAGGCAGTTTTCCAATGAGCCTAGGATGAAAATTAAGCAGATTTTCTTGTACATGGGTTCTTCTAGCAATGCGAATGGAACACTGTTGTTCAATGCATTACTGCACAACTGGTTAAAACCAATTCTCAAGCTTATGACACTTATGAGCCAGTTCTTTTTCGCAGTTGAGTAATGTACAGCACAAACTGTAAAGTCTGTTCCTCAAGCTAATGACTCATATGAGCTGGTTCTTTTTAGTGAGTTATGTATGATTCTCAAGCTTATGGTTCTTTTAAGTGAAAAACAAACAAACAAAAAAAAAAAAAACTCCAGAGGTCAGTTTGTATCTGATTCACTGGATGAATTGCAAGTCATTCTTTTTGTCATGTTCTTTTTTTTTTTGTGATAATCTAGTAAATTATGATTAATTGAGTAATTGGTCTAATAATGCTTTTCATTGATTCAGGTCTGTGGAATTAACCACTTCCGGTATTTTTTAAAATCGACTACTTGAATTAAAGGGGTCATCGGGTGCCACATGCACTTTTACAAGCTGTTTGAACTGAAATGTGTGTTGGGAGAGTGTGTACACAACCACCCTAGAATGACAAAGATCCACCCAGTAGTTTTCTTTTAATTAAGTAAAATAATTTGCCTTTTTTCATATCGAGCCGTTCTCAGATGTTGTGGCGTAACACCGACAGAGGCCGCTCCTGCGATAGTTGATAGACAGTAGTGTTTTAGCATAGACCCGCCCCGAGTCAGAAGTAAACTGACAGCACTGAGGGAATGTGGCCACCGATCTCCTAAATGGGTTCATCCTTACGCAAATCATTTCTCACCATACCGCTTTAAAAACGACGGTCAGTATAAAGCAGTTTTTGCGAAGCTGCTGCTGAAAAATGGGTCTGTAACTATTCGTGTTTTTGCTTCATCTCCACCAGAAGTGAGTGTAATTTCTTTTTATATGAATCTTTGCTAATCGCCTATTAAATAATGTCCTAAAGTTAGCACGTTTCAGTGTAAGTGTAACTTACAAGCTCAGAGAACATGGTTATGTCATCTTCTCTATATACATCTGTCTCAATATAATTCCTAATTGCACGTTTATAATGAACAATGCATTAAGGTGATTGTCTATTTACAAACTGTGTATGTTGTAGTATAACTACATTAAGCTTAGCTTTGTAACGCTAGATGGTATAAAACGGTGTGTGTTAATGATTAAGATGTCATGTACAATTATTGTTAATCGTTTTGGATCAGTTATAACTGCATTAAGAATGGTAACGTGAACGCAATACCTGCAAAAGTGTTTACAGCCCGCAACTGCATATGAGTAAAGACCATAACACTCACATTTATGTATTTCAATATTAGGAAGGGGTAAGTTATGTTAACCGATCACATTTTGCTTTCATTCAATCAGCTATACCTCAAGAAAACACATCACATTCGTCTCTGTACCTCAGTAAACACATTGCATTCATACCCATATGTGACCCTGGACCACAAAACCAGTCATAAGGTTAAATTTTACAAAACTGAGATGTATACATCACATGAAAGCTCAATAAATAAGCTTTCTATTGATGTATGGTTTGTTAGGATAGGGCAATATTTGGCCAAGATACATCTATTTGAAAATCTGGAATCTGAGGGTGCAAAAAAATCAAAATACTGAGAAAATCACCTTTAAAGTTGTCCAAATTAAGTTCTTAACAATGCATATTACTAATCAAAAATTACATTTTGATATATTTACAGTAGGAAATTCACAAAAAATCTTCATGGAACATGATCTTTACTTAATTTCCTAATGATTTTTGGCATAAAATAAAAAACGATAATTTTGACCCATACAATGTATTTTTGGCTATTGCTACAAATATACCCCAGCGACTTAAGACTGGTTTTGTGGTCCAGGGTCACATATACAAAGATAAATCAAAGTGACATTAAGTTTACTAACCATTCAGACACGTCCAGTATTAGCCGTAATTGCCAAACTTCTTTGCGGGTGTCATTTTTTTTCGGTTCCAACGCCGGTTTTTAAATTAAATTTTAAATGGAGTGTCTTCAAAGCCCCCCCAGTGCCATTTTCCCCCAAACTATACAACTATACCCCCAACTGTTGTCTAGGCAACACCCCGTGTGCTATGTAATGGCACGCCCCACAGAACTGAGGGCTGAAGTGAGCAGAGGTTCATATCATTTAAAGGGCCAGGTACTGATATGGCTTGCTGAGAACAGAGGCATTTTTTACCAGGTAAAATGAGTGCTTTTTTTTTTACACTACCATAGAGAATTATCTGCATTTTTAAATGCATTAAAACATTATTTCAAATGTAGATGCACAGCAGGCACACTCATAATAGAACGACACGGTTGTGACACTTTTTTTTTTCAGCGTCTACACCAGAGCGAGATGAAAACATCGCAACTTTTCAGAATGTCACAAATGCACTGCAAGTCTTGGGACAAGAACTTACCAATCAGCTTTATTCTTTTTGTAACAATATTAAAAAGCTCAGCCGAGATTGAGGAACAGCTGATCATAGCTGTACAGGGATACCCATTTTTTAATGAATTTAGTAGGCTACTGCAAGTGCTGGAAATCCATTTATCCTTGAAACTTTCTGTCGTCATGAAGAGCACAGGCATTTTTAAACTTGAGCCCTTTGTCTCTCAGCTGTGAATCACTAAATATTCATGGTCATTGTCACTACCTCGTATACAGCCTTTCTAACACAAAACTGTCTTACAAAAGTTAAATCAATATATTGTTTTTTTGTGAATGAGTGAACAGGATGACTTTCACATCATTCTGTAGCAAATCTCAAGTCTACCACATCTAGTCAAAAGTCTTGTGAACAAATGTTCTGTATGCATTTTAAGGCCATTTTTCAGTAACTTTTTTCACTTTTTGGTTCACTAACAATGCATAAATGTTGTTTTCTCAAAAACAAACATGCACATTCATGCTGCTCACATATTATTTTAGCCTAGTTTGCGCTGAGTACAAACACCAATGTCAAAAAAAACACCAATGTCAGGGCATGTCAAACTTCTGAGATCTAAATTACTGAAGTTATATGCCAACGTTACCTAATCATTTTCACCGATTTGAGAGCCAAACAGTGACATACAAGACAAAACTTGCCCATAAACAAACATTAAGTATCACAGACCTTGTTTAGTCTTACTCATATCTTTAAGAAAAAAAAAATGACATACATATTGCATCCTTTAAAGAGGATATTACCCCTTTCTTTGGTGACTGATACTAGCAATTCCTTGTTCAAGACTAGCACAGTCACACTTTAAGGATCCAGTGGAGAGCCATTTTTCCCGCCAAAAACTGCCTTTTCTTCAATGGAACTGGAAGAGAGGTGTCTGACTCTTCTCATCTGACTCTTTTATCCTAAGGCCGGATAAAAGCTGGCTCACCAAGGTATTTATCAGTCCCGTGCCCCTAATTAGCATCCAATTAAGAACTCCTTTTGTGCAGCCAATGTAATTCCGCACAATGTTGACTCCCTGGGGAGGGTGCGGGCAGCGAGTTTGACACCTAAACGATTTCAGGCCAAATCTCTCTGCCCCCGCCAGATCACCCAACCGAGAGGGTGAAAGATTTCTAGTGAACCCCTGCTAACGCCACAGCAAAAATTCACATTGGAACTCATTTGAAGCTTATTTTGGAAGATTTGACACTGAATTGGCTTTGAAAATGGAGGCAGCTTAACGCACTGGGTTCTTGATGCGTAGCAGCGTTCGGAAGGCTTTCATGTCAACGATACGGTTTCTAAACACACGCCTTCGCCGTTTCAGTCCATACAGAGGTCTGGTACAATACCACCCACCAATCCACAGGCGTTCTCTTCAGACTTTTCTTCTAGCCTGACAGATGCTGAGTCGCCGGTTAATTGGTTTGCTTTGGAGATGGCCAATGAACCGCCGCTGAGGCATGTAAGTGGCTTCTTTGGCTTGTTTGCATGAAATTATCCCACCGCACGCCACGGCGAGTGAATTAGCCCAAAAACCCTCAGAGCTACACAGAATTATGATAAGTATGGTATTTACGGCATCCTCCGCCATAGATCTCACTGAGCCAAACGTCATTACGGAAGAGTGAAAAATTTGGACTCCGGTAACAACTCAGTCAATCTCAGCCGTGCGTTTCAAGCAATTTACATCACATCAAATTTCTGCCCCACAACAGGATTTCCTTGCTGCCCCTGAAAATTGTCAGCGAGATGACTGACCTCATGTAAATTCATGAACACGGGGGAGAAATGTGTGTTTGGCATGTCTCATCGAACAGGGGGAGGTGCTGATGTGTTTTCCAGCCTCGCGTCGCACTCGCTGAACCGGCTGCACCGATGCTGACTCAGGCGTTTCGGCCGGTGCACTTAAAGCACCGCAAGCTTTTAAGAAGCCTATATCTGACACGGATGCCCCCCTCACAAGTAGGAACGATTACCACCCAGACATTAAAAGAAAGAAGCGAGTAGGGAAAAGGGTTGATCATCAGAAGGAAACGCATTACTCAGGCGTCCAAGCTAAATAAGTGCTTTTTCATGCAGTTTCTTCATAGTTGTGGTTGATGTGTCAACGTCAATTCATTTCTGCTGCGACGCTCTGATCTTAGACTCTATTTTTGGTTCCCACAATTCCAAAAGACAGATTACTGGCAATTTGTAGACAGCGGTACGTCTCCTCAGCGTTTCTACAAAATCTGTTATGCTGAGCGTAATTCTTTACTGTAGCCGAAAGCTATTTAGGTAGCGTCTGCTGACGCTGTTTGTAATAGACCTAAAAGCTCTGATTTAATTGAGCTCATTTGAGACGACGTGGAGCAAAACCTTTTCTTTTGATGTACTGATGAGATTTCATTAGAACTAATAGTTTGTTTAGAGGCTGCCGCTCTTAATCTGAGAACACGACCCGTATTAGCGTGGCCTACACTGTTCTGTGCAATACCTTCATTGATTTTCATTAAATGAATTATCACTAAATACACACACAAAGCACCTTGCAGCAACACATCCTAGTTGCCATGGATATTCTATTTAGTCGGAAAGAGCGTGTGCGGTGTTGTCCTTGAAGAAACATGAAAAGTAAGGTCGTCGTGCTTCGCTTTTGGAAAGCCGAGGGAAATGTTCAGCGAGAAAGACCGAAGTGCAAAGGGGCCACACACACACACACGCAGCATTCACTAATGACCTTTTGTCTTCTGACATTTTCATTAAGGCACAAAGTAGGTTTCTGTTCCTTATCAACAGCATTTGCAGCCGGAGGAACAGTGCTTTCGTGATAATGGTCTTGGCTACTGTGGTGGTCTAGGTAGAGATTGCTTCAGGTGCAAAAATATGAGATGGAGAAACTGTTAGATTATAGAGTGTAATAACAGGAGATACTGCAGCTGTGCTTCTATGAATATGACTAACAAAAGCAGATAAATCAAGGACTATTGAAGCTTAAAAGAATCGTTCACCCAAAATGAAAATATGGTCACAATTCATTCCCTCTCACGTTGTTCCGAACCCATACTTCAACTTTCTTTCTCTCTTTTTTTGGTGAGACAAGAAGTACATTTGCAGAATCTTAATGCAATTGAATGTAGACAGATTCTGTAAATCTTCAAAAATGACATCTAAAAGCGCTATAATAAAGGTCTTCAGAAGATGTATGAAAGTTTTGTGCAAAGCAGCATGCATTCAAGTTTTCAAATTTTATTATTATTTTTTTTTATCATCAAAAATGGATGGCTATACAAGACAAGAAATGTATTATAATATTGACATAGATTTTTAATTTTATGGTAGTCAGTTTTACAGCAGTGTTATTTATATCATATTACAGTTTTTATTAATATTTTGAATTAACTTACTATTTAACATTTCTTTAGCTGTGTTTTTATTACAGATTTGCGCAAAACATTTGCGATACTTTATAAATGGCAATAAAAAACTATTACGAAATGACAGCGTTTCCATTAACCAATGTTATGAGATTGAGACGTAATTTTTTCGTCTCGCAATAAGTCATGATGACCAATGTTGTTAGGTTGATGTATATCGCAGCCACCACACTAGCCATTATTGTTAATTAAAGGAGACGTAGACGTGTATCTTTAGCAAAGCAGCCCCGATAGCCACTTCTGGGGGTTTTAGGTATAAATTGTCAATTTGTTTCGAAAATAACCGATCGTTTCGCTAGATAAGACCCTTCTTCCTTGGCTGGGATTGTTTAGAGCCCTTCAAAGCTGCATTTAAACTGCTTTTTGGAAGTTCAAACTTGGAGGCACCATACATATTCATTATTTGGAGAGAAATCCTAAAATGTTTTCCTCAAAAAATTTTCTTTACGACTAAAGAAAGAAAGAACATCTTGGATGACAAGGGGGCTGAGTACATTATCTGTAAATTTTTGTTCTGGAAGTGAACTCTTGAAGTGATCCTTTAACTAGAGTGGCCATGATCAGCTCTGATGGTTGTGTCAGAGCCTTAATGCGCTGCAGTGTAAATAAAGGGTTATTCAAGCATTAATAGCAAGGAAAGCCTCTTATACATGAGCACATTAAAGAATGATCATGTGACTTTTACGAGCACCAAGTGAGCTGTAAATGCGAAAAAAAAGGTTTGTATTCCAATTTTGTGAAATATTCCTTTAATGAACTGCCTGAAAACCACCTCATGCGAGCATAATGCGATTTTGCGATATATGGGAGTTTTTGTGAAACTGGCGTGTTTCCGTTAGACACATTTTCAACTTGCACAATTTGAAGGGTAATGGAAATGCAGCTACTGTAGCTGTAATTTAGTTTAATTTCAGATTTTTTATTTTTTTTTAATTTAATATTTGTATTTATTTTAGTTGACAAAAACAATTTAGATTTCATTTTAGCTGACAATACCTACGTTTCTATTACCCTTCAAATTGCAATTGCGAATTTACAATGTCTAATGGAATTAAGTCAATTTTGTAAAACATCCAATATATTGCAGAAACGTTTTTACGCTCACATGAGGTGGTATTTAGGCCAATTCAAAAAACAGATTTTTTTACATTTACAGGTTGCCTGCCGCATGTAAAAGTCACAAGATCATTCTTCTCCAATAAACACAAGGCCGCTCTCAACTATAGTTATATAGCCATTAGGGGTGTGCAAAGCAGCCGGTATTTGTATCTGTATTTGTATTTGTTGAGGGGGGAAAAGTATTTGTATTTGTATTCGAGTAAAATTCAAAATAGGCATAAAAATAATGAGTGATGCTAGAAAACGCTAGGCACGCCGCTTTCTCCTTCTTTCCTAAGCGCTCTGCGCACTGATCTATATAATGACTCTATTATAGATCAGTGGCTCTGCAGCTTGCGCTCTCTTGGCTTCTGCCGTTGCTAAGCAACCATGACCTGCGCTCTCCATGAAGACAAGGAAGTTTCAGCAAAGGATAAATGGATTTCCAAAAGTAAAAAATCGCTTGCAGTAGCTCTGCTACTAAAAACTGTTATCCCTGTAACAGCTATGATCGGCTGTTTCTCCATCTTGGCTAAGCTTTTAATGTTTTTCGTGTAAGGAAGAAGCTGATTCGTTGGTTCCTGTCACATGACCCGCGGTGAGCTCGCGGCATACTGAAAAGTTGACGTTTTTATCTGGATGCGGCGCGGATGCGCCTGGAAAAAACGAGTGCGTCGCTTCCATTATGAGCGCGCATACCGCACGTCTACATTTGAAATAATGAACTTGAGCGTGCAAAAGACGCTATGTGCTTGAGCGTGCAATGTGAACGGCCCCTAATGGAATAATCTCCCGATCAAACTCTGCTTCCCGAAAATCATAAACTGCCTCCGGAACCCAGTTAAGGTACAAAAACAGTGATGCAGTGAAGTCTTTTTTCGCTCAGCCGAGTCTTCTCTGTTGCTGTGTGTAGCAGCCTGTGTCAGTCACCTGTTTTACCCCCCACCCCCCTACTCCTGAATGTCACTCACTCACTCACTCATGCGGGCATGCACTGCGGTCTCATGAGGAAACGCAGCTTTTTGATATAAAGTTCTTGTTCCCGAATACAAATATTTTTTTAAGTATTTGTTCGAAATAAGTATTTGTAAAAAAACACGCTATTTGTGCCTTTCCGAATACCGTATTCGGGTTCGGCTCCACCCCTAATAGCCATGGTTCCTGTGTTGTCATGCGTTTCTCTTGTTCCTCATGATTTCCTGCCTAATGCATGTGTCATGTTCTTATTGTTTAATGTTTTGCCATGTGGTTCTCTGTTCTGTTTGTTCATTGGTTGCTTTAGTCTGGAGCCTTGTTTTCCATTGATTGGTTTGTGTCATGTGACCCTCATTGTTTGATATACTGTAAGTAGCCCTCATGTTGCCACTGTCTCTTGTTGTGTATTGAAGTTGTAATCTGCTGTTTGGTGTTGTGTTTCTGTTTATGCCAAGTCAAGTTTCTGGTCAAGTTTGTTCATGCCAAGCCAAGCCGAGGCCAAGTCTACTCATACTAAGTCAAGTCTGTTTATGCCCAGTTTGGTCAAGTCTCTGTTTGGATTATGTTTGTATTTTGGATCACTGTTTGAATAAAGCTGCACTTGGGTTCATCCACATCTCGCCACCAGTGGACTAAATCATATACAATAACATTAGTTAATGGAAATGCTGTTGTTTTGCAATAGTCCTCAAGCCATACATTAAACATTAATCAATATATGTGACCCTGTAACACAAAACCACTCTTAAGTAGCATGGGTATATCTTTAACAATGTATGGGTCAAAATTATTGATTTTTCTTTAATGCCAAAAATCATTAGGATATTAATAAAGATTATGTTCCTTGAAGATATTTAGTAAATTTCCTACCATGAAAATATCAAAACTTTATTTTTGATTAGTAATATGCATTGCTAAGAACTTAATTTGGACAACTTTAAAGGCAATTTTCTCAGTATTTTGATTTTTTTGCACCTTCCGATTCCAGATTTTCAAATAGTTGTATCTCGGCCAAATATTATCATATCCTAACATACATCAATGGAAAGCTTATTTTGGCATTTTTTTTTTTTTTTTTTTTTTTTTAATTGGAAGAAATGACACTTATGACTGGTTTTGTGGTCCAAGGTCACATGTTATTCTGGGATCCAAGATGTTATTTTTGTGACTTTATATATTGCACAACTCATACAGACTACTTTATGGTATTTATTTTTATGTTGCTTTTTTTGTACATTAAAAATGGCATTAAACCCATTCACTTTTATTGTAAGTAAAAGAGCAGCTTTGACATTCTGCAAAATATCTCCTTTTGTGTTGTACAGAAGAAACTGAGACATATTGGTTTGGAATGATGCAAGGTTGATTAAATTAAATCAGAATTCAGATTTTCAGGTTAACTAAGCCTTTAAGAAACACTGGTGAGGGTAAAAAGCATAAAAAAAATATTAATTTTGGAATTTAATCAAATTAAAACAATCAGGCATATCTACTATTCCACACACACAAAAACCAGCATAAATTCCATCAAAAGGTGCCCTGTTTTTTATATTTGAGAGAGAGAGTGAAAAAAAAAGGTCAAGGTCTGCTGAGTGTAACTACACAGGATTGACTGACATAAAATCAAAATAATTGCCCAGAAATAACCCTGCCAATCAAGCAATCACCCCGACTATAATTGTCAGGATGGCGACTGGCACTATCAGCATGAGCAGCCGTATCAACACCTGGGCCAGTCTCACAACACAAGCGCTTAAATCACAGGCCTGTGACAGCTATAATTATACACTTTCCACAATAAAAGAGTGAAATAAATAATAAACAAAATATGTCAGCGACTAAAAGCTACAATGGGATATCGCCACAGGCGATATGATGCCTCGGTGCAATCACATGAATGTAAAATGTAAATTTTCCAACTTTTTGTCTAGCTACACCTTGGCAGCGAGTGTGGCCCTCGCTTGACACAACCTTTCGTTCACCCCACACGCTTCCACTCCCCCTTCATTCAGCAAATCTCCCAGGGGCCTTTAGCGGCGCGCTGGTGTGTTTGTGTGTCAGCGGTAAACTTTCAACCTCAGGGCAAATCTGCAGAACGCTGGTAAAAAAACAGCAAGGTTACAGCCCTCCTGGACCCGCACGAGGAGACGAGGAAGCCAGGAAAAAAATATCACAATCAATACAGTCACTCTGATTTAATTAATATAACAGAGTTTCTCAAGCGATAAGAGCTCTAATGCGACTGTTTCGCCGTGAGTTTTCAGACTGATATCTGTTTACGCCTCTGGCTTCTTACTATTATACCTTTCTGAGTCAAATCTCACTAACACACTCTGAGTTCGAGTGTGCTGAATTCATTATTATGAATGATTACGTTCTATAAAGCACAAAGAGGAACAAAGTTGTTTTATAATGTCGTTTGAGGTACAGTAATAGAGGACATAACAAACGCTCTGGAGGGTCTATTATGTTGTTTCTGTCGATTTGCCCTGTTCTGTGAATACGTTTTCTTATATTTATTTAATTCTTGACAAATCCCTTTTGTGAAACCGTGAAAGCAGCATTTAAAAGGAAAAATAAACAGTCTACACAAAGAGAAAACTGCTCAGATTTGCTCAGTCCATATGGTTTTGCGTAGGCTGAGAAAACATTTGGAAGACGATGTGTTGCAAAACCAAAAACGAACTGTAGATGTCTATATCAGTCATATTTACATGTGTGGTCCAATCAAATCTGCTGATAGATGATAAGACAAATATAACCTTATAATGCACAGTGTTTTCCCATATATTCTCTGAAGCACTGCCGTTGGTTGTAAATCTCAGAACCTTATCTTCCGCCTGGATAAAGCTAGAATCAATGTCGCAAACAACCAGACCGTGTGAGTTTATTCCAACCCGATGCTTCTCGTTTCTAAAATGCTCTTTATCTATAGCGCTAATCCATATCTGGGCAACTCTTCATGTGTTTTCATAGTGATTCAGAGCATGTATCACACATCATCACATTTCACCAACAGACCAAACCGCAGACAGATACATCCTACAGTCAGCATTTTCACACAAAGCCATGGTTTCAAACGGTTTATCTGTCCAGTATCTGTCTTTTCATCAATCCATCTATCCATCAAGCAGCATGCAGTATTTGTCACATCACCATGATGTCCCTCCATGCTTTAGTCTAAAACAAGCATTTTCTTGTGTTCTTTGAATTTTCAGTATCCTGTGTGAAGTTGACGGTTATTTTTCAAATTTCTCCTGGACTGCATACTTTATGGCAAAAAAAAAAAAAAAAAAAAAAAAAAAAATTATATAGACTATTTGTTGCCAGATGCTAAAGGCTGTCCTGTGCTGTGCTGTGGAGAAGAATATGCATCACAGATGTCAGTCATTTATGGCAGGCTTTACAGTGTCATCATGCCACTGTCCCAGCAAAAAATAAAAAATAGACAACTCAAAACATGGCTGACAATTTTTTTTATTAATAAATAAATTCAGTCGTAGAACAGTGGTCAACTTCAAATGTACAATTCTTTCCTATTTACGCTCTCTGTTGTGGAACAGGTTTTGGAACATTTAATGTTCTTTCTTTCTTTCTTTCTTTCTTTCTTTCTTTCTTTCTTTCTTTCTTTCTTTCTTTCTTTCTTTCTTTCTTTCTTTCTTTCTTTCTTTCTTTATTTATTTTGTACTTAGTGCAGTGATGGGGAAAAGCTATAAACACTGTTGGGTTTTTATTATTTACAAAATGAACAAATATTGTCATGACATTTTATCTGTAGGTACTGGAGAATATTTTTGCCCTCATGCCCCCAATATCGTATCCCAGATTATTTCCCCTTACAAATCAGGTCAATTTAAAAATAAATAAATAATAACAAACAAAACAAAACAAAAACAAAAACAAAAACAAAAACTGTCAATTTTGTGAAAATAAATAAATAAATTAATTAATTAATTAAATAAAATAAATAAACAGTACTAATACTATTGCTAATAATAATTATTGTTATTTTATTCATAAATTAATTAATTTATTTACAGAATATTTTTGCCTTCGGGCCCCATCATATTCTTTTTCCTCACATATCAGGCCATTAAATAAATAAATAAATTTATTTTTTGTAAAAAAACAAAAAGATAAATGAAAACAACAACAACAACAATAATAATAGCATTAACAACAACAACAATAATAATAATAATAATAATAATAATAATAATAAATTCTTCTTCTTATTATTCTTCTTCTTATTATTATTATTATTATTAATTTGTTGGTTTGTAGAATATTTTGCCCCCATGCCCCCAATATCTTATCCCAGATTATTTTCCCACACAAATCAGACCAATTTAAAATAAAATAAAAAAATAAAACTAAACAAAACTGTCAATTTTGTAAAAAAAATAAATAAATTAATTAAATCAATTAAAATAAATTCATAAACAATACTACTACTACTACTACTACTATTACTACTACTACTAATAATCATTTTATTCATGAATTAATTTATTTATTTACAGAATATTGTTGCCCTCATGCCCCTATCATATTCTTTTTCCTCACATATCGGGTCATTAAATAAATAAATAAAATTTTACTTTTGTAAAAAAATAAATAAATAAATGAAAACAACAACAACAACAATAATAATAGCCTTATTAACAATAATAATAATAATTATTATTTATTTGTTGGTTTGTTTGTAGAATATTTTTGCCCTCATGCCCCCAATATCTTATCCGAGATTCTTTTCCCTCACAAATCAGACCAATTTAAAAATAAATAAATAAAAATAAATAAATAAATTACTTAAAATAAATAAACAATATTACTACTATTACTACTACTAATAATAATTTTATTCATGAATTAATTTATTTATTTACAGAATATTTTTCCCCTCACATATCAGGCCATTAAATAAATTTCACTTTTGTAAAAAAAAAATTAAAATAAATGAAAACAACAACAACAACAACAACAACACTAATAGCATTATTAACAACAACAACAACAACAACAATAATAATAATAATAATAATAATAATAATAATAATAATAATAATAATAATAATAATAATTATTATTATTATTATTATTATTATTATTATTATTATTATTATTATTATTATTATTATTATTAATTTATTTATTTATTTGTTGGTTGGTTTGTAGACTATTTGTGCCCTCATGCCCCCAATATCTTATCCCAGATTCTTTTCCCTCACAAATCAGGCCAATTTAAAAATAAATAAATAAAAACAAAACAAAAACTGTCAATTTTGTACAAATAAATAAATTAAAAATAAATAAATAAACAATACTACTACTATTACTACTACGAATAATAATTATTTTATTCATGAATTAATTTATTTACAGAATATTTTTGCCCTCATGCCCCTATCATATTCTTTTTCCTCACATATCAGACCATTAAATAAATAAATAAATAAATTTCACTTTTGTAAAAAATAAAAATAAATGAAAACAACAACAACAACAATAACATTAATAACAACAACAACAATAATAATAATAATAATAATAATAATTATTATTATTATTATTATTATTATTATTATTATTATTTATTTATTTATTTGTTGGTTTGTTTGTAGAATATTTTGCCCTTATGTCCCTAGTATCTAATGCCAGATTCTTTTCACTCACATATCAGGCCAATAAATAAATAAATTTCAGTTTTGTAAAAATAATAAAAATAATAAAATAAAAACAACAACAATAATATTTATTATTACTATTAGCATTACTTTCAGAATGTTTTTCCCTCATGCCTCTAATATCTTATTCTATATCTTATTAATTGATTGGCCTGATTTGCGCAATTTATATTTGTTGGCTAACATGACTAATTTCAAGCATTTAAGTATATGACTTTAGGCACAATATCATGAGTAGCCTGAATTCATTCAAGTGTCTGTATTTGTGTCAGATGTATTCCTACCGGTGCAGTTCATTTAATTACGCAGACAGAGAAGGACAAATCCTCTAAACTACAGAGAGGAAGTTTGGAGGACTAAGGCATTAAATTATGCAAATTTCAATATCAATGTGGCCGTAATGATTTTAAGGGAATGGATCTTGTGCGTCTGTGTACGCGCAGGCGACGCGAATACTAAAAGCATTTGCCGAATACATTTTCTTATTGCTAAATAGCTTTTCACGGACTTTAACAGCAATAATTTGGGCCCAAATCTAATTTATGTGAATAATTATTCGTAATCAAGTTTAATTATGCACTTAATGCTAATATGACTATTAATATAATGTAAATGAAGACAGGCTTGACAATTCATAATTTACTGGGCCAGATTAACATGCATTGTTTAAATATAACAAAAAAACGAATTAACATTAATTAAATCCATGTGAGTCACGAACCGCCAGCCTCTTCCATCTCGCGCAGCACACATTAGGAAGCGGTTCAAGTGTAGGTGGTCTCTGTCAACCCCGTGGAACAAACCAGGTCAGATTTTTTAGTAGAGGGTCTGTGATCATTTGAAAGGAAAGAGTATTCTTAGAATAAATGGCATGCAGAGGTGCTAATTTAATCAGTCACCACTGTAATTGTGAGCTGGCCACACCAAAGAGGGCAGAGGGTCACTATGCATCTCATTTTGGCAATAAAGAGGAAATAGAGATATGACCTTTTCAGTGGTGTGGCAGAACCATTAACTAAAGGTCAGTATAAATGACACATTAAACATTACAAACCGCCGGACTTTCAAATTAAACAGAACCACACGGGACCCCAGCTGGGCCTTGTTAGGAGGTACAAGACATTAAGTCTTAATTATCAACACTCAACGAATGTGTAAAAGTATCTCGTTCATTTGACACTTCATGTTTTAGTCTAGACAGACACTACGGCTCTGTTCCAAAACTTAGTGAGCTGCCTCGCTGCCTACTGCCTGCATAGCCAGCTTGCTTTAAAATATATGGACATCAATAGCACTACTCACAAGTACATGGTAAGGTGTATATAGCGTTGTTCTTTCAGTCAAATACAATCAGACTTACATATATTTAAAAAAAAATGTCATGGCTCTTCCAAGCCAGTGAGATGGTTGGCTGGTCTTAGCTGGTTTAAGCTGGACGTAGTTGGTTTTAGCTGGTCTTCCAGCCTGGCTAGGCTGGTCAGGATGGTTTTGGCTGGTTGTTCCAGCTGGTCTCAAACCCAGCTAAAACCAGGCTGGATTACCAGCTAAAACCAGCCTAAACTGATTTGCTGGTTTTAGCTGGTTGTTCCAGCTGGCCAAAACCCATCTAAAACCAGCCTGCTGACCAGCTAAGACTAGGCTAGATTAGCAGCTAAAACCAGCCTAAACTGGTTTGCTGGTTTTAGTTGGTTTAAGACTGAAGTAGCTGGTTTTAGCTGGTTGTTCCAGCTGGTCTCAAACCCATCTAAAACCAGTCTAAACTGGTTTGCTGGTTTTAGTTGGTTTAAAACGGAAGTAGCTGGTTTTAGCTGGTCCCCCAGCCTGAGTAGGCTGGTCAGGCTGGTTTTAGCTGGTTGTTCCAACTGGTCTCAAACCCATCTAAAACCAGCCTGCTGACCTGCTAAAATCAGGCTGGATTACCAGCTAAAACAGCCTAAACTGATTTGCTGGTTCTAGCTAGTTGTTCCAGCTAAACTCCCAGCCAGACAATCTAAGGAAGTGGCCAAAACCCATCTAAAACCAGGCTGGACTAGCAGCTAAAACCAGCCTAAACTGGTTTGCTGGTTTTAGTTGGTTTAAAACGGAAGTAGCTGGTTTTAGCTGGTCCCCCAGCCTGAGTAGGCTGGTTTTAGCTGGTTGTTCCAGCTGGGCTCAAACCCATCTAAAACCAGCCTAAACTGGTTTGCTGGTTTTAGCTGGTTTAAGACAGAAGTAGCTGGTTTTAGCTGGTCCCCCAGCCTGAGTAGGCTGGTTTTAGCTGGTTGTTCCAGCTGGTCTCAAACCCATCTAAAACCAGTCTGCTAACCTGCTAAAATCAGGCTGGATTACCAGCTAAAACCAGCCTAAACTGATTTGCTGGTTCTAGCTAGTTGTTCCAGCTAAACTCCCAGCCAGACAATCTAAGGAAGTGGCCAAAACCCATCTAAAACCAGCCTAAACTGGTTTGCTGGTTTTAGCTGGTTTAAGACGGAAGTAGCTGGTTTTAGCTGGTCCCCCAGCCTGAGTAGGCTGGTTTTAGCTGGTTGTTCCAGCTGGTCTCAAACCCACCTAAAACCAGTCTGCTGACCTGCTAAAACCAGGCTGGATTACCAGCTAAAACCAGCCTAAGCTGATTTGCTGGTTTTAGCTGGTTTAGGATGAAAGTAGCTGGTCCCCCAGCCTGAGTAGGCTGGTCAGGCTGGTTTTAGCTGGTTGTTCCAGCTGGTCTCAAACCCATCTAAAACCAGCCTGCTGACCTGATAAAACCAGGCTGGATTACCAGCTAAAACCAGCCTAAACTGATTTGCTAGTTTTAGCTGGTTGTTCCAGCTAAACTCCCAGCCAGACAATCTAAGAAAGTGGCCAAAACCCATCTAAAAACCAGCCTACTGACCAGCTAAGAGCAGGCTGGATTAGCAGCTAAAACCAGCCTAAACTGGTTTGCTGGTTTTAGCTGGTTTAAGACGGAAGTAGCTGGTTTTAGCTGGTCCCCCAGCCTGAGTAGGCTGGTTTTAGCTGGTTATTCCAGCTGGTCTCAAACCCATCTAAAACCAGTCTGCTGACCTGCTAAAACCAGGCTGGATTACCATCTAAAACCAGCCTAAACTGATTTTCTGGTTTTAGCTGGTTTAGGATGGAAGTAGCTGGTTTTAGCTGGTCCCCCAGCCTGAGTAGGCTGGTCAGACTGGTTTTAGCTGGTTGTTCCAGCTGGTCTCAAACATATCTAAAACCAGCCTAAACTGGTTTGCTGGTTTTAGCTGGTTTACGACGGAAGTAGCTGGTTTTAGCTGGTCCCCCAGCCTGAATAGGCTGGTCAGGCTGGTTTTAGCTGGTTGTTCCAACCCATCTAAAACCAGCCTGCTGACCTGCTAAAACCAACTGATTTGCTGGTTTTAGCTGGTTGTTCCAGCTAAACTCCCAGCCAGACAATCTAAAGAAGTGGCCAAAACCCATCTAAAAACCAGCCTACTGACCAGCTAAGACCAGGCTGGATTAGCAACTAAAACCAGCCTAAACTGGTTTGCTGGTTTTAGCTGGTTTAAGACAGAAGTAGCTGGTTTTAGCTGGTCCCCCAGCCTGAGTTGGCTGGTCAGGCTGGTTTTAGCTGGTTGTTCCAGCTGGTCTCCCAGCCTGACCAGCTAAGAAAGTGGCCACAACCTCTCTAAAACCAGCCTGCTGACCAGCTACATCCAGCTAAGACCAAGGTGAATTATCAGATAAAACCAGCCTAAGGTTGTTGGCTGGTCTTAGCTTGTTTAAGATGGAAGTAGCTGGTTTTAGCTGGTCTCCCAGCCTGGCTAGGCAGGTCAGGCTGCTTTAGTTAGTTGTTCCAGCTGGTCTCCAAGCCTGACCAGCTAAAAAAGTGGTCAAAACCCCTCTAAAACCAGCCTGCTGACCAGGTATAACCAGCTAAAACCAGACTGGATGACCTGCTGCTAGGGAGTTGCTACTAGGGAGTTCCATGCAATTTTTTTTTTTTTTTTTTAAGCACGGAAGATCAATCTTTATTCATAAACAATTTATTATGTATAAAAGTCAAAGAACATTCAATGCAAACCTAAAAAATGAAAACACAACAGACAACAAATCAATTTGTCTTAAAGTGGTGGAACATAGTGCATAGCAAAGTGCAAAGGGCATTTTGTATCAAAAAGTTAAATGAAAATAAATAAATAAATAAACAAAAATAAATACATATGTACATTTTCTGAAAAAAAATGTGAGTGATGCTTGCTGTGACAAAACTCGGCACTAGGCACTAATAGTAACCCTAATCATGTTAGCAACATGCTAACAACATGTCAATTGTGTTAGCATTATGCTTACAACATGCTAACACAAGTGAAACTCCATAGTGATGTTATTTCATACACACCCCTTTCAATGCATTAGTAAATTACTCATGTCATGCCAGTTGGGCCTGTTGTTTTCCTATTACGCTACTGCATCCATAAGTAAATTATTTGCAATGCAGAAATATCACTACTGCTAATAACAGTGGTTAATCTGGGTAATGATGTTATGCTATGTTTTTAACACAACTGTATACTACATTTTTCATTTTCATTTAAAAAGACACCTTAATTCTCCCCTCGATGTGAGTATTAACCGCTACTCAAAGAAACAAAAGTCACATTGTCCTGGGCAGCTTTGCAGGAACAATCAAGGGAAGTCGACCTTTGTGATGAATTAATAATTAATAAAGTAATTGGTCCAGTGAGTGGCCATCCATTGAGTACACACCGTCTATCCACGGACAAGCCCAGCACTGATTACTTTGGTCTGCTCAGCGTCAGAGGGCAAACAGGGTATCAAATATTCACCATGGAGAACACACACAATTATGTGGAACTTAATAGAGTTTACCAAGAAAAAAAGATGCTATATTATAGAAAGGACTGGACAGTGCTATATGCACCTGCAGACGTGGAAAGGCAGTTAGCCGCTGAGGTGACCTTGCGTGATTAGCACTGCCTCATTAAACAACCCCCTTCGGTATGGTGAAATCAGGCCATGTGTGAGGATGAGACCAGACTCATTTGGCCATAAATAGGGTCAAACGACTGGGCTTTATATTAAGAGACACTGAAAATCTACCCTCTACCATACTGTAGTCTTAAAAGAATGTAAAAAATCAGCTCATTCTGAAACAGCTCGCATTTCAAATTCTGATTGGAGGTTGCTGTAAAACGCTTTAAAGGTGCAGTATTTATTTGACAGCTAGCAGTTGAGAGAGTTGTTTCTTCTGTCCCCTTCTCTTCAATATCAACGCTCACATAGGATGCCAAATTGAGACAGGCAACAGAAACGAGTGTAATTGACAATGAAAGGCAACAAGCCTTACACTGCAAGTTTATGAGCTGATTTATCCACATTTAATATGCCTCTGGCATATTATCATAAAGCTTTTTAGTAAGATGCTGAGGCATTTTAGGTTGGGTAGAATCTGTGATCTCTGACCAAGTTTTTTTTTTCTTTTTTTTTTTTTTTTCTGGCTTGCATGGCTGCAATGCGCTGTTTTTTCAGTCAACTGGCAACCCGGAGTGTTAAAATACTATTGGGTGAACTGGTAATGGGCGGAGTCCAATGCAAAAATATGAAATTCTGACATGGAATGCATGTGAACTTAGCATATTTTCTATATTTCTGCAAACATCATGGTATTCTTATTGCTTTAGTACAGTCAAAATAGTTACATACAGCACCTTTAAGCAAAAGCAATGGCGACCGAAAGTAAACTATTAGCTGCCGTAGTCAAATCACTAAGCAACAACAGAGAGGGTGACAGAACACTGTATTAAATATTCAGAATGTGTGTGAAAAAAAGTGCCAAAAAATGTGAAAAACAAAGAAGGAGTATTAAATGATAACTTACTGTGATCAAACCTCATATCTCAAAACAATGTTATCTGGCAACAGTGCATGTGTTTTTATAGTGATTCAGAATATGTATCACACATTATCATCACGTTCCACCAACAATCCACAGACCAAATAAACTGGAGACAAATATATATCATAAATTCAGCATTTTCACACAAAAACTCAAATGGTTTCTGTCCTGTATCTGTCCTTTCATCAATCAATCCATCCAGCAAGAAACATCCAGTATTTGTAACATCACTATGATGATGAAAACAGACATATTCAAATGGAGTCCTTTGAGGTTTTTAGTAATACCTAATCTGTTAACTAAATTAGCTATTCTTCTATTGTATAAGTTGCAATACCATGTCACAAAGTAGCAGTTAATGTTGCAAATGCACATGAGTAGTTCTTGCCTAAAGTCCCTAATTTGTACAACCCATTGACTGCAAAGCAAACCCATTTGCTTTAGAAACCGAAAAACAGTGAATGAACTGTATATTTTGATTATTTCTATTAATGACAGTGAATTTACCATGGTAAACCTTCTTAACACTGTTTACATATGGTATAATTAATGATTTGAAAAAACAAACTGGCCTGCTCCAAATTACAAATTTATTGAATGCTTAGATTTAGTAATGAAACATCCAAAAAAAAGTTCCAATGAATCCAAAAATCCAAGATCCAAAATAATTTTACTGACTGTGTGCATGGTTCCAAATGCAAAAATAAGCAAAACACTGGGCAGAAAAAAACATATACTTTTAACAGAGAAACCCTGATTTAAAGATCTAAACTCTTGACATCTGGCAACAGCTGTTCACAGTAATATTTTGTCTCTCTCTTTTTTTGCAGATTTTGGTATAGTTTTTATTTTTTGAAATACATTTTAGGGTGTGTTCACACTTGTCATGTTTGGTTCGATTAAAACAACCTCTGGTGCGATTGCTCGGTCAGTATGGTTCGTTTGAGTAAGTATGAACACTGCCATCCGAACCCTGGTGCGCACCAAACAAACGGACCGAGACCGCTAAAAATATGGGTCTCAGTCCGCTTCCAAACAAAATCTGGTGTGGTTCAAATGAAATATGAATGCAACACGGACCAAATACTTCTAAACGAATCAAAAACCGTAAGTAATGACAAGATGCGATGCTATGCAACATGATTTTACGAAGGGAGTATCCAAAACAAAACGAGCAGAGGGCAAACATGGAGCAACAAGGAGGTAAAGTGCCTTTTATGAGCTCTTTGAGAGTTCGCAGGTAGTGAAAATAAAATCATATGCACGCAACAATGAGTGCACTTAATCCAGGAGACAGCATTGCATGTATTTAACTTAAAGTGGTGATCAGCAGACGGATTAGTGTATGGGTACTTTGATGTCATACACCCGCAGCTCCACTAAGTCGAACACACCTTTTTCTTTTGTTTGGAATGTTCGGTGAGTTCTGCCACAAAATATACCTAATTCAACCCGACAATTCAGGTTGTGAACCTATCACTATGCCTTTGGGATTGGTATCTTTAATGTGAACGCAAAGCGGACCAAGACTAAATGTATCATTCTCCTTTTTGGTCCGGACCAAATGAACCAAACGAACCGAACTACAAGTGTGAACACACCCTTTCATCAAGCGGCTATCACTATGCCTTTAGGATCGGTATCTTTAGGTTCACAGTCAAAAATGCCAGTGTAAACACTAAGCGGTCCAAGACCAAATGTATCATTTTCCTTTTTGGTCCGGACCAAATGGACCAAATGAACCAAACGAACCGAACTACAAGTGTGAACACACCCTCTCATCAAGCGGCTATCACTATGCCTTTAGGATCGGTATCTTTAGGTTCACAGTCAAAAATGCCAGTGTAAACACTAAGCGGTCCAAGACCAAATGTATAATTTTCCTTTTTGGTCCGGACCAAATGGACCAAATGAACCAAACGAACCGAACTACAAGTGTGAACACACCCTCTCATCAAGCGGCTATCACTATGCCTTTAGGATCGGTATCTTTAGGTTCACAGTCAAAAATGCCAGTGTAAACACTAAGCGGTCCAAGACCAAATGTATCATTTTCCTTTTTGGTCCAGACTAAATGAACCAAACGAACCAAACTATAAGTGTGAACACACCCTCTCATCAACAATATAGCATGTTGATTTAGTAAAAGTTTTTGTTTATTGACTTTATTTTTATCTTGTCATCATCTTGTTTTAGTCCTGGGAGAAAAATAAGCAAAGAAACATTTTTCGTCATAGTTTTCGTTAACAAAATTAACACAACTTCAGCGCTAAAAACTTTAGTCAGCATTTATAAAAGTCCAGGCACTAATTGTAGATGCAAGATAATCACCTACATCAGCTGGGAAATTAATTGACTACAGAATGACCACTTAATTAACTATTACCACCCACATAGGTGGAATATTATTTCTGTCATGACAACTCTCAGAAAAGTTTAGCATGGTAATGGATATGACAATGTTAATGTATTCGGTCTTGGCGGAATAGATCTGCTACGCAGCTGCTGCTGAATTGCTGCTGCTGTTGGTTATTGCTGTAGTTGTAGATTATTGATGCTGCTGCTGCAAGCAAGTACAGAACTTGCTACTGCCAAAGCATATGGCAATACGGTGCTGTGAGTATTTAAGACATACTGCATAAAATAACCTGTAGTAGATGTGGAGCTGGGGAAGGTGAAGAGTTTCAGAGGAACTCCGAAATCACTGCGAAATGCCCAAGTGAATGCTACCATCCATTTAAATAGCTGCAAGCTCATTGGTTGCATACACAACATGAACCAATCAGCTTGTGCCAAGTCGTCAAGTCAAGTCAAGTCAAGTCATAACTCATTGTGATATCATCAGTTACGTTAACAGCCTGTCATCTGGAGTTTCATGGCAGAACTAGGTATTAATACTAGTATTAAAATAATTAAACAGATTTGATCTTTTGATCTTTAGTTGTTTATTTATTTGACAATGGAGTTGGTTTGTGAAAATCAATGATTTAACTTTTGACAGATAGGAATGCATAAAACGAGTTTTAAAGCTATGGAATAAACCACCTCTGAGATTCTCATTTGATAAAGGAATGCATGGATCATTAAAAATGTAACTTTTTAAAATGCATGTCTTAAGGAAATAAAACCTTGCATTTTTGTCCTTGAGATATGATTGACTGAAATCAATGGATTTGTTGCGTTCTCTGACACATCGTAAAACTAAGGTGCGCATGCAAATATTCACATAAAGAGTGTCATTGATCTAATGTTATTATTCTCTTGTTGTTTCCAGTCACTGTTTTGAACTGATATATTTCCAATCGTAGCTGCTTATATCCACAGATGAAGGCTCAACAGTTTTACCCTAATATCCATTTAGATGTAATTACGTGAAAGATCCTGTATCTTTTATTTGATGCTTAGCTGTCCATGCAAATTGCAGCGAGGTCAGGCTCTAATCGAAGACTTGCACTCGGTGACTCTAAGTGCCTCAGAGCTTTGCTAATTGGCCCTTTGAACGCTAATGCTAAAGAATGATTGATGTGCTCTGAAAAATGAGACTCTGCAATCAGCATTTGGCCAATGAGGGAAATCTGAATGACAGCAAAGGCGAAGTCTGTCTCTGAGGTGGTGGGACCGGTTGGTAAAAAATAAGAGCTGAAAATAGGTTCGCGTTAGGCAGAATGTAATTATGATGATGGAAAATTACGCTTTTGTTTAGCGCCTGGGTTTCGTACACAAATCAGATGGTGGAGCAGCGAAAAACAGCTTCATTTCAGGAGGTTCAGAGGTGAGGAGTCTAGAGGCAGATGTACGAGAGGCTTTTGCTGATTCCCTCCATTCGCACTGAATAAGCTCTGTAATGATTTATTCCTGTTTGTATGGCGTCGACTGCACTCCCTCTTGCTAGCCGCTCATGTATTATTTGTTATGGTAGTGGTTTCCAGCTGTGAGCACCAGCTCGGTGCTTTAAAGTGAAACACCGGGGTTTCCACTCGCTTTGCTTTCCTAAAATTACCGCAGCTAAGACAACACATTCATAATGCAGCGCAAAATGGTAGTGTGGAATTATTAACTTTTTGTAAAATTCTGAATTAATGAAGTAGCAGAGCCTGGCGTGGGATTGTTGTTTGTGGTGTTTTCAGCATTGCCAGCTAGAGGGGCTTTTGCACATCACCTTAGTATTCACGAAAATAGAAATCTTTTTCTTCTTCTTTGTGTTTTAAAATATCTCCCTTTGGAGTGGACTTTGAGATTTGTAACTTTGTAGATGTTTTTTATGCCCAAACATATGCACCACTCACTGACTAAAATTCAAAAAGTGAAAAAGAGTAATAGGACCCCTTTAAATTTTTTATTGATATATTGCTTGGGATTTACTGATATTAATAAAGACTTTCTAAAGCAAATTGATGTGTTTTTGTAAGAAAAATACCCATATTTCTAACTTTATAAACCGTAATCTCTAGCTGTTGTATGTTCGTTCACAAGAGAGTGGCATTAGGGCATGGCATAAGCTCCGGTAAGAACTGATAAACATGGAAGTGCAGAGAAAAGAGCAAAACAAAACAAAACACCGGTCATGCATAATGAATTAAGCCTCTAATTTAAAAAAACACACAACTTGACCCCAACTAATTAATTAATTACAGACCAATCTCGAATCTCCCTTTTCTTTCAAAGATACTAGAAAAGGTAGTATCCTCACAAATATGTTCCTTCTTGCAGAAAAATGGTATCTGTGAAGATTTCCAGTCAGGATTTAGACCGAATCATAGTACTGAGACTGCTCTTATTAGAGTTACAAATGACCTGCTCTTATCATCGTATCGGGGTTGTATCTCTCTATTAGTGCTGCTGGATCTTAGGGCTGCATTTGACACTACTGACCACAACATTCTTTTGAATAGACTTTTGTATAAATTATGTTGGCATTAGTGGAAGTGCATTAGCATGGTTCAAATCGTACTTATCTGACTGCCAACAGTTTGTGGCAGTGAATGATGAGGTATCATAAGTGCAGTATGGAGTACCTCAAGGCTCAGTACTAGGGCCATTACTTTTTACACTTTACATGTTAACATTAGGAGATATCATCAGGAAACATGGTGTTACCTTTCACTGTTACGCTGATGATGATATAGAGCTGTTATGCTCTATATTTCTTCGCGGCCCGGCGAATTTAAAAAACTAAATGCATAGCTGATATAAAAAACTGGATGACGAGTAACTTCTTAATGCTAAATTTTGAAAAAACTGAAGTGTTAATTATTGGACCTAAAACCTCTGCTCTGTCAATTCTTCGTCATCAGTCAGGAACCTAGGTGTGCTACTCGATAGCAATCTTTCGTTCGAAAGGCACATTTCTAGCATTTGCAAAACCACATTTTTTCATCTCAAAAATATATCAAAATTACGACCTGTGCTCTCAATGTCAAATGCAGAAACATTAATTCATACATTCATGACCTCAAGGACAGATTATTGTAATGCCTTATTGGGTGGTTGTTCTGCATGCTTAATAAACAAACTCCAGATGGTCCAAAATGCAGCAGCTAGAGTTCTTACTAGAACCAGAAAGTATGACCATATTAGCCCAGTTCTGTCAACACTGCACTGGCTCCCTATTAAACATCGTACACATTTAAAAAATATTGCTAATTACTCAATGGTTCAGCTCCTCAGGACTTGAGCAAGCTCGTCACATTATAGTCCCTCACGTCCACTGTGTTCTCAAAAGTCTGCCAATTTGATAATACCTAGAATATCAAAATCAACTGCAGGCGGCAGATCATTTTTTTATTTAGCGCCTAAACTCTGGAACAATCTACAACACTGTTCAGGAGGCAGACACACTCTGTCAGTTTGAATCTAGATTAAAGACACATCTCTTTAACCTGGCCTACACTTAACACATTTCTATAATCCAAATCCATTAAAGGATTGTTAGGCTGTCATCCAGTCTGTTTCCAGATCAGATGGTCACTGCAGTTCCCCAGGATCCAGTTCGTACCCAGCCCAGATGGTGGATCAACACCTAGAGACGACCTCTACAGCCCTGAATGTCAGTGGAGACCACAACAACTAGATGAGCCCCAGATATGGATCATCAGTACACTCCTCACCTAGACGGCTGTTGGCGCAAGACCACAGGAACCAGATGAGTTCTTTGCAAATCTGACTTTGCTGCAACATGGAACTTTTGCACTGTTGACACTATTGTCCTATTTAATACTGTAAAGTTGCTTTGACTGTATTGTTAAAATCGCTGTATAAATAAATGTGATTTATTAATTGATTGAATTAGAAGTACAAAATGTGGATTTATAAAGGTTTCCTTTGCTGTAAATAAAACTTGGTTCTCGCGAGGCTAACATATTCTTACCGGAGCTACACCTACCAGAGATTGTCTTACTATAGGGAGATGAGAGGGTCTGTATTACTTACAGTTGGAGAAAGCGTAACATCTAACTTGGATCACGTGTCCCTTAATCACATTACAGCCTTGACGTCATTGGATTTCATTCACAGTTGTACGACACTCAGTCGCCATTTACGGATAGCATAGGAATGAGAAGTGTTGTAAGCTGAATTCCACCTGTTGCAAAATGTCAGTGACTTCTCTTATAAAATAGCATTTTTTTTTTCGTGGTAAACTATAAAATAAGTTAAATCCAAAAGTGTAAAACATGTTGAAGATTGACTTCTTAAATGATAAGCCGTTTCCTCTAAAAAGCTGTTTATTCATCATAGTAACGCCTCTTCATTGACATCCATTCATAAAACACAGCCTCTGGTCTCCTTTTCCACGTACTGCCATTATAAAGCTTGGAAGAGCCAGGAGATTTTTTAATATAACACTGATTGTATTCGCCTGAAAAAAGAAAGTCATATACACCTAGAATGGCTTGAGGGCCAAATCATGGGGTAAAAGTAACTATAAAAATGTAGGTGTTTCCTATGAGTTGTGCTTACGCAATTTAAACTTAAAATAGAAAAAAGTGGAGGTTTTCTTTGGTGTTTAGTCTACCTTTAGCATGAGTTTTGTATGTCATGATACAAAGTACATTGTTGTTTTGCAGAATGTGTGGTTCTGGCTGACATTTAAAAAAAGGGGATAAAAATGGAAAGAAAATTGAGAATATTTCCTTTTTAAACTGTTTTGGCACATCCTGCGGCCACTGTGGGAATAGAGCTGCAGAGAAACTACCAAGACTCATTCAGCGGGTGGTCACAGTAAAAAAAATATTGAAACATAAAACAAAGTGAGAAAGAGAGAGAGACAAAAAGAAAACAGAAGTCTGAGGTGAGCTACTCTCCAACAATAACGGGGCGGATGAAAACAGGCCTCGCTGTGAGTGAGGATCAAGAGAAGTGGGGTGTCTGTGCTGAAAACACGCTAGCTGAGTTTGCAGGAGCTCTGCCTCATTACGGATGCTGAGCTGCAGTTGATTCAGTCGAGGCCAGGTGGGTTGCAAAAAGCCCCCACCAGATTCCCGCAGAGATGAGAGGGAGAGAGTTGTCACACACTGGTGTTTTTCCTTTTTTTTTTTAGTTTCTTGATCAGAGTTTGTGTTGCAGTGAAGTCAGGATTGGGGGAGGCATTGAGCAGGCCTTGGAGAGATAGTGGACCAAATGCATGTCAAACTCTTTAAGAGAAAAGAACTGCACTGCAAGGCGCTAGTGTTTCTGAATAGGTAACTGTGGGGTTATTTCACAGTTGTTCTGCAATACAGTTGCATTTATTAACTACCCACAGCCTTGTTTAACTCTTCCCCTGCCACTGATGGAATTTGCTGGCATTCTGTGTTTTCACTGTTATAAGGTGCACTATTACACATATTCTGAAAGAATACCGAACATCTAAATACTTCACATACTATGGTGAAGAAACTGAGCACACATGTTTTTTCTACTCTGGTAACTTGCATATCTTAAGATCAGAACATCGAAATGACATGGCACTTGGTTCTTTTGAGCAAACAGTACTTCCAACATGTTAGACATGCTAGTAGTGATTAGCTAAGTGTTAAAACATGCTAAAAATTCTAGCTAATTGTACAAATTTGATGACCGTACTAACCGCCGAGATCCGAGTTTTGCCATCAAGCAACACTCACATTTTCTTCAGAAAATCTAGTTGTTTATGCCATGCATATTTAAGTATTCACTTTATTTTTTTTTCTTTCCAGAGCAAATATGTCTCTTTTCATGTAAATTACACAATAGATCAACAAACTCATTAATATTTACCTTCCAGAATTGGCTCTGTACTACTACTGCCCATGGAAAGTTTGTGGCAAACAGAATTTTGCACACATTTTCTAATAATAACAGAATCAATGAATCATCAGATGATGAAGAAGAGCACTGTAATTCACTGTGTGATAAATCTGTTTGTTCAAACAACGTAGTCAATATCTGGTATATACACACTGGTTTCCATAGTAGTGACTTGAGTGTTACCATGCAAGGAGACAGGAGAAGACAGCAACTGTCAATGTGGTAAGAGAGGACGGAAAACTGACGGAAAACTGAGTTTGACTGAGTTAGACACTACTGCACATTGTGTGTGATGTTAAATGCATGCTTTAAACCAAATTATGAAAAAAATAAATCCTTGCAATTTGACAGACTGAAACACTGTTTCACATTTAATTGAATTTTAAACTACATATGAATGTAGCTGGATTAGGTTTGAAGGAATTAGATTTTTTCTTTATTTTCAGACTACAAACAACTAAATCAATTTTAGTTTTAATGAAAAAGTAACTTACAAAAGCACCCTTGCAACCTGAGAACAACTGGTAAGCGCTGAACAGATAAACAATCGAAAACATAAACAAATAAATTGAATCTGAGTACGCAGATAATTGACTAATCCAACTAAAACATGGACATGGGTTTTATTGTCTTCCTCTCAACCTAATCCTTATGATAACCATCCGCTCCAGTGGTGCAAATCATTTCTTAGTATCAAGTTTATCTTCATGGTAAGGTAATCCAGTGTGCCTCAGGTTAAGACTAAGTTAACAGTAATTTGGTTGAGTGCCCCTAAAGATTTGCTCCATGAATCCTAATAGTCTTATCGCTAAAGGGTCAGCATTATAAGAACGTGATTCCCTCAAAAGCAGCCGAGTGAACACCGTTAAGCAGCATGAACTCTTAACCGACTGGAATCTTATTCCAGGCACTTGCCAAACAAAGAACATCACTAAATTGCTACAGCAGGCAGCCGACCAACATCTGACAACTTGAGAGAGCTGTTCTTTTGAGTAATCTCTGAGGGATCTTTCGGTCCATCACACTTATGAAGTCGGAGAGCACAGAGGAAAATAAACTGTTTCGGCTGATGCTCGGGAGTCATCTCCTGTTAACCACCTAACGTAACCCCATTCTCTTCAGCACACTGCCAGAGCAGCGATTTCATCAAACCTGCTGAGTGGTCAAGTCCCCAGGCACACCGGAACAATGGCTGTAACAAGCCGTGCTCTCATAGACTGAGCCAGAGTGATCTGCAACAGTTATAGACCTGAGACTAACTGCAAGGCTCAGATAAGCGGCATTTGATGAAATGCATGCACATGTTTTTTTGAGAGTTGCCTACTTCTAATCCCTTGCAATGCGTTGCGACTGAGTGCTTTCCAAGGAAAGACAAGTGAATCTCGGCAAGGAACCAATTTCACCTGGTTCAACTTGCCCTTATCCTGAACTTTAGAGTAAACAAAGCAGCATAAAAACAAACTCGAATATGTCTCTACTGGAAAAATTTACTTAGATTAGCTAAGTCAACTGGAGACCATCTTAACTGTGTGATTTCTGCACTTCTGGTGGCACCAAATGAAACTGTAACTGGATACAACAACATTAACTCAACCAATTGAGTGGGTAGACATTACAAGGTATGCTGTGAGCACTTTTGAAAACAAAACATTGAGCAGAATATTTTATGTTAGATGAGTAGACGTCCTTCAGTGTTGTTTGAGATATAGTAGCCTTGACAAGAAGTTGTTTTGTTCACCTTGTTTACACTCAAATTTAGCTCTGACTTCCAGGATATGGTTGCATAAAATGCTTTGATTAAAACCAGCCAAACTGCTACTTAAAGGATTAGTTAACTCCTGAATTAAAAATTCCTAATAATTTAGTCACCCCCATGTCATCCAAGATGTTAACATCTTTCTTTCTTCAGTCGAAAAGAAATTAAGGTTTTTGAGGAAAACATTCCCGGATTTTTCTCCATATAGTGGACTTCAATGGGGATCAATGGGTTGAAGGTCCAAATTGCAGTTTCAATGCAGCTTGAAAAGCTCTACACAATTGCAGCCGAGGAATAAGGGTCTTATCTATCGAAACGTTTGGTCATTTCCTTCGCCTCTGAAAATTAAAATTTTTACACTTTTAACCACAAATGCTCGTCTTGCACTACTGCATCCACGACTTTACACATTACGCAATCACGTTGGAAAGCTCATGTGTGGTTAGTTCTTTGTCTATGTACTCCGGTTCAAAAAGGTAGGGTAAATACTACATCTTGTTTTCTCCTCTAACTTCAAAATTGTCCAATGTTGTTTTACCTTTTTTTTTGTTGACATTATTTGCACGTTCACTTTGTAAACACTCGGTCGGTACTTGTGTGACCTTTCCAACGTGACTACAACGCGTGAGGTCATGGACGCAGATGAGTATTTTTGATTAAAAGGTAGGTCTGTGCAATTATTTCGGTTTCGATTTCTATTTCTGCTTCAAACGATCATGAAAATGCAGTAATCGAGATGAAACGATTATTGCGCCCCATTCCACCCCCTTACCAGTGGTGCGCTTTCGCCCCTTCATAAAAGCCTAATTTCACATGCAAATCAGCAAAATCATGTAACGTGACGCATAAAACGGGACGCGCTTGATTTATTAATGTTTGTCGTGTTTTTAATAGCGCATAAGAAAACTTGCGCTGCTGTGTATGCACTCAGAGACGGAGCAGAACACGGACATGTAAAGTTATCTTTTAGCCCAAGGTGCGTGCCTAAACAAATATTTCAAAATGAGGCCCTTGATGATTATTCATGTAAACCCTTGTCAGTTATGTCTTAAAGGATTATAAACAGTTGAGAATGAAAATACGTGTGTAACAGTATATTGGATCCGTGTGGCTATTAAAGCGGCAACAAATAATATTCCTTCTGCCGTCTCTGTATTAATAAAACATAATAAAGAGAAAAATCACTCACTGCTCTTGAATGAAGGACTTTTGTAGTTTTGACAAGAAACAAAGCATGTTTAATTATTACAGTAAAGACACCATTTTATTTTACATTCAAATAATTACATTCAATTTCTGTAGTATTGTCAGACTAATTTAGACTTGCATAAAAGTATTCAGTATTTTTTTTTACTTTTTTTTATTTGTACCTTTTGTTCTGCTGTATTGCCATCTTTAAATTAATCACTAATATAAAGTCATAATCTTGTTAAATAATAGTGATTACAATACTGACCAAAATAATCGTGATTATGATTTTTGCCAAAATTGAGCAGCCCTATTAAAAATTATATACATTTTTGTTTAGAAAATTACCAATCATTTCGCTAGATAAAACACTTATTCATCGGCTGGGATCATGTAGAGCTATTTGAAGCTGCATTGAAACTGCAATTTAGACCTTAAACTCGTTAAACCTTATTGAAGTCCACTATATGGAGAAAAATCCTGGAATGTTTTCCTCAAAAACCTTTTCGACTGAAGAAAGGAAGACATGAACATCTTGGATGACATAGAGGTGAGTAAATTATCAGGAAATTTTAATTCTGGAATGAACTAATCCTTTAAAACTAGTCCAATCATGGGCAAAACTAGCCCAAAATGATCAAAATTGCGTTAAAATTGTGTTTTAGGGAGGCCCCCCTCTGTTAAAATTGCATTCAAGAGGGTAGGGTGGTTTTCTCGAACCTGCAGACTATAAAAGCAACCTGCAGCAACACTATAAAAGTAGCCCAGTTCTGTGTAAAAAAAAACACTGACTTGGCAACACTGTTTTTAAAGTCCCCCTGTAGTGAAAAGTTTTTTTTATGTTGTTTATTTGTTCTATGTGGTGTTTTTAATAGGCTTTTAGACAAACCATGTGCCAATCCATTAATCAACACCACTGCTTAGTATTTTCTTCTTAAAACTGTGGTTTCCCAAAGGCTGTCCCAAAAATAAGGTTTGAAACAGCTTTTTTTTTTTTTGCTACTTCACAAAATTCAATAACCAATCACGTCAATGGATAGATTATCAGCATGCAAAATATACCAATAGGATTACCAGCACAAAACCAAAAATTAAATAGAGCAAAACCGCTAACCACTAGCCGCTAACTGTTAACTTAAATCAGAAGTCAGAAGCACCTCTCCCGCATATGCTCACAGGCGCGAACTGGAATCACTATCTAGGCTGCATTCGAGCAATCGAGGCATTTTGAGGACACAACAACATCAAGTAAGTAACTTTACCGAATGTTAGAGTATCCACTGTAGTTGTCTACTAGTAAAAACATACTTTTATAAGTCATTATCCGTGTATCGCCATTATATCGCATTTACTACAGTTAAGTTCAGTTAGTGGATGCATCAGGAGGCTCTGGCTGATTTGAGTGAGTGGAAGTGGGGCTAATTTGCATATTCATAGATCAGCGTATAGTACATGAGGCAAGGGGAGTAGAGTTACATTCAAGCTGTTTTAAGGCATGAGAAAATTATTTTCACAAGAAAAACATTTAAATATTTATTTTTGATGATCAAAGATTAGTTTTAAGGGATAACATTTTTGACTACAGGGGGAATTTAAGAAACAGTCTTAACATTTGAACAAAAGTTTAAAAGTTGTCACTGGAGTGACACCTATTCAAAAGGTACTAGTACATACAATTAACAAATTAATATGCACCACTTAAGGTACTGACATTCACTCTTTAGTGGTAAATAAGGTACAACCTTTTAAAAGGTACTGCACAGCTTCTGTACGTTTCTTTGAGTGTAAGTTTATGCAACCAGGTGTAAATGGGACCAGAGATCAAATATGAAATTCCCACAGTAATTTCTAAAACACTCATCATTGTATAGTCTGTATTTTGAGTTCAGCAAAATCTTAAAGAGTTTTTTCCTTGACCTGAGGCTCAGGATAACAATAAGTGGCCACTTAAGACACTTAAGCCACCCCTCACCACCCACACACTGGCACAAACTCTGCAACACATGTAGATGAGCATCTCTCCGGGAGCCATTTCCTGGGCTCTGCAATGTGATAGGGTTAGTGAGATGAATGGCAAGACCTCTGGATATTAAAACTTAGACAAATTCCACCTTGTTGCCAGCCATTATGGATCTGCTCTCTAAACAGTCCACACCATGCTCGCTGCCATCTCTGCTATCAATCAGAGGTCCCTCTGTAAATGCCAAGCCCAATAATTAATGATAGATTTACAGCAGTGGCGCTAATGAAAGGTTTACAGCCACAAAGGATACTTGGCAACAGAGCAGCCGTAGGAGCTATCTGAGCTATGACAGCGAGCACCACATCAATTCTTGCCGGCAGACAGGTGCACATGATGGGCAGTCTAGTCGAGGCAATGACAATTGTAGGAGAGGATAAAGAATGGGGACGCCGCAGACGAACGGTGACACGCGTCAAAAGGGAAGCAATCGACATCGGCATCGCAGACAGCCGTTTAACCTTCAGCCTCGCGGCTCCGGTGGCACTCGCAGTTGGGACCATGCTTGACAAACTATTTAATTCAGTTTCAACCCCACCCACACCCCAATTCTCAGGCGAAACAACACATTTCTTCCCTTTTGACATCTATTCTCTTTCTGTCTCTCTTTCCACATATTGCCCCGCTTACAATTTATTACCTTTTAAAACCATGGTTCAGTAGTTACCCCGGCTAAGTCTCTCTGCAGCCGGTGGCTTATTAAGTTTCTATGGCAACCTGCCACATCCACTCGTGCTGTATTCCACCCGACTGGGACCCCACAGGGTAAATGTGTGGGAGGAAAGATGGGGGTTATGGAGAGAAGGATTCGGGGATAGGCGAGCAAACAGGCTGTGCTGCTGCTTATTGCACTGTGCTCCATTTAACTGACAATTGACTACCCAGTGCGGTTCACACTTTGACCACAGAAACTGCTGCTGGTTTTCAGCATTTTGCCCAAAAGTCACAAGGATCGTATACAGGAATACAGGCTCTGAGAGCTTCCTCACTTAAAATGACACAAATGGGCATAACCGAATAAGTTTTTGGACATTAATTAGCTAGTGAATGATTTAACACCTTTGCTTTGTTCATTTTAGTAGTCACTTTGAGGCTGTATATGATCTAATAGGAGAAAAAAATTAATAAACCTCATTTGATTATGCATTTCAATATTGCATGAGAAATCAAAGTATCTCTAAGTATATAGTTTTCTCCACCACGGATAATTAAATATTCTGATTGCTCAAAAGAATCTGTTTTAAGATTATTCTTGGAGCTACGGCACTTGATTAAAGTTTCTAAGTCCAATTTAGCACAATCATTTTCAGGCTGCTCTGCTAACGTAGAAACATTAATATCTAATATGATGAGAGGGATCTGTGGTAAATTTTCTATAAATTAATCCAAATCGATTTCAGAGAACGACTGCTATATTAATACATTTGAGGGATTTGCATTTTTACATATATTAAGGTTCACACAGATCTAAAGATTAAAAAAAAAAAGTTAAATTGGATTCTTAGACTGCCACTCTTTTCTTTAAGTTCTTCCCAGGATTTCTAGCCTTCCACTGATTTGCCACCATCACGTGTCAGCATTAGGCCATCATTGTTTATCATAGTTGCACTCCTTGAGACAGCAGACACTGTGTACATTCCTCGTCAAATATGTGACTCTGAAACCCACAGGCTGCATTCACAGCATTGAAGTGATTTCTCAAACTCCTGGAACAGTTTGTAACAGGCAGGCCTTCTACCGAGAACAGGAAGTTTAGATAACACAGGTACTGATGTAATGAAAAACATGCGCGAGGAATGGAGCGATAGTGAGACTCGAATAAAAGAACAAAAGGTAGAAATGTATGGCAGTCTTGGACAATAAAGATACAGTTTTACAAAGCCATGTTCAAGGCTGAGTAGCTTGTATGATTAATGCCTTTTGTATTTGTTTTGTCCAAAGGGTTTTGCATTCTTTAAAAAACACACTGACGTAAAATAACCATCTAACTTTTATTTGCCTTCAAAATAACTTTTCACCACAAGAAAACCAACTTCATCTGGCACCACTAAACTAACAGTAACATCTATTTTATGTTTGAAAACAATAAACTATGTCTGCTTTAATAAACAGAGCATAAAAGTCTCAAGAGCACAGCGACCTCTTGACTAGGGCCAGCTTCATCCATGGGCAGCTCCAATATGGGGCCAATTACCGTAACCGCATGACCACATTTATTTTTACATAACATAATCAGTTAAGGAACTGGTGATACTGTGTTTGTGTTTCCTAGCCAGAATGGAGGGCTGCCCAACAAACCTTCCTTTTCCCATCCTGTTTACACCTGGGTTGATAGGAGAGGAAGAGGGTGAGGTGGTTCAAGGGATAACAGCATCGGGACAAGCTCCAGTTTATCAGCTCCGCATTCGCAATGTTGCACATTCCTTCCGTAATCCATTCACTGCCCCCAAGCAGCCCTGGCAACAAAGGGGTCATTCTGCGAGAATGTAGTGAGCTCATGGCAGAGGCATCCGCTGGGTGGTGAAGACCTTGGCTTGATTGCCAGCTCTATCTCTCCCGGCAGTCGGGGGATGGTGACCATGAGTTTTGCCAAGTAGGACGTGTTCCTTGATTAACATCTTTCAATGGTCCTGCAACAACATTCTGGGTCAAAGACACATAGTTCTCAGGATTAACCAACACTACTCCCCCTGGAGAACTAGCTTCCAGTAGATTAAAGTTCCTATATTGCTTCGACACACCTTTTTTTTTCAAAATTCCAAAAAGTTGGGTTAATTTGTGAAGATTATCATGATGAACAAGGCCACAGATCTTATTTTCTTCACCAATCCAAAAGCCAGTGGAATAATCCTGATGGGTTTTTGTCAAGGGAACCAAGGTGATCCTAACTTCCAGGATGGCCTATAAAAGCACTTTATTTTAAAGTAATTCTGAACACCTTCATTGGCTGGTTTGGGTTTGTTTAATTAGGGTTGGGGTTGAACAATGGAAGCCCACCAGAAGCAGGGTTACTCCTTCACCTAACTTCCCTTCTCTAACCCTGAATCTAACCTCTGGTTATAATTCTTGTTTCTTCTAACCAAGTCAAATACATTTATCCTAATTCTTGGTCCTACCTTAGACCCCTAAACTTCCATTTGAAACTTTGCCGATCTTGACCTGTGTGACACATTGGGCCAAGACTTGTTTGTCTTAACAATGGCGGAAGAGGAGTGTTCAGGAAACCTGTTTGAGAACTGCGTTACCTTTTCAGTTGTACACTCTTTGTTTGTAATTACTACTACAAGACTCAAATTATAGGTTTATATGAATGTTATTCATGTCAACTCCATTTCTATGACTTGTTGCTTGGAATGTCATTGCAAAACCAACAAGACTATAGATCAGCGGTGCCCAAACTTGGTCCTGGAGGGCTGGTGTCCTGCAGAGTTTAGCTTCAACATGACTCAACGCACCTGCCGGGAAGTTTCTAGTATGCATAGTAGGAGCTTGATTAGCTGGTTCAGGTGTGTTCTAATTGGGGTTGAAGCTAAACTCTGCAGAACACCGGGCCTCCAAGACCAAGTTTGGGCACCCCTAATGTAGATCTTTATCTAGGTATTTAGATAGACCCTGCTCCTGGGGACCCACTGTCCTGCAGAGTTTAGCTACAAGCCTTCCGGGGTGTTCCTGGATGGCCACAGCCCTGTAAAGTGTGGATTCAACCCTAATTAAATGCACCTGATCCAGCTAATCACATCCTTCAGGCTTATTTGAAAACTAGATGGTAGGTGTTGGAGCAGGGTTGGAACTGAACTCTGCAGATCCTCCAGAAACTAAGTTTGACACCTTTGCCTCAAACACTCAAGGTCTTCAGGTTTATTTGAAAAAGAGTCACTGGCCAGGTGAGCTGAAGCAGGTTTAAAATAAAAATTGCAAGACAGTGGGTCCCCGGTGGCAGGGTTGAAGACATTTTAGATACAAGAACATGACATAGTCAAAAGCAGGCAAGTAAGAGAACTGAAGCCAGGAAAGATTTCAGGCCAGATACTCCAACTTTCACCCACTCAGAAACGTTATGTGAGTGCAGGTAAAAGGCCTTCACTTTGCACCCACAGGGATTCATGTCTATGCACTTTATAAGAAGGAGGGAGAACAATGGATAAAAAGAGATAAAGGAGAGAGAGGGAGATGGAATATGAGCTTGGGCTGTAGTATTAGGGAGGCTGTGCAACCCACATTCCAATAGGGTGTAAATATTGACTCAGCAGTGGTCAACTGGTTTCTATTGCTAGGCAAACAAAGGCATTGTGCTGCAGCAGAGCCTGAATGGTCTATGTGTACAGATTATGCTGATGGTAGATAAGTGGGCTGGCTGCTGCACTGTGAGGGTCTTCTGTCCTTTTCACTCAGCGTGATGCAGGATTAAACGGTACAAACTGGACTATAAACCTGGTGATGTTTTGGCAACAGTGACTCACAGTTTGCTCATTTGAAGTCAGACTATACACTTTACGAATTCATCACATTTTGACTTGTCTGACAGGACTGTGACTCACCTGAGCTGCAAGATGATAGGTTAACAAGAGCACAGCGTGTAACGTTTTTTCAAAATTGAGTCATTCCGAGGTTTATGTCATGTACAGTACCTGTTCTAAGGGTGTGACGGGGATCCTGTCTTGCAGTGGATTACCGTTTAATGCTGTGAAAAATGGCCTTGTGCCATCCTGGTGTCTGACAGGCAGGGTTGCGTCCACTTCCTCAAAGCATTGATGGATGACATTGGCTCAGTGTTGCACCACAAGCTTTGCAAAGTGAATTACAAAGACCTTCTTCCAAGCAGAACATACACGTATTGCTCTCACAGTTTGTCTCACCAGCGCAGAATTTCACCATATTTAGTTGTAGTTTTTTGTTTTAGTTTTCATTTCGTTTTCAAAGTCGAAATATTTTAAAAATAAAGTTGAAATATTACGAGAATAAAGTTGCAATACTACGAGAATAAAGTCTAAATATTTTGAGAGTAAAGTAAAAATATTACAACAATAAAGTCGAAATATTACAAGAATAAAATCTAAATATAACGAGAATAAAGTCGAAATATTACGAGAATAAAGTTGAAACATTACGAGAATAAAGTCGAAATATTTCGTGAACAAAGTCGAAATATTACGAGAATAAAGTAAAAATATTACAAGAATAAAGACGATGTACTATGAAAATAAAGTCTAAATATTTTGAGAATTAAGTCTAAATGTAAAGAATATGCTATTTATTAACAGACTGAACAGGAACAACTTTTTATTTAGCTCACACTCCCAATAGACTTTCCTTTGGGGGGTGCCAGCTCTCTTATTTAACCTTTTTTTAATAATCTACAAATGTGGGATTACTAGCAGAAATCATACCTTGTGTCATACTCGTGGGGACAGTATGCTTAGAAATAATATTTAATGTCTTTGATTGCATTTGTTATTTACAATATCAAACTAAATCTTAGCTTTCAAAATCAGTTTTATAGTGAAATACAAACAATGTGCCTTACAATAATGTGTTTTTCAAGTGCTTTACTGTGGTGTGACAGATGGCTGTATTCATCTAAATTAATTCATTAAATTATACTGTTTTCTTTATGAAAATTCCAGCACCTACTCCGCGAAAAAACGTCTGTGCCATCCAACCTTTCATTTCTCACATGTATTTAATTAAAAACAACAATAAAACATTCTAAATCAGGGGTGTCAAACTCAGTTCCTAGAGGGCCGCAGCCCTGCAGAGTTTTGTTCCAACCCTTCTCCAACACACATACTATGCAGTTTTCAATTAGGCCTGAAGGACTTGATTAGTTAGATCAGGTGTGTTTTATTAGGGTTGCATCTAAACTCTACAGGGCTGCGGCCCTCCAGGACTGGAGTTTGACACCCCTGTTCTAAATGTTGAAGTGGGCTTGTTATATATAACATGTTGTCTTTTCTGAGGTATAACAGTGATTATTCACAAGCTGTTTTATTCACGGTATAATACAGTAAATGATTGGGCAATCTATTTAATGTGCTTCCATTCATTATTTGTAGTGTGCCAGCCAACCAGTAATTACAATAATTTTGTTCTTTGTTGCTTTTATTATAACACAGCTCCGCTTTCAAATTCTGTCAATTTTTAGCAAGATATAAGTTAAGGAACATCAGTAGGCATGGAAAAAAAAAAAAACATTAAAGCCTAATTTAATGAAAATAATGTCTAATTATTGTAATCAGAAATATGATTGACGCACATGCCACTTAAACTAAAGAAATACAGAAAAACGGCTGGTTGTTCACATAAGACAAATGCAAGAAGAAGAGAAGACAGGATAATGCAGGGGCTGTTATTGGGGAATCGGTTCAACACTGCAGCTGGAATTGCTTGCCTCTACATTACACTGTATAAAAAAAAGTTGTTTCAACTTAAAAATGTAAGTGTTCGTGCTGCCTTAAAATTTTAAGTTTACTCAACTCAAATATCCTCGTTTTCATGTAGTACAACTTAACATTTAATGTTGACTAAACTTAAAATATTAAGGCAGCATTAACACTTACTTTTTTAAGTTGAATCAACTTTTTTTACAGTGTACGCAAGGGTCTCTACTCAATTCTGAAAGCTGTAATCTTCGAAAATTTTAGTTGTAATCTTATTTTGCGCTACAGTGGTTACTTTTCTCTAAATTTGATCCCTGCGTTTGCCACAAAATAAACGTTTTTGTTGAAATGCCTTTGATATTTTGTCAGACATGTAAGTAGAACAGTGGTATACCTACAGCTAATATTCCTTCAAATTTTAAGCGAGATTAACAATAGTTCAGAAAAGAATCAAGTATTTATAGATTGTTCTCTAATTTTGAACTACACTGTATGTACACGCACATGGAATTCCTGACCTTTATTTCTTTGTTTCTCGCTGTTGCATTTTCAAGATGACGTCAAGTTGAAAATAGCTCAGCGTTTAAAGTCTCAAAACCCTTGCATTCTCTTGCACTCCATCCAGCTGTTTTTAAAACAAGAATGTGTTGTATGTGAACGGCTCTTGAGAAATGCGTTTGATTGTTGTCTTGTGAGCATGACCCTCTCATTGTACAGTAATTGTACAGGGTTTCCCAAGTTGTTCAGACAACTCACCGACTAGAGGACTCTGAAAATATGTCTCTAATTGAAAGGAGACCAGAATGTCCATACTCACTCTTGCCAAGAGGTTTTTGCCATTTCGTCTTTGATGCCTGTGTGTTGTACACAAAATTTGCTTCACACTCCACTTGTGTAATCAAGTGAAGAGCAAAGGACGTCAGAGCTGTCAGAGACAAAAAAAATAAAAAATAAAATGGTAAAGCTTGTCAAAACACAATGTGTTCACTGGACAGGTTGTTAGATGTTAAAAGTGTTTTCTCTGTTCTCTCAGTCTAACCTGTATCTCTCTGTGTTACACAAACTCATGCATACACAGGAACTGCACGGTAACACGTTCAGAGTGATTAGAGTGATGTGACATGACCTTTTCATTGTTGTGGCGAGCGCTGGGCGACAGGGAGTGAAACGTGTCCAAATTAAATATTTAATTCATAAACAAACACGCTCAGGGGGTCTGACCATGGCAGAATATACCTCATCTCTTTGTATTTGCTGCGAATGCAGCTAAATATCAGATTTGAGCATACAAGAGCTCAAAAAAGAAAAAGGAAAGAGAAAAATGAGGAGGATGATTTGAATAATGTTTCTGTCAAACGCTAGCCCTCTACTTCACCACATGTCCCCAGGGAGAAATCTGCTACGATTTACTACAGCAGCGCTGCGTACACTGGCCGCCCATCTTGTCAATGAGAAGACTTTTTACTGGGTCAGATTTCACAGCCCACATCGATTTATACCCCTCTGTTTCTTTTTATCTTTTTTTTATTCTTGGTGATATAAAGTTTCCTTGTACAACGATATTGCTGGGGATGTAGCATGAATAAAGAATGGGGACGTTTTTTTTTTTTTTCTAACAGGCGTCACAGTTTTTTCGGCAGGGTATCGAATATTGCTCCCTCTCCTATTATTATCGAGTGCTTAGAGTTCTGGGCACATGATATTTGAAATTGATATTAAAAAATACCAGAGTTTTGCTTAAGGCATGTTGGGAATCGGAAGAGAGCGGCAGAGTCGGCAGTGCTCCAACGAGATGATCTCTGAATGTTAACCTGATTCCTACTGTGTTTCAGAGTCACACGAATAGTAGAACTCCAACTGCGCCACCCAGAACACACAGATCTTTAGGCCTTAAAGAGATAGTTCACCATTGTAAAACAGAGATGTGTATTTAATTGTATTGAACGTGCACTTGTGTTTTCCCCCCAAGCAATATGAATTTAAAATATTTTTAAATAAATATATAGCATAGTCTTGTTTAAAGCCATTGTCTTCTCATGCGTTTGCGTTCAACCAAATCTTAATAGGAGCAGCTATGTACAATAATGTTTGAAAGCAAAATTTTTACAAAAGAGTCTGTATCAAAGTATGATCACACAACGTGAAACACTGCACTGCGGGAAGTCGACTCCGTCAGCCTCTGTTTAAGGCAGCCAGCGCAAGCGAAATCTCTAAATGGCTGTGCCGATCGCTGCTGAATTTCCTGCAGTAATTAAAAACAATGAGAGTGCAAAAGGCATTCGACTAGGGGACAAAATCACACAGTGCTAATTAAGCTTCCAGTATCTTTCTGTGGCTCATTTGCACATGCGGCATGTTGACTAGCAGCTGCTGCACTGTGACAATGACAGATATTGGTTGCTCTGTTGCATATGATATAGGACAAAAGCGGTATGAACTGGAAGTTCAAGTTTGTGTTCCATGATTACTCTCTCAGAGGACTGGAGGCTTCATATACGTCTGAGGTATCAGAGGTGAAAGTGATCCCTACTGCTGGTGTCAATCAAGCGTCAAAATCCCATCAGATGGGAAATAAGGGCTCAACTGGAATTTTCCCAGAGCTCAGGTTAAGAGCCACATCACCTCAGCATGGATCAAAATGGATCAAATACAGAGAATGTTCCAGAAACAAACCCAGAGCAAAGATGATATTATTGTTCATGCCTGTTATCTACTCTTCAATAGGTGTTTTCATCATGATTTCTGTTTTATGAACAGGACGTTGTGTAAGAGCCATCTAATGAAGGCTTCTTTAGAATGATAAAAGGAGTTTACTCAACTTGAACTTAAGATAAAATCGAACCTTGCGCAATGATACAGAAAGCAGGCACACAGAGACATTCCGCGCATTGTTACACGTGTGCAACTATGTAATTCATTAGCCAACTAGAACAGTCCGGAACTCCAGTGATGCAACAACCATGCCAATGTGACTTTGTCATAATCAGATTAAAAAAATATAACAAATTGCCATTTCACAACTTCAGAATTTGTTATGTTGTCAGTGATGTTTACTTCAGTAAGCACTACTAATAATATTGCTTTTAAGGGTTTAAATTGTGTTTTAAATATTTATTTTTGGCATTTTTGCCTTTATTATGATAGGACAGTATGTTGACAGGAAGCAAAGTGGGAGAGAGAGAGGGGGAAGGGAAGTCAGTACTCAAACTCGGGACACCCTAAGGGCAACAACGTTAAATGTTGACTCGCTCACAAGGCTATTGGCACCAGCACCTTTTGAGTTTGTATATATTTTGGTCTGTAATAATCTATATCGCTGGAGTGAAATATCTTAGAGACTTAGCAACTACTCAGACCACCCTAGTAACTGCATTTTAGCAATCACTTAGAGCATCATAACAACCACACAGCAATGCCCTGGCTTTATAACCTTTATAACCACTAAAAACACCCAACATTATAGTAATCACCAAAAACACCCTAGCAATCACTCAAAAAAGCAACACCCTAGCAACCACTCAAAACACAATAGGAACTGTATAGAAACACCCTGACAACCACCCAAAGCACCCTAGTATGCACATAATTCCCTGGCAACCATTCAGAACACCCTAGCAACCAGCGACAACACCTTAGCCACTTCCACAGAACACCATAGACAACCACTCCGCAATTTCATGGGAACCAGCCCCAAGTAACAACCTAACAACCACAAAGAAATACTCTGACAACCACAGGAAATGTATAGAAACACCCTAACAAACACCCAGAGCACCCTAGCAACCAGATAGCAATTTCCTGGCAACCACCCCCAAGAAACACCCTAGTGACCACCCAGAACACTGTAACAACTACATAGCAACTGCATGCTAATACTCTGGCAACCATCAAGAGCACCATAGCAATGTACAAAAACATCCTAGCAACCACAAAGCAATTTCCTGGCAACCACCTCCAAGTAACACACCATTAACCACCCAGAACACCCTAACAACCACATAGCAGCTCCCTAGCAACCACCTTCAACACTCTTGTAAACACAGGAAATGTATAAAAACACATTAACAAGCACCCTAGAAACCAGTAAGCAATTTCCTGGCAACCACCACCAAGTAACACCCCAGCAATCAACCAGAACACCCCAACAACTGCAACTAGAACACTCTAGCAACCACAGGGAATGTATAGAAACACCCTAACAAACACCTAGATCACCCTAGCAACCACACAGCAATTTTTCTGGTAACCACCCCCAAGTAACACCCACGCAACCACATAGAACACCCTAACAACCACCTTGAACACTCTAGCAACTGCATAAGGCAAGGCAAGGCAAGGCAAGTTTATTTATATAGCACATTTCATACACAATGGTAATTCAAAGTGCTGTACATAAAAAGGAATTAAAATCACAATAGCATAAAAATCATAAAAATTTAAAATAATTATCACAACAATAAAAACAAAATTAAGAACATTTAAGATGATTTAAAAAAAATGATTTCAAATTAATTAATACAGTAAAATGATTATACATAAAATAATGCTATCTGTTCGGACGTAGCACAGTGCTCATTCAATAAATGCACAACTGAACAGATGAGTTTTGAGTCTGCATTTAAATGTGGCTAATGTATTAGCACATCTGATCTCTTCTGGAAGCTGATTCCAACTGCGGGCGGCATAATAGCTAAAAGCGGATTCCCCTTGTTTTGTGTGAACCCTTGATATTACTAACTGACTCGATCCTAGTGATCTGAGTTGTCTGTTAGGTTTATATTCAGTGAGCATATCTGCAATGTATGTAGGTCCTAGGCCATTGAGTGCTTTATAAACAAGTAAAAGTACTTTAAAATCTATCCTAAACATAACTGGAAGCCAGTGTAAGGACCTGAGGACTGGTGTAATATGCTCTGATTTTTTGGTTCTAGTCAGAATCCTGGCAGCAGCGTTCTGTATGAGCTGCAGCTGTCTAATGGTCTTCTTGGGAAGGCCAGTGAGGAGACCATTACAATAGTCCACCCTGCTGCTGATTATGGTTGCCATTCAGAACACAGAACAACCATAATGCACTGTGCCAATTTGACTGTAATTCTAAACATTGAATGATGAATTAAAAAAGTGATAATGTGCTGACAAATACTTCTGACTCAATCCATGAGCTGCAACACAAACATAATGGACTTCCTGCATACCATACCATGAGAGTGTATGTGCGGTCGTCATAGTAACACAGCAGAAACTGGGACAGTAAGATAGGTAGCATGTCTGGTATGCTCAGCATACGTGTCAGAAGCATTCAAAGAACGGCTGACCCACGCAGATACTATCTACAAATCGTCATAAGCCTTATATGGGGAACGGATGTCTGTGAGGATTACACTGCTTTCATTGACGGAACGTGTTGAGAGACTTTCGTAAGTCTAGAACGGTGTTAGTGGAGAATGCAAGTGATAACAGTCTGAAGTGCAGGATATGAGCTGTACTTTCATATGAGCTGCCTGGCTGTGAAAGGGATAGTTCACCCAAAAATGAAAATTCTGTTTATTTAGTCACCCTTATGTCGTTCCAAATCAGTAAGACTTTTGTTTATTTTTTGAACTCAAATAAAAATATTTTTAGTGAAATTTGAGAGATTTCTGTCCCTCCATTGACAGTCTACACAACTACACATTTGATGATTCAATAAAGAGATCATAAGCGGCCGAGTCTCTACTGAAACTTTGGAATAAACCACTCAATTCATTCATTATGAACTTTTTGAAGCCTTAAAATGGTAGTTGCGTAGCCTGTCAATGGACGGACAGAAATTTCAAATTTCATTAAAAATATTATAAAATTGAATTTGTGTTACGAAGATGAACGAAAATCGTACAGGTTTGGAATGATGTAAGGGTGAGTAAATGACAGAATTTTCATTTTTTGATGTACTGTCTCTTTAAATGTCACAGGGTGGGCGAGTAGGTGTGTATACTCACTGATCTATTGACATTCACCAATACAACCTTAGTCTATGTCTCTGAATACGCTTCATTGATCTGCCGCATGTTGTAAAACCGAACTGAAGGTCACTTTTATGATGGTACAGTGCAGATAACGGGAGGTCAAGGGCGATGAAAGCGTACATCACCTTTACATTTTCTGTCTGTTTTGCTCCTCATTTAATAGAAAATGACCTCATGCACCTGTTCCAACATGACCAAGACTGACAACACCATCCTGTACACCATATTCACCGTGAGCACGTTTCTGCAGTGCCCTACCAGGGAACACGATGTTCACTCAAAAATATGAGTGAAATAACATGGGCGTGAACCAAAATTCCATCTGAATGAATTGTTTTGGCTGCGCTCCAGTTGGTACTCCCAGCGCCAGTTAAAACACAGATAGCGCGGCTTATTGTTCTGTCAGAATTTACTCAAGAGAAAGAATTTATGCAAGTGTAAAATTGTATGATTCGTGATGGATTGCTTTATTATTGCAGCTTGCAAAAGCACATACTATGTGTGTGCTACAGGCGTGAATGATACCTTGACTTGTTGAGAAGAGGTGTTCTGTTACTTTTTGAACATTTTGGCCTAATGATAAAAATTGATGAAAAGATGACATTGAAGGAAGGACTTGAGGCCAGAATATCAGAGATGTGCAGATGGACTTGAACAGCTAATGGGGAACATTGTCTGAACTTTGGCTAATGTCCTGCCAAGTTCTTTCAAAGTTATGAATAACTGTTTTTCTACTCTAAAGTTAACTAAACACTTATTTCAAGTTGAATAAAGGCATTATTAATTATTATAATGTTGAATTTTAGGCTGTGATGACTAATCACAGCAATTATTTTTTAAAGTGCAGTAACATTAAAACATTCAAAGTTATCTGGTCTTTAATAACAATCTCAAAATGTTAGCACAAAAACACATATTATTTAACACTCAGAATCTTTCACCACCCTAGAAACCAGTCACAACACCTAAGCAACTACCTAGCAACCACATAGCAATGCCCTGGCAACCACCCAGAAAGCCCGCCCACCAATCACAACACCTAAGCAACTCACTAGCAACCATATAGCAACACCCTGGAAATCACCCTAGCAAACTACTTTTTAAGCAGCTCCCTGAAAACTTCCCAGAACACCTTAGGAACCAGATAGAAACACCCCGACAGCCATTGCATATCAATTCCTTGGCAACCATCTGAAACACCCTAGCAATGCTGTAGCAACCAGCCACAACAATTAAGCAACCCCTTATCAACTGCATAGCAACACCCTGGCTGTCACTAAGAACACCCTATTAATCACTCAATAAATTTCGAGCAACACCCTACAAACCACCCAAAACACCAAACGAACTGCATAGAAACAACCTGAGAGCCACCCAGAGCGCCCTGGAAACCACATAGCAACACACTGGCTGTCACTAAGAACACCCTACTAATCACTAAAGAAAATTCAAACAACACCCTAGAAACCCAAAACACCAAACACACTGCATAGAAACACCCTGACAGCCATCCAGAGAATCCTAGCAACAGCATATCAATTCCCTGGCAACCTTTTGGAACACCCAAGCAATACCTTAACAATTAGCCACAACACCGAAGTAACCCTTAGCAGCCGAATACCAAAACCTAGGCAATCACAAAGAACACCCTATCAACCAAAAAAAAAAAATCAAGCAACACCCTAGAAACTACCCAAAACACCATGCATACTGCATAGGGACACCTTGACAACAACCCAGAGCAGACTAAGAACCACATCAATAAATTACTAAAGAAAACTTGAGCAACACCCTAGAAACCCAAAACCCAATAGAAACACCCTGACAGCCACCCAGAGAATCCTAGCAACAGCATATCAATTCCCTGGCAACCTTTTGGAACACCCTAGCATTACCTTAACAACCAGCCACAACACCTTAGAAATGCCCTGGCAACATCCCAGAATTACCCCAGCAATCATCCAGAACACCCTAGAAACCGCAAAGCACCCAAGCAATGACACAGCAATGCTGTGGCAACAACCCAGAACACCCTACTAAACAACCACAACACCCAAGCAACCGCATAGCAACACCCTGGCAATAACCAACTACTTAAACATAAGTAACACCCTGAAAACCACCCATAACACCAGAGGAATTGCACAGAAACACTGTGACAGCCACCCATATCACCCTAACAACTACTTATCAATTCCCTGGCAACCATCCAGAACACCCTAGCAAACAGCCACAACACCTAGACAACACCCTGGCAGCAAGCCCGAACAACCCTAGCAATCATTCAAAACACCCTAGAAACCGTAAACATGTCCTCAGAGCACCCTAGAAACCACACATCAATGCCCTGGAAATATTAACCAGCTACAACACCTAAGCAACCCCTAGCAACTGCATAGCAACACCCTGGCAACCAAGCAAGGAGCTAGGGACACCCTATCAATCACTAAAGAAATCTCAAGCAACACCCTATAAATCACCCAAAAACACCAAAGGAACTGCATAGAAACCCAAAAGCACCCAAAGCACACTAGCAAGGACTGTTCCCTGGCAACCATCCGTAACACCCTAACAACCAGCCATAACATCTTAACAATGCTAACTTCAGCAGTCACTCAGAAAACCCTAGAAACCCCGAACAATGTCCTTGCAACCACTCAGAGGACCCTAGCAACCACAAAGTACAAGTTTTTCTTTCATAACAGTGCATTTATTATTTTATATTCAATTTGTTTGACTATTTTTCCCTTTCTCCTTCCTGTAACGTCACAGCGGAGGATAGTCGCTAGTCAGTGGTTTGTGCACTCTACGGCATGCTATGTAAAATGTATACAATGTATAATCATGCATTTTAATGTTTTCACACTCACAGCGCAGCTTGATGTTTGCATACATGAGCGTCTTTCAACTACACGTATACCCAGAGGAGACAAGGTGAGAGCATGAGCCTGGGAACAACAAACCTCTTTCCCCTGGAGGGATCAGATGTATTCATCCTGAAGCAGCGCTGGAGATGCGATCCATAGCCGCTGCTCTCACATGAACCCATTTGATCATACGCTAATGTATAGTATCGGGTGCGATGGTACAGTAGACTGCTGACTTTAAAGAGATTTCTTTGGATTCCTACAGTTGCATTAGAAGTTTAGTGTCACTTGCTCTACTGGTGCCATTGTTATTCTCCATACACTGAGTTATTGTTGTCCTCTGACAAAGGAGCTTTGTGGCAGGAATCTTCCTCTTGTTTGACCTACAATTGTTGTGACAGTCTTTAACAAATTCCTTGTTGGTTTTAAGCTGTGTTCGGCACCTCAGCTGTCAATGAGACGCTCCAGATTATGGCTCAAGGGCTCAGACAAAAAAAAAAAAAAAAAAAAAAAACCTCACTAACAACTCTGTGACGGTTCCCAATACACACCTTCAGCTTTTAGAAGTCCCTTTAAGGCAAGTCAGTCCACTCGGTGGCCATTTTGCTTAAATCTTTAGTATTTTAGGTCAGGCATTTTGTCTTCAACTTTCTGTCTTCAATGGGTAAATATTAACCAAGAACTAATATATATATATATATATATATATATATATATATATATATATATATATATATTTGTATGTATTTGTGTCACAGAGTGTAAGAGGTTTTCAGACGATGTACTTGTTTAGACTTTAAATATGCAGTTTGTTAATAAAGATTATGTCTATTTGAAAATTTGTTTTGCTATTTTCTGAGATGTGAGATCCAGGGCGTCAGCGGGTGTTCAGCGCTCATGAATCCGCCGAGAGCAACCTCACTTCGGTCAGATCTTCTGAAATTTACTGTTGACTCTGATGTCTCTACAGTGGTTAAACATGAGATATAATTCATTTTGGGTAAATCTTCTATGTAAATTCAATGCTGTAAATCAGAGCGCTGCCTGTGTAATTTTTACTGAATTGCCTAGCAACTTTTATGATGGCTGTTGTTGTATATGAACTAGTACTATACAATAAATAATATTTTAAATAAATATTAGTTGTATTAAATAGTAATGTTTAGTATTGAGAAACGGTGTGTGTTTGTGATAGTGATTTTATTTACATGGTTCTGCCATTAGATGGCGACAAGAGACGAAAAAACTTTTCTTTTACTTGTAACAACAGCTGGACGGAGCTAACAAATGCACTGAGCAGCGTTATCATCACCCTTAACAGATGAAAGGATATTAGCGCTACGACAAAGATATCGCTTTCCTCAGCGGACCTTTAAATTAATGTTTTATTGTGAATATAAGATCTGAAGAATGAATGCTGTATCAGATGCAGGTAATCACACTCGCTCAGTCCATCTCTCTCTCATAATACTCTACTACGCATAATACACTGCTTTTAATACAGTAATACAATAAGCTTTACAATAAGCAACTCAACATTCATTCGTTACTAGTTTTCGAATTAGTAACGCAGACTTGGGCTCATCTGTTAACTGTCAAACTGAGATTTAAATCCATTTAAAAGAAGGAGTTGGAAAGAAGGAGTTCTGCGCAAAAAGATTTTTAAAGACACTCCATTGTTGTTGTTTTTATGTTTTTACACACTTGTGCCATCAAACTGTTGTATAAACGCAATATCACACTTGTAGACGTGAGATATGGCTGTATATCGGCACGCTGTGATTCAATCGTAGGCTTATAGGTAATATTATTTTACATTTTTTCTAAATAAATGTTCTTTTGAACATTCTAGTCATTAAAGTATAAAACCTGATAATAACAAGAAATCTTACTTGAGCAGCAAATCAGCATATTATAATTATTTCTGAAGGATCATGTGACACTGACGACTAGAGTAATGATGTAGCTTTGCATGTATATATTCACATAGAAAAGTGTTCTTTTAAATTCTAATAATATTTCTAATAATATTTGTAATATAAAACATAAAAAATCTTAAGATGGATTTGAAATGCCAGTGTGTCTGTGCTGACCGTTGGTGATTGATCACCTAAAAATTTTAATACCACTTATAAACAGGATGTGTCTTACAGGCTGAAGAAAAAAGGTCTATATTTCCTCTGCTCTTTGTTTTATTGTCAACACTTTTACACCTGCAAGTGACAATCTGGATTCTGACACATTCAGAGCTGTGAATAAACTTTACAGTGTGTGAAAGCGTGTTTACATTTGTCTTTGAAAAGGTTTAAACTAATGCATCTGAATGACTCAAAGGGCAGAGCAGTCAAGCTGTTTGTCTTCAGTCTTTTTTTTTACCTGGCCTGAACTAGTCTCTGCATGTGGTGATTGGCTCATTCTTTTCCTCTCTCACATGTTTTTTTTCCCCCTTTTAAGCTTGTTGGTTTGCCTTCTTGAATAAGCTTCCCCCGTCACTCCCCCTTCTATGTATCAGGAATATTTACGACTTTATAATACGACTTTATAATTAAGATATGAAAGCCATGTTCTGTAAATGTTTTCTAGGTTATGTAAACATTATAAAAAAAACATTTATCAATGTTCAATAAACATTCTGAAACAAGTTGTAATATTTAAAACTGTTAGAAGAATGTTCAACTAAAACGTTTAAGTGGTTGCTAGAACATTGTTATGTGGTTGCTAGGGTGTTCTGGGTAACTGCTGGGGTGTTTCTTGGCAGTGATTGCAGGGAGTTGCAATGTGGTTGCTAGGGAGTGCTGTGTGGTTGCCAGGGAGTTGCGATGTAGTTCCTACAGTGTTCTAGGTAGTTTCCAGGTGTTGTTTGAGTCTTTCAGGGGGTTGCTAGGGTGTTTCTAAGGTGTTCTAAGCTGTTTATTGAGGCACAGCTAGGGTGTTCTAGATAGTTGCCAGGGAATTGATATGTGGTCGCTAGTGTGCTCTGGGTAGTTGTTAAAGTGTTTTTATACAGTTCCAGTGTTTCTTGGCAGTGATTGCCAGGGAGTTGCAATGTGGTTTCTATGGAGTGCTAGGTGGTTGCCAGGGAGTTGTAGTAATGATGTAGCTCCAGAAGTGTTCTAGGTTGTTTCCAGGTGTTGATTGAGTCTTTTAGGGGGTTGTTGCCAGGGCATTGCTAAGGTGTTGTGGCTGTTTGTTGAGGCATAGCTAGGGTGTTCTAGATGGTTGCCAGGGAAAATATAGGTGTTTGCTAGTGTGCTCTGGATGGTTGTCAAGGTTTTATACAGTTCCTTTGGTGTTTTTGGGTGGTTTCTAGGATGTTGCTTGACATTTTCCCTTTTAAGATTATTTTTCTAACCCGTTGGCAGATATTATTTTCTTACTTTTTAAAAATATTTAATGTATGTGTTTATTTATATATTTTTATTTCATTTTATTTTCCAGAAAACAAGACTTAATAACTTCAGTAATTTTGATTATCAAAGAAATATATCTAGATTTAAGAATCGGAAAACAAGACAAAAATATTAAGTAAGATATTAAGTGTGTGTGTATATACACACTAATAAATAATAATACATAAAAAAGTAGTGTTAATGTTAATTCACATTTGTAAAAATAAAGTTGCATTTTAGTACATTAAAAATAAACTATAAATGTGAAATCAAATAACACTACACAGTTAAATGTATAAATAAACTCTTTACATATTTTAGTTGTTAATCAACACACTAATTATTTAAAATTATTTTAAAGTAAAACATTTATTTGACATTACAAAATGCACTTTTTAAAAGTGTACTTAAGAAAGTCAAAACTAAGTACAGTACACTTAAGTGGCCTTTTATTTCATTCATATTTAAGCAGTTTTTTTAAGGTACCTTAAAAATACTTTTACTGTAAGATTTGAAGTACATTACGAGCACACATTCAAGACAAAAATACTAAGTAAGAAAACAATTATATTTATAAACATAGCTGTACTATTAATATACTGAAGTACATTCCAAACACACATTCATACAGTTCGGTGCACTTCTTTTTTACAAGCGTTGTCATTTGACATTCAACGCATAAGTTCTAAAAATAGCTTTTATGAGCATGGTTTGTACATGCACTGTTGTTGCATTTGATCATTTATAATACATGTGGGCATGTAGGTTATTGTCAGAGCTTGTGTAGTTGTAAAGGAGTGTGTGTGTGGGTGTGTGTGAGAGAGTATGTGTGAATATGTGGGAGTCTCTTATAACAGCATCTCGTCTCACCTACAGCAGCGGACGAGACTGAGCATGCAGCTCTATCGCAGCCATAGCTGAGAACAGCCCGAGGCCAGAGAACATCCACTGCACTGAAACACACTCCACACACACTAGAGAATTTCCCACAGTACTTTAATCAAACCACCATCCATTCCACTCATTCACTTCCCTTATAGATCTGAGCTCATCTGCAGCAGGCCCACTCAAATGCCTATTTGTGTTTTATTTGAATACTTCTGTATCCAGTTTGTGCCGGAGAGATTTCATCAGACGTTTAAATATTTTATAGTCTTTTTCTATTTGTATTTCTCAATAAAGGAATACCAAATAGCACAAACATCATCAGACAAAATTTGGCTTTGAAATTTGCATTCGCTTTAATATTGATCAATTTCATTTGATCCATTGTGATGAAAGTCAGAGACATCAAAGCAGCACACAGTGAATAATATCACATAATAATACTGCAAAAGCAATGCATTCAGTGTTAAAAACTAAAATATGTCTTTAAAATATAATTTAATGTGCAGTGACCACTATATGCAAGTACATCAGGGTGTGTTTACTTCAAATATACTATAATATACAATTGTTTTTAAATAATAAAAACCGATGGAATACACTTGTTTGTTTAAAAACACTGTTTGAACATTCTTGTTTCCTTTCATTCATTTTCAAGATCTGAAGTAAATATTCCATTGTAGCTTTGGAAATGAATTTCAATCACAATGATATACAAAATCAAATGAAAGAAACAGTTCACCCATTCACCCATTTACTCATGAAAACTCATGCTCATGCAATACAACTTTTTTCACATGAACAGATTTAGAGAAATTTAGCATTGAATCACTTGCTTACCAATAGATCCTCTGCAGTGAATAGGTGCCGTCAGAATGAGAGTCCAAGCAAATTTAGAACGCTATGAAATCCGTTTTATTTTTTCCCAAATTGTTTTTTTTTCTCTGTTTTTTCATTTTATTATTATTATTATTATTTTTATTTTATTTTTTTGGATTCCATTTTCTTCCATTTTAATTTTTCTAGGCTGCTTTAATGGTTGAATTCAATTTTATTTAAAAAGCATGTCTAATTAATTGAAATCATGAGACACAATTTAATGGCAATTTATTAAAAGTGTAACAAAAATTGCATTTCAAAAACTATGATATAATTTATTGTTATTTTTTTTCTCAAAACTCTGTTTTCTGTTAATTAAAACATATCAAAGTTTTAATTTTTCTAGACTGCTTTAATGGTTGAATTCAATTTTATTAATCAAAAAGCACGTCTAAATAATGAGACACAATTTAATAGAAATTTATTAAAAGTGTAACAAAAATGGCTTTTTAAAGGCTATGAAACCAGCTGCAACAATTCTAAAAGTAGAGTCACCTTTTGCTCGTCACATATGGAAAACATAACTTTTAAACACGTTTTAATCACAATTATAAATCATGTTATAAACCACACTGAAGCGCCCTAGCAAATAAACACTATATCCTAGCCAATTCTAGGATATATCCTAGCTCAGTCAATCCTAGCACCAAATATGAAACATTTCACCTTTAAATACAATCAGTGCCATCATCTATTTAATGTTATGATGTCCGGCAATTAACTTCATGTTAAGTACACCACAAGGAAATGAACAGGAAATAAACCTCCATGAATTGTACATAACCGTAGGGTCTCTGCGCGTAGGACACATCTCTGTTGGAGACAAATGAGCCGTCCAGGTGGAGACAGAGTTACATGTCTTGTTAATTAATGTGCTCTGATTAGATCCATTAACGGCCACTGAGTAAACTAATCACCACGTAACGCATGGTGTCGTTTTGCTTAACTGCCCATTCCGTATTCTTCCCCCGTCGTTGCAAATGTCATTATTTTTTAATAGACTCGTGAAAAATAATGTTGTGTCAGGAGTAAGGATTTTATTTTTTGCTCATTGTAAGCATGTTTCACAGCCGATTGATTGTCACTGTCCATTACTGCGTGGACATGTGAGCGCACATGCAGATGAGTTGATCAGACGGCTCAATGTCTCAGCCTGACAAAGACAATAACGTCAGAGGAATGGATCTCAGATATTGAGCTTAGCACAGTGCTGTGATGCATCGCCTCGCATTTCTTTTCTGCCAGTTATGCAGTACTGCACGGCAGTGATTTTTCATTGGTTATTAATGCAGCTGTATTTTTCTTTTAAAACGTGATGTCACACTGAATACTAAACGAGCAGTGTCCTAATTGAAATGGAATCTCATAAGAGATCGATTTAGAACGCTCTACATAAGCAGAAACTGTGCATGTCACATATATAGCATAGTGCACAATTAAATGGATAATTTACCCAAAAATGAAAATTCTGTCATCATTTAGATCATATTTACACTGTAAGTCTTAATTTGTCGACTATATTGGCAAAATTATTATTATTTTTTTGATAACCAGCTTACATCTTTTAGAAGGAACCCTGATTTAATATCTCCATTTATACTATGCACTTGGCGAAACAACCCAAGGTACTACTGACCCAGAAATAGGGTTGCCAGGTCTTCAAAACAAAACCAGTCCAACTACTAATCAAAATGTTTTCGACAGTTTTCCCCTCCATCAGGAGTCCCCTCTCACAAAATTGTTTTCCAGGGGAAGGAGGCAATCACTTTATCCTGCTGACTGAAAAACAACCTGCAGCAACAGTGTCAAAGTAGCCCAGTTCCATCGGAAACCCGCAAATGCAGACCTTGGCAACACTGCCCAAAAAAACGTCCACCTGAGTCAACATCAATCAAACTTGCATTGACGGGAATATCTGATCTGTCCACTTACATGCCAGGTGCAAATGCACTTACATTTCAAGTCAAAAGTTAACATACACCTTGCAGAATCTGCAAAATGTTAATTATTTTACCAAAATAAGAGAGATCATACAAAATGGATTTTAGTTTTTATTTAGTACTGACCTGAATAAAATGTTTCACATAAAAGACGTTTGCATATAGTCCACAAGAGAAAATAATAGTTGAATTCATAAAAATTACCCTGTTCATACACTTGATTCCTAGTACTGTGTAGTTACCTAAATGATCCTACAATTGTTTTTGTTTGTTTGTAAGTTTTTTGCGATAGTTGTTCATGAGTTCCTTGTTTGTCCTGAACAGTTAAACCTGTTGTTCATCAGAAAAATCCTTTAGGTTCCACAAAATTCTTTGTTTTTGTTTTTTTAGCATTTTTGTGTATTTGAACCCTTTCCAACAACGACTGTATGATTTTGAGATCTATCTTTTCAGGTCAACTAAGAGACTCGTATGCAACTATTACAGAAGGTTCAAACGCTCACTGATGCTCCAGAAGGAAACACAATGCATTAAGAACTGGGAGGTATAAACTTTTTGAATTTAAAGATTCAAAGGGTAAATTTAACTTATTTTGTCTACTGGGGAACATGTAAGTATCTTCTTTAGCTTCTGAAGGGAATTATTAAGTTAAAAAATATTTAGGCAAAATAAGAAAAATTTACACATATTCGTTCTTTGCAAAAGTTTACACCCCTGGTTCTTAATGCATCGTGTTTCCTTCTGAAGCATCAGTGAGAGTTCGAACCTTCAGTTTCACACTCAGTTGTACTCAGTGTGAAAAGATGGATCTCAAAATCAGCAAATGATGACAATTTACATTTTTTGGGTACTATCCCTTTAAGAGGTCTTTTACTAAATATTATATTGTGCATGTAATTTCCGTTATACTATTAGGATTTGAAGTGAACTACAAGTGTACATTCAATACAATTCGTGTCTTTCACAAGGGTTGTGTTATTCATTTTTATACAAAGACTGCAACTATTACATTTATAATCTGCATTTGTGGCAGATTTTATCCTATTTTATGAAACAATGGATGCATCTACAATTGTGTAGAGTAGGTATGTACAAATAATAGCCTGCAAGATCTTATTTCTGTCAATGCCCCACAGAGACAATGACGACACACACATACACAGTCACACACACTCACATCCGCCCTTACAAATTAAGAATGGCACAACTCAGAAATAATGGGTTTCAGGCACTCAAAATTGTTTTCTGTAAATCAGTGGTAACATCAACAGGATACCTGATATCCAGTTGCGGAGAGAGTCTGTCAGTAATCACATTAGGATTAATAACATTATGATGATTCATTCCAGTGAAACATATGTCCACTGTTAAACACAGCCTTTTACCATTTGTCTGCGTGAAAGTTGTAGAACGAGATATTGCAGCTGCCCCGTTATCACTTATCCTCAATGTGACACACAGAATACATCAAAAATATGAACGCACGGCCCAGCAGAGATCAGATCTTCAGTATCATTTTCATCCAGGGATACAGAAACCATAATAGCCTTGAAAAAAATATGGCAGACATCCCAGTTACCATATCTGGGATCAATTTCTTCCAACTGTTACTTTTTTTTTTTTTTGATCGCTATATTAGATTTATATTATATATATATGCCTGTAACCCCCTAGTGTATACTTTGAAGTGTAAAATATGCTCTGGCACCGAGTCCAACTGTCTGACTGTTCGGGTGAGTAATTCTTACCTGAGCTAAATTACGTAATAAATGGAGCGAGTCGACGGTGTCTTTACATCCCTCACTGACCTCAGATAAGCCGTGGTTTCTCTCGATTACTGCAGACCCGTGTGATCATGATTGTGACTTACACTCAACTGAGCTTTATGTCAAAATGTTATTTTTCCACATGATCTGAAGTGAAAAGATTGGTTTTGACATTGGTAGGGAAATTTTAAATTGTTAAACTATAAAAGATAAAGCATGTTTTTGCCTACACAGTAAAATCATGTGATACAGCGGTTCAGTTGTTCTTTAAAAAGATTACACATAAACGCTTGGTTATTTTATACAGAGTAAACATAAATGAACATAAATGCTAAGCTGCATTATTCACTTGACAACAAGGCTAAGGTGTTGTGTGTGGTTGCCATTAGGAATGTAACAATTCACTCAATCCACGATGCTATACGATTCTAGATATGATTTTCTCACGACTTTTCTCATGAAAGATAAGGTGTCTTTTTTTATTATTTTTCAGACAAAATGCTGCACATTTCTTTGTATAATCTGATGCAAAAGCAGAATTGTCTGTCTTCAGCTTTATGAAATGATGCTACTAAAATATCTGTACCAATCAAAAACAGCAAATGGGATGAATGAAAATGCAAATTTACTTTCTGACAGCAGGTGGCGCTTATGGAACAGCAGCAATACAGCGTTTATTTTGTTAGCGCTGTAAATAAAACAGCATTGTGCTTGTAGTTATTACTTTAATATGCATTATACAAAGGCAAGATAAAAAGAAAATACCACTAAAACTATTCTGAAGACAGTCAGTTCCCCTCAGAGATACATTCATACACTGACCAAAACTATAAACGCAACACTTTTGTTTTTGCCCCCATTTTTCACTTTTGTACACAAAAGGCCTATTTTTCACAAATATCTGTCTAAATCTGTGTTAGTGAGCACTTCTCCTTTGCCAAGATAATCCATCCACCTCACAGGTGTGGCATATCAAGATGCTGATTAGACAGCATGATTATTGCACCGGTGTGCTTAGGCTGGCCACACTGGGGTGGGGGGTCCGGGGGGGTCCGAAAACAGTCTCTTGTGTGACCACCATTTGTCTCACGCCAAGCAACATCTCCTTCGCATAGAGTTGATCAGGTTGTTGATTGTGGGCTGTGGAATGTTGGTCCACTACTCTTCAATGGCTGTGCGAAGTTGCTGGATATTGGCCAAGCGGCAACCTCCCGCTCTCTCTATTGAAACCAACACGGAAGTGAGTTAAACTGCAATTCATCGACTGGCCGCTAGAGACTGGCTGCAAAAGAGAGTCAATCCCATTGACTCCCCATGTTAAAATTCCCAACTTTACAGTGGAAAAAAGTATGTTTACAGCCTGGTACAAAAAGTGGTTTTGGTTTATATAGCTAGTTTTGCCCTTCATGTCAACTGTGAAGGAGGTGGATTTTTTTTTATAACTCATCCGTTTAAGTTATAATAAGCCTTAAAGTTCAGCATAATTAAGGGCGTGGTCACTTAAGTGACAGGAGGATTGCCACGGCTGTCTCCACTGTCGCGCTAGGCGGGCGTGGTTTCAGCAACTAGCTCCACCCACGTCCTGCCTTTTTGCCCATTTTTGATTATCCGGGAGTGACGCGCGGTGACGCGATTCCAAGATGGCCTACGGCCGACTCCCGCCCACTATAGGCTTCAAAAACGCTCTTCAGAAACCTACGGGTGACGTCACGGACACTAAGTCCATATTTTTTACAGTCTATGATATTGGCAGGAACTGGATGCCAATTGCACGCTCCCTCAAAAGTTGCAACATCTGTGGCATTGTGCTGTGTGATAAAACTGCACATTATAGAAAGGCCTTTCGTTGTGACCAGCCTAAGGCACTCCTGTGAAATAATCATGCTGTCTAATCAGCATCTTGTTATGCCACACCAGTGAGGTGGATGGATTATCTTGGCAAAGGAGAAGTGCTTACTAAAACAGATTTAGACAGATTTGTGAACAGTATTTGAGAGAAATAGGCCTTTTGTGTACATAGAAAAAGTCTTAGATCTTTGAGTTCAGCTTATGAAAAATGGGGGCAAAACAAAGTGTTACGTTTATAATTTTGGTTTGTGTATAAACTTCCACCCCCAAATGTATCATGATTCATTTAACATCTCAACCGATTTGGATCATCACATACTTTTATTGATTTCTAACTGGCTCGGGGTGCATCTTTACATCCCTAGTTGCCAGGGTTTACAGCTGCTATACAGCTATACAGTTGCTAAGATTTTCTGGGTCACTGCTAGGGCATTTCTAAATGTTGGCTATAGGACATTGCTATAGTTCCAAGGGAATTCTAGCTATTATGAGTGGTTGTTAATACAATTCTATACAATTGCTAGAGCATTTCTACAAGATGTTGTTGTTATAGGACATTTCTAATTGGTTGCTAAGGTTTTCTGAGTGGTTGATAACTTAATGCTACCAGTGCTGGGTAGATATATTTATAAATTGTAGTCCCTTACTGATTCCAAATTACCTGACAAAAACGTCTCAGGTTACGTATGTAACCCTGGTTCACTGAGGAAAGAGACGCTGCGTCATACAACGCTTTGGGGAACGCCATTGGCGGGCCGCACTCTGAGTCATAGTCTACAAGTCCAATCAGAAGACGGGAGTGACGTCACAGGCGCGGTGATGTCAACGACCAGGAAGTATAAAGCACGTGCGTTTGAAGCCGGCGGCAGCTCTTTTAGGAATGAAGCGAGCGTCGCAGGGATGCGGGGATTATGGTCCATGACGCAGCGTCTCGTTCCCTCAGGGAACCAGGGTTACATACGTAACCTGAGACGTTCCCTTCCGGGAACTCGAGCTGCGTCATACAACGCTTTGGGGAACGAGATGTCCATGCCCCCATAATTCCAAATCCCTGCCTAGTGTCTGCTAGGACAAGGGTGGAAAGAGTTGTGTCTGGTGACCCTTGCCAGAACACAGGAACAAATCTCCGCCTGGGGAAATTGTCAGGACGCGAGAAACAATACATCTCTGTCTGTGACAACAACCAGACAAGAGGGATATATATATATGTACCTCGGCCCTCAGGCACATGAGGAGAAGTGACACATCACTTGCCTGGGAGACTGCCAGGCCAAGAGGGTAGGAATGCATGTCCTGTCTGGGGAACTGCCAGACCAGGAAGAGTAAACATTCTCAGTTCTGAGAGAAACAGTCCACCTCAGTCTGGACACAGCCAGAACACTGAGGGATAAGGAGTACCTGGTAGACTTGGGTGCCAGGACACAAGTAATATACCTTCGTCTGGGGAAACTGCCAGACCGAAAGGGGTAAAACATATTTCCCTTGATAAAAGGAATGCGCCTTAAAGGATTAACTCTGCCTAGGAAAATAGCTAGGACAAGAGTAGATGGATGAACTCTGGGCCTAGTCTCATTGCTAGGACGAGAGGACAAACGAGCCAGGAGTGGCTCTGAGGTCAAGTTCGTAGAATCTGACGAACGTTAGAGGTGAGGACCAACCCGCCGCACTGCAGATGTCCTGGATAGGGACACCTGCCATCAGAGCTTTGGAGGCAGACAAGCCGCGAGTAGAGTGAGCCTTGACTCCCAACGGAGATGGGAGACCAGAGGACTCGTAGGCAGTAGAAATGGCGTCAAAGATCCATTTACTGATAGTGGCCTTTGAAGCCGGGCACCCCCTCTTAGGGGGGGCCGTAACAAACAAAGAGTTGCTCTGATTTACGCCACATGGCAGCTCTGTGGACGTATGTGTCTAGTGCTCTTACTGGACACATTAGGTTATACTTCTGATGGTCGGGCTCCACGAATGGAGGAGGATAAAATGCCTGAAGCGTAATCGGCTGTGGTGTTGAAGACGGGACCTTAGGAACATACCCAGCTCTTGGGTAGAGAAATGCTTTGGCCAACCCAGGCGCAAAGTCAATGTATGAAGGGGCCACCGAAAGGGCCTGCAGGTCCCCAACTCTCTTAAGAGAGGTAAGAGCAAGCAGCAGCGCTGTCTTTAAGGTAAGCATACGATCAGAGACCTCTTCTAATGGAGGCTTACATAGAGCTTCTAACACCACAGCTAGGTCCCACGTGGGGACTCTCGGTTTCACTCGAGGCCTCAGCCTGAGTGCACCGCGGAGGAAACGTGTGACCAGAGGATCTCTGCCCACTGAGAGGCCACCATGAGGGATGTGGTAGGCCGATATAGCCGCCACGTACACCTTCAGGGTGGAGTGAGCTAGCCCTGCGGAAAAACGAGTTTGCAGGAACTCCAGTACTGTACCAACCGGGCAGTGAACTGGGTCTAAATGGCGTTCATGACACCATGAAACAAACAGGTTCCATTTAAGGCCATAAAGTTTCCTCGTAGAGGGAGCTCTGGATTGAAGAATGGTCTCGACAACCTCGGTTGGGAGACCAGTTTCTATGAGTTGTGCCCCCTCAGGGGCCACACCCATAACTTCCACATCTCTGGGTGGGGGTGGCAAATTGCGCAGGGCCAACAGCACGGGCGGTCTCCTTGGTGGCGCGGAGCGCAAGATCTGCTGTGTGACGCATTTCTGTGATGCTAACCTCCTCGCCTTCGCTAAACTCCTTGAGAACAGACATGGTGTGGAGACATGCACCAGCCTGACCTGCCGCCGTGTACGCCTTGCCCATCAAGCTGGATGTAACTTTCAATGGCTTGGTGGGCAAGGACGGAGCCTTCAAGGACGATGCCAAACCAGCAGACAGATAGCTGGCTAGCGTCTGTTCGACCTGGGGCATCGCCTTATAACCGTACTCCTCCATCCCCCCCACATTACCGTAGTAATCAGATGAGGGGGAGAAAAGACGTGAGGAGTACGGTTTTTCCCATGATCTAGCGATCTCTTTATAGAGATCTGGGAAAAAGGGAAGGCTCCGTTTGGGAGGTGCTGATTTAGCCCGCAGGAAGCGCTCATCGAGCCTACTTCCCTGCGGTTCATTAGATTGAGGGGTTGGCCAACTGATGTTTAGTTTGGCGACCGCGTTTGTCAGCACCTCCGGTTGATGTTCTGCAACACTCTCCACATCAACCTCCTCGGAGGAAGACAGGAGAAGCGTTGACTCCTCCTCTTGGAGGGAAGGAACCGCAGTGCGGGCTTCCTCATCTAACAGGAGGTCGACCGATCCACCGGGTGAGGAGAGAGATAGGGGATCACCCGTCTCAACTCCCTCCAGTAGATCGAGCTGCGAACCCCACGAGTGCAGCTGCCGCTCCGCCTCGACGGAAGCGGGGCCAGACCCGTGAGGAACGCTAGCGAAAGCCCCCTCCTCGAAGAGCAGGCCACACATAGATCGTGTGTATCCCTGCCAACAATGAATCTTTGGCAGGGAGGGACACACCGTCTATGTGGCTGCTCAACCGCTCTTTCTCTTTTAAAAGATCTCTTTCCCCTTTTAGACGACATACTGCTCAAAATAAAGTTGTGCAAAACTGGCACAGAAAAACAGCAGTATGTTAGACAGACAGACACAGAGCGATCTCGCTGAATGACAAAAGCTGCCGCCGGCTTCAAACGCACGTGCTTTATACTTCCTGGTCGCTGACGTCACCGCGCCTGTGACGTCACTCCCGTCTTCTGATTGGACTTGTAGACTATGACTCAGAGTGCGGCCCGCCAATGGCGTTCCCCAAAGTGTTGTATGACGCAGCTCGAGTTCCCGGAAGGGAACTGTAGTTAGTATGACACATTTAGGTAATATAATCAGACTTCTTTTTGATTACTTTTAGATTACTTTTGACCTACCTGTTTTATTACATTTTCCTCGATAAAATAATTTGATAAATCTTTGATATATTGTTTATACACCAGAAGCGGAATGAAACAGAAATTGTATTATGTTATTAATGTAGACATGCATTAAATATTAATGGAATATAATTACTGTATGTTTTTGTGATTAAACTATAGTGCTTATGCATTTATATTAAATGTATTTAGACTATTGTTTTTCATACATATACCTAGAAACCATATAGTTATCATGACCTTGCTACTATGGAAGACCAATGGTTAATTTTAATAAAACTCAAGCAATCAGAATAATTTAATTTCACCATATAAAAATGAGGATGTTTTTGATAATGAGCTGTTTTACTCAAGCTACTATCGAATGTGCATTTCTAAGAGACAAACAATTGTAATATTATTAATATTGCAAGCCTGCACTGCAAACTGTGCTGAAGATACTTGTCCTCAAAGTCAGGCAACACAAACCTGTTTCATGATTTAAAACAATATCACTCATTAGAACATGCAGAAACTAAGAAATATATATATATATATATTTATTAAAATACTTACTTTGTTAAGGAAAAATGACTCAAAAAGGTAAAGAATACAAAAACATGACGATTTTCATGTTCTGTCATGTTCTGACTATAAAGAGTAGTTTAAAACCACAATTAACAGTCTGGTTTCTGGAACTTTTATTAAAGAGCAAAAATATGCCTCTAAACTTGAAAAAAAAATAGAGATTTAACATTTATCGTGATAATTAATGATTATTAATTAACAAATGATATGAACATTATCATTGTAATACTTTTTTGGGTTTTATTTCCCAGTCCTAATTGTTGTTAACTATTTTGTTATTATTGTAAATAAGAAATGGTGATTAAACTGACTTGGAACTACCTGTGCATTAAACGGTTTTAATGCATACCTGCCAGCCAATCAGAATTGAATACTCAGACAGATCATGGTATAATGGAATATAATTACTGTATTTTTTGTGATTAAACTATAGGGCTTGTGCATTTATAGTAAATGTATTTAAACTATTGTTTTTCATACAGATACCTAGAAACTATATACAGTAGTAACATTTTCACCATGGTATTGAGGTGCTATATGTGTGATTTTAACTGTGGTTATCATGACCTAATGTATGCTACTCTGGAAGACCAATGGTTAATAAAACTCAAACAGTCAGAATAAATACATTTCACAATATAAAAATGAGGTTATTACAATTTTTACAGAGGTTCTGTTTTTGACAATGCGCATTCTTACTCAAGCTACTATTAAATATGCATTACTAAAAGACAAACAATTGTAATATTATTATTATTTCAGCCTGCACTGCAAACTGTGCTGAAGATATGCATCAAAGTCAGGTAACACAAAAATTATTCTCATGATTTGAAACGATATCACTCATTAGAACATGGAGTAACTAAGAAATGATTTTTTCATCACGGAATAATTACCTTGGAAGTGTGAAAAATTCAAAAACGTGACAACTTTGTCTTGTTTTGACCATAAAAAGCAGTTTAAAAACACAATTTAAATGACTTTCACTTAGGAGCAAAAAAAATATGCCTTATATAAACTTGAAAAAATATAATAAAGATTTGATATTTATCATAATGATTATCAAATAAAAAAAATTTTTGGGTGATTTTTTGGCCATATTGCCCAGCTCTAATTGTTACTTATTTGTTATTACTGTAAATAAGAGATAATGTGAATGTATGCATTTTAATGTGTTAGAAAGACACAGCCGTCCAAAGACAGAAATACATAGTTAAATCACCAACTTACTGATAATTAAAATAAAATCAGTAGTTGATGCAATGATAAAATTATGAGAAAATTCCTCTTAAAATTGAAATGATTTTTGTAAATACAGTGTTGTGTGAATGCCCGCAAAACTGGAAGAATATCTTAATGTATATAAGCAGTAAGCAATCAATAAATTAAACAATAAATAAAAAATGCTTTTGTGTAAATAATGTCATCATGTAATTAAAAAAAAGTAACAGTAGTCGGATTATTTTGAAATACAATATAATCCTACTTACTTTTTGGAATCTGATTACATAATCCAGATAACAGTTATTACCCAGCACTAATTACTACACTGTTGCTACAGCATAGTTGGTTGCTAGGTGGTAATTATTCTCCCTTTCAAGTCTCTATGATATGGCTCAAGTACCTTATTAAGTGTAAGTCTACAAAATGCTTTCACCCATTTTATCATCCAGGTGGAAGTCTATTCAGATCCATAACCCCAAGTATAAGCAAAAGTAATAGAGATGCTTGCTTAAGCAAACATAAAGTTATAACTTGTATGCCAATGGATAAACAACTTTCTAAACAGCTGTAAAAACTTGGTAGTTTTCATTACATTTCAGTCGCGGTGTACTTCCATTCAAATGCCAAATAAGCCAGGCTCTTTAGGTGCTATATTCTATATGCATGATTTATTTTTTTACCTATACAGAGTTTATGAGAAACAAGAATGTGAACCCTACAGGGGTACGAGAGTGAAGCGTTGAGGGAGATGCATTCTGCCATGCATCTGTGAGATAAATACCTCCCTAGCTGGCACCAAAACGACTCGCTCTTGATTTATTTTCCTTCCCTTTTTTCAAGGCAATCCAATAGACAACGCTCATAGCTAAGAGGGGTGTTGTGGATAAACAAAAGACGTGCCCTCTTTTATTAGCGAGACACAGCAGCAGTCAATAAAGCTAAGATGTTTTGACTGGAGGACGGATCTTCATACACATGTTGTCTCAAAGCAGAAGCCTTTTATGTAGCTGTCAGAGGGGAACTGCACAATGCTGCTAAGGGGATTACAGCACACAAAGCATGAAAACATGAAAAATAGTATGTGGATATGCATTGGAGCCAATGATCTTTCGTCTGTACCCTTACTGGAACTGGGACTATTTTTAGGGCAACTGATAGTAGAAGGGGGATGCTTACATGTTCATAAAATGATAGTTTGGGCTCGATTTGAACAGTGGGTGACCTTCAGCTCTCAGTATAAACACAACGTCAAAAGACACAACAAAGATGGAATGTTTTTCAAAGTCAAAGGTTTATTTGTAGGCTGCCCTTCTTTTTCACGGTCAACAAAAGCTTCGATGATTGGCTGTCACTTTGTATACCACTATGCTATACTAGTGGTATTCAAAACTATGGTTAACCCTGGGTTAATCTCTTTTTTTTTCTGCAGGTTAACTGAACCAATCATAATTGAAACATTGTGTATAATATTTGTGCGCTTTGCAGAACACAACAACAAACATCAAATGAAACACGAATTTGTTGAATGTTGAAGTAGAAAAACTGAAATAGTATTTTATTGTATAAATATTATATTGTACATTCTCTAATAATCTTTATTTGCAACTTTGAAAAATATTTTTTATAATGTAGTCTATTTATTGTGACAATGGTTTTTCAAGTGCAAAATTATTTATTATTTTGCTCTGTTTAGTTAAGTATAGTTTTAAAAGCATTTAAATAATTGTCAAATTTTGAAAGAAAACTGTATAAACTATATTAGTACTGTCAATAGATTAAAACAAATCTAATTAATCACAGATTTTATTTCTGAAATTAGTTGTGATTAATCACAATTAATTCCACCTGACATTATTATTTTTGTATATACTTTAATATTGCAATAATTTTACATTCAATCTTGAATTTAATATTCGTTTAATGGCATATTTTTTATGAGTGAAGGTGAGTATCACTGATACAAACTGATTATGATATCTCTATGTGTTTTTTTTCCCTAGCATTTAACCAATGACATAATTGAGAGGTATTATGTTTAACATTAGATATTAAAAAATAACTTCTAATTTGAAACAATCTTTCGCATAAGCCCATTATATTAAATGTTATATTTAGCTACCTTCAGCAAATAGGACATATACAGAAATTAAATAAAGTTATCAAGCACTAAATTCTGATTTAAATATGGATGATATAGATCCTTAAAACTACAAAAATGATTGATTTCCTCTTTTTTCTTTTGTTCTTTAATGAACAGACATCACAGCAGCTGGGTTAACAGGTTATTTTGGCTGCTTTAAGAGCATGATGGGGATCTGACACCCATCGTATGTTCACACAACTCTTTGCGTTTTCTGACACAATTCAGGTCTTAAAGTCTCTACTAATGAGCTGAGTTGAATCAGCTATGTTAGATGAGGAAGACAGTGCTTGGGTTCTCCAAGACAGTTTTGAAACCATTTCAGAGACATGTTCTTAAATGTAACTCATTTAACAAATTCTTAAATGCATGCACAATTTAAAAGCAGCTTTTATTGCCTTTTTGATAACTTCATGATCTAACTGATGACGATAGTACGATATTGCATGCTTTGCGCTTTGATATGAAATAATACAGGCTACAATGCGCACCGCTGCATTTGTGCATACAACTAAAGAGCATGCACTTTGAGCACAGCATAACGGCTGACAGGACAGGGAAGTTTATGGCATGTGGCCTAACATCTCATATGACCGCAGTTCACTGTTGTTCTATTTCAGCGTTTGGTGGTAACAGTTCAAAACGTTATGACAAACCAACCCAATCTCATGGGAAGTCATAAGAATTTCTACAAGATTGTGAAATCATAATATTTATGTATGTTTGGTCAAAAAAAGTATGACCTAAGCTCCTAACTTACCTAATCATCACTGTACAAGGAAAGACTGCATAAGAGTCAAACAATACATTTTAGTTAAAACCCAAATCATATGATTTAGCCATCTTGTACAAATTAGCAGAGTTGTGGACTCGAGTCGCATGACTTGAGACTTGACTCGGACTCGAATCCCAAATTTGATGACTTGTGACTTGACTTGAAATAATCAAAAAAGACTTGTGACTCGACTTAGACTTTGACAGCAATGACTCCAGACTTGACTTGGACTTGAATCCTGCGACTCGGCAAGCGTGACGCCTATTTTACAGACAAAATGTATTTAGCCAGAACTTGCTTAAAAATCATGCACCGTAATCATAAATATTTGACTCAACTGATCCATTACAATCACTGAATTGTTAACAAATCCAGTGGACAGTGGACTTAAAACAACTTATTTATTCAATTAGGCCTATATTTGTTCACCAACAATGACTAATACCTTAATGAAATACCACTTATTAGTATATTTTTTATAATTACACCTTCTATAGACTATTATTGGCTTTAAATTCACTGTAGTAATTAATACAGGGACACTAATTTGGGCAAACAGCACTAATTACTTGTTTAGGACTTGAAGCTTAAAGTTGAGGACTTGCAACTCGATTTGGACTTGACTCGAGACTTGTGACTTGCAAAACAATGACTTGGTCCCTCCTCTGCAAATTAGTATTGCAGTTTTCCTTGTAATTGTTTTTTCTTTTCTTTGTTTTTGTTTTCTAAGTCAACATTCCAGTAGTTATTAAAAGGTTAAATGCTTGATGTATACTGTACTTGCCAACTTAATGTTTTTAACCTTGTAAATGTGCAAATAGGAATTGTGAATAATAGGTTATAAATATGCAGTGTAAAACATAGAATATGATAACCCACGATCTAAAAAATTCTTTTTTTTTTTAACCCAAATGCTTTTAATGCATTTAATTGGGTTGTTTTAATATTTTTACCCAGATTTTCTGCACTCTAAAAATGTTGGGTTATTTTTTTAAACCAAATGCTGGGTTCAGCTTGTTGGGTCATTTTATTGGGTCATTTTTTTTTTTTTTTTTTTACCCAGGTGCTCGGTAGTTTTTCTGTAACTAAGCTGCTGGGTCATTTTTATTGGGTTATTAAGTATTTTTTTTCTTTTTTTTTTACCCAATCACTTGCTGTGTTAAGCATGTCTCTTAAGCATGTAAAAACATTTAACTTAACCAACTGAGTCAAAATAACTCAGCATTAATTTCTGTCCAATATTTACCCAGTGCTGGGTTGCCAAGTGAGTGCAGCTTTGTGTTAAAAAAACCCTCTTGAGTTCTAAACGTCAGCTCATCAGAAGCTGTGTACTTGTACATAACATTCTGTAGGCCTCTAGTGAAAAGTAAAGCTTGGACAAAAGCAAAACAACACAGCAGATGCTGTACTTTAACTTGTACACAAGTCCGAAATTGCATGATGCCGGTGGCCTATTCTACAGTTCCACCATTGTTCTTGCACAGTAATTCCAAACACACCTGCAATCCTTTCCTTCCTGTATCACAATTCCCACAGTTCAACTCGGAGGAGTTTGAAAGGCCGGGCACAATGATGTAATTACTTTTCCAGGTTCCCAGGATGGCCTGAAAGGAAGGAAAACACAGCACCATGGCGAAAGAGGAAAGCCTCACTCCAAGCCTTTAAAAGCAGAGATCTTGACGGCAAAGGTTTGAGGATTACTTCTATGTATTATGTAATGTGGCACCATCTTATAACAACAAAATACCCTCTAAAGTGGACCTGGGTGTTTTTATATCCGTTTTTCTGTCAAGAGTGCAACCAAGCAAGTAATCGCCAACAATGCCAATGTGGCGGTTTAGTCTACCCCTTTAAATGTGTGATTGTGGTTTCCCAGACATGAAACCTATCATATGTCCTAACTCCCACTCCACTTCAAAAGCCAAAGCAATGCATAAACAGCCCTTTAAAAGCCAACCCCAGATCTTGTAACTTCCTTTGTTTTACTGTAGTGGGTTTCCTGTAGTAATGTTATGTCAGTGGGAACGTTTCCTAATATGTGTTCTAGGAAGCCACAAAATGTTTGAGATTGCATTGCCAAGCACTTTTTTTTACCCCACTTTGTCAAGAGCTGAGTGGTGACCAATGCTCTCAAGGCAAAAGTGCTCTCGTCTGAAGTTGACATGGTGAAGTATGTCAAATGGACTCTTTGTCTCCATTCCCCTCGAGTGGACCTCTAAAAATGTCCGTCGTTAGTATTCATCGCCCACCAATCTCACTGCGCTGAAACAGACCATGAAAATCCCACAGGGCTGATGGACTGCTAATGCAGACCTCTAGAGACCCTGCTACCTCACTGAACTACAAACATGTTAATTCAGCATCGTCCCTACTACAAAGTGGCTTTCTTGTTAAAAAAACCTTAAGAAGGTGGTCTTAATTTGTTTTCAATGGGCCATGCTGCTATGGCACAACCTGGTTATTGTTGCTAGACCTGCTTGACCAGTGTCGCAATTCTTGTTAACCATCACTGAAGTGTCTAAAAATATCTTATACCAGCCATTTTGGCTGGTTTGGCTGGTCTTTCTTAAGCAGTAAATTGCCCAAAAAATATCAACAAAGTATAAACTATGTAATTAAATGTAGTTTCTCTACAGTATTAGTCAAAAGTTTTTGAACAGTAAGATACAGTAAGAAGTTTTTTTTGCTCACCAAGTCTGAATTTATGTGATCCAAAGTACAGCAAAAAATAGTAAAATTCAGAAATCATTCTATTATTCTGATTTGCTGTTCAAAAAACATTATGAAATCATCAACAGCCAAGTAGAATGGTATAGTGTATAATGTTACAAAAACTTCAGTGATCATGTGACACTGAAGTAATGACGCTGAAAATTCAGCTTTGATCACAGTAATAAATTCAAATACTAAGCAGTTATTTTAAATAGTAAAAATATTTCACAGTATTGCATTTTGGATCAAATGAATGCAGGCTTGCTGAGCAAAAGAGACTTCTTTAAAAAAACATTTAAAATCTTACTGTTCAAAAACTTTTGACTGGTAGTGCACATCATAAACAGATTATAAACAATAGACCAATTATGAACAGACCCACTTCTAATTGTGGTTCAATTTATTTGGTTTAGCATATTTTTTCTGCATGCTTTAGAGTCTGGTTTCATAAATCAATCAGCAAATCATCACTGGAGAGTTCTCTGACAGTCAGCACATTAGTTGGCAAAGCATTAGCACTCAAAAACCAGAAGCTCAAACCATAATGAAGCCTGAAGCTCAACATTAAGCTTCTGTTGAAACAATATAACTCAGTTTTTATATTTTCTAAAGAAATGGGAGAAGTCTTTGCCTGTGCAGATATACTCGCCACTTTTATGGGTGGTTGTTGGTGCCATACTGTGGTTTCTAAGGTTTAGAATGATTGTTAGTGTTTTCTAAGCAGTTGCTCCAATATTCTGGGCAGATTCAACGTGTTTCCTATGGTGTATTAGATGGTTGTTTACTGGTTCAGAGATTTATTTTCCAACTTTTAGAATCTGCCAGTTGAAAATGTAAATTATGGACACTTTGAGAAGTGATATTTAGGTTTAAGAGGATTTGTCAAATAATATTTGCTCAGGCTGACCATGGGCAAAACATTTCCAATTACAGAATATGAATATGAAAGAAACAGTTGTTCCAAAACTTCTGTAATCATTCACTCACCCTTATGTTTTAGAAAGATATTTTCACAGCCGTTTTTTCCATGTTTTGAAAGTAAATGTTACGTAAGCTAATGCTATGAAAGTTCGAAAACTTTCAAGTTCCAAAACAGACTTAGAGAGTAAAAACAATGTATCAATGTATAATGAATTTTATGTCCTATGCTCAAATTAAATCATTTATCAGCATATGCATACTCTTAAAAAGTATACTTCAAGTTTATTTTATTTAGTATACTTAAGTTAAGTATATTTTAAGTATACTTTATGTAGCACACTGCAAAAAATGCTTTTCTTACTTAGATTTTTTGTCTTGTTTCCAGCCAAAATATCTGAAAATTCTTAAATCAAGATGGATTTGATAGACAAGTAAAAATTATTTTCTTGTTTTCAGAAAAAAAAAAAAAAAACAAGTCAGAATAAAGTGAGTTTTTGTTTAGAACAAGCAAAATAATCTGCCAATGGGGTAAGAAAAAAAATCTTATTTCAAACTGAAAACAAGATTATTTTTCTTACCCCATTGGCAGATTAATTTGCTTGTTTCAAGCAAAAACACACTTGATTGTGACATGTTTTTTTCTGAAAACAAAACAATAATTTTTACTTGTCTAGAAAATCATTCTTGATTTAAGAATTTTTAGATATTTTGGCTGGAAACAAGACAAAAAATCTAAGTAAGAAAAGCATTTTTTGCAGTGCAAGTATACACATATCAGTGTACTAGTAGTATACTTTTAAGTGTACTATTTCGATACTCCTTGGGACTAAATTGGCCCACTTTCTAGTATAATAAAAGTATACTTTAAGTATAACAGTAGTAAACTTTGAGCACAAACTAGTTTACATCTATGTTTTAGTTTATATTGCAAGTATACTAAAAGTGAACTTATAGGTCTGATGGTGTACTAATTAAATACTTTGTATGCATTTTTAGTGCACTTTAAAGTAAACTACTAGTTTAGTAATTTTATATTTCAAGTATACTCGTGAGTTTTCTTTAAGTGAACTTTACTTCATACTTTAAGTATACTATCATGTCCCTATTTAGGTATTAATTTGTATATATTTTGTTATATGAATATCTGAACTTACAAAACTTTAAAAAAGAACAGCGTATTGCTTGGGTATGCTTGTAAACAAAAAAAAAAATATTCTAGCTTCATGCATTCTTTTTACAATCACTTGAATGTGGGTAAGTTTCATAAATAGGGTTGACATTTTATTCCAAAATGTTACAGAATTTTACATATCTATGGTTTTGATTATTTTTTTATGTCTGACGATTGTGCTAGATTACATGTGTAAACATCTGTTTCGGTTTCTTCTTCACTTGTGTTTTGGAAATTCTGTTCAGAAGATATGCAATAGCGTCCCTAGCATATAACAATGAAAACACAGATTCTCAGAGCACAAGTAGAGCTCAAGTACATTTAGACTTTTTCTACGTACAGTGATGCCCAAAATTATTCATACCCCTGGCAAATTCGGACTTAAAGTTACTTTTATTCAACCAGCAAGTTTTTTTTTTTTTTTTTGACCGGAAATGACACAGGCTTCTCCCAAAAGATAATAAGACGATGTACAAGGGGCATCAGTGTGGAAAAAAATATTTTTCAGCTTTTATTTACATTTGAACAAAAAGTGGCGTGTCCAAAATGACTTATACCTTTATAATCAATAGAAAAGCCTTTATTGGCTATTACAGCAATCAAACGCTTCTAATAAATGCTGACTAGCTTTTTGCATGTCTCCACTGGTATTTTTGTCCATTCATCTTTAGCGATGAGCTCAAACTCTTTCAGTTTGGAGGGTCTCCTTGCCATCACCCTGATCTTTAGCTCCCAATTGATTCTCAATTGGATTTAAGTCAGAACTCTGGCTGGGCCACTGCAAAACGTTAATGGTTTTGTCGGCTAACCAAATTCTTCACCACTTTTGCTGTGTGTTTTGGGTCGTTGTCGTGCTGAAATGTCCACTGGTGCCCAAGGCCAAATTTCTCTGCAGACTGCCTGTTGTTGTTGTTGTTGAGAATTTTGATGTATTGCTCCTTTTTCATGGTGCCGTTTACTGTGATTAGGTTCCCTGCTCCACCAGCTGAAAAACACCCCCAAAACATTAGGTTTCCACCACCATGTTTGACAGTGGGGATGGTGTTCTTAGGGTTGAAGGCTTCTCCTTTTTTATGCCAAATGAAGGCTACATCATTGTGGCCAAACAATTCAATTTTTGTTTCATCTGACCATAAAACAAAAGACCAGAAGTCTTCTTCTTTGTCCAGATAAGCATTTGCAAAGGCCAAGTGGGCTTTTGTGTGCCTTATCTGGAGAAGTGGTGTCCTCCTTGGTCTGCGTCCGTGGAACCCAGCAGTGTGCAGTGTCTGTTAGACTGTCTGCCTTGAGATGTTGCCACCAGCAGAGCCCAGATTCATCAGGATGGCCTTGGTGGTGATCCTTGGATTCTTTTTTTACCTCTCTCACTATCCTCCTGGCCAGCACAGGTGTCACTTTTGGCTTCTGACCACATCCTCTGAGATTTTTCACAGTGCGGAACGTCTTGTATTTTTTTTAATAAAACTTTGCACTGTAGTCACTGGAACTTCAAAACATTTAGATATGGTCTTATAGCCCTTCCTTGACTTGTGAGCAGCCACAATGTGCAGCCGCAGGTCCTCAGTGAGCTCCTTTGTCTTAGCCATGACTGTCCACAAACCAACAGCAGAGAGCTTGTTTTTCACCTGTTGAGTTGATTAAACCAGCTGTTCCCAATGAATCAGGGTAATTAGGATGCTTTAGAACAACTTGGACTATTTGGAATGGTATAGAACTTTGGATTTTCCCATAGACTGTGACAGTTTGCAAAGGGTATGAATAATTTTGGACATGCCACTTTTTGTTCAAATGTAAATAAAAGCTGAGAAATATTTTTTTCTACAATGATGCCTCTTGTACATCGTCTTATTATCTTTTGGGAGAAGCCTGTGTCATTTACAGTCAAAAAAACTTGCTGGTTGAATAAAAGTAACTTTAAGTCAGAATTTGCCAGGGGTATGAATAATTTCAGGCTTGACCGTATGTCATTTTAAGTATATTTCTGAGAAGTATATAAAGCATACTTCTGAGAAGTACATAAAAAGTAGACTGAAAGTATACTTTCCTATTTTTTATTACACTTGAATAATCTTTTTTTTTTTCATAAAGGGTACACATACTATGCTAGTATGAGCTGTAGTAATAGTAACTACCAAATATATAAATATACTTAGTCCTTTCCCTCCAATGAACCAATGAAAAAAACATACCCTTCATCTAGAAAGTTCCTTTGGTTTCTCACCTCACTTCGGCTTTCACACCTAACTAAAGTCATGTTCTCACTCTCGGCAGGGGTCAGGGAGGCCTGGCGGTATCATTGATTTCATTTATTTTGAGGCTGAAAATCGTTTGCATGCGCTTTTGGACCACTGCCATCCCATATGCTGTTTAAGACTGCGATTCTCCCACTGTGGTGGCTCTGCAGACTATACGCAGGATTCAAGGAGTACATTACTGCAAGACTGGAATATTGTCATGCCATATTGTGTTCTACAGAGCTAACAGAGGTAGAATGGCTTGTCACCTAAAACCAGAACTATATTTGGAAATATTGAGGAAACCTATCTGCAAAATGCTGTATCAGTTTATGCTGTGTCCACTTGGCACAATAAACATGATGTTTCTAGAAGAACAGTCACAACAACAATCCCCAGTCCTGCTTTGTCACTAAAAGCTGGTTCAGAGGCAGTGAAAATGACCACATTTAGATGAATGATTACACAAACACAAACTATTTTGCTTGTTGTAATGATATTGACCAATAAATAATGTACAATAAGGTTAGGAAAGTGCATTAAGAAAGTAAACACAGTCAAGTTTTGATTTCATCTACAGTGTTAGTGATAAATCGCCACTTTCCTTGATATAACCACATATAATCCTAAAACCGCACTCAGAAAGCAGACTTCAGCAGAGAATACTTTATCCTATCTAAAACCGGTCTTAAACGTCCAATTAAAGAGCTGAGAGCTGTCCAAGCAGAGAAAAACAGCCTTGTATCTGCTGTGGAGATCAAGAGGCAAATCCCAGGCCAACAGCTTCTATGTAATGGCATATTAGGCATTTCCCCAAAACAGACTTGCTTATAAAGAGTCCCGAAAATAATTTGACATGAGTGGTTGCACTGTTCTTCGTTTCCGTTTTCTGAGTGCTCTTTTTGTGCGAGGGGCTATTAGGGTTTAATTGTGAGTGCCCTGGGATAAACCGAAGAAGAATGCAAGTGCTGTCCAAACCGCGGCCTCTGCCAGATGCAATGGACCCAGGCTGCAGGAGAGACTGTGGGCTAATGCTTGGCACCAGTTTTTCCTTCTTTCTCTTTTTTTGCCTAGTGTTTCTTATTATATAAGGGAGAGTTTTGATTTGGTTGTCGCAATACCAATACTAGTGAAATTCCAACATTCTAAACATCAGATATAAATAAATTATGGAAAGTGTCTAGCAATATTGTTGCACTTTTATTAACCTGCTATCTTTACGCTATCTTTAGGTCATCCAAAAAATAAAATTTGTGACTTTGGACCACAAAATCAGTCTTAAGTAGCATGGGTATATGCAATAGCCAAAAATACCTTACTGATTTCTCTTTTATGCCAAAAATCATTAGGATATTAAGTAAAGATCATGTTCCATGGAGATATTTTGTAAGTTTCCTACTGTAAATATATCCAAACTTATTTTTTGATTAGTAATATGCATTGCTGAGAACTTTGGACAACTTTAAAGGCAATTTTTTCAATATTTTGATTTTTTTTATTTGCAAACATCAGTGGCAAGCTTATTTATTCAGCTTTCAGATGATGTATTCAATTTCCAAAAATCAACCTGTTAGACTGGTTTTGTGGTTTAGGGACATATTTGATTAAATTTACTTACCCTCAGGCCATCCAGGATGCTCAGCAATTGGTCCTCTGCAGTGAATGGCTGCCGTCAGAATGTCCAAACAGCTGGAAAAAAAATCACAATAATATAACAAATTATAACTATCATGTTTTTACCATGATTTACAGAAGACACCCTAAAATGCCTTACAGTGTAACAGTAGCTTACATACCAAAAATCTGTTCTGGTATATAATCCTTAGAAAAGTCTATTTAAGGATTACAGTGCGGCCCTCCAAATGAATTAATTGTAATCTTAAAGAGATTTAAGAAGAGTTCACTCAAAAATGTAAATTATCCCATAATTTACTCACCCTCAATCCATCCTGGGTGTTTATGACTTTCTTCTTTCAGGCGAATACAATTAGAGTTACAGTATATTACAAAATATCCTGGCTCTTCCAAGCTTTATAATGGCAGTGAATGGCTGTTGGGTCACTCCATGTCAACTCAACCAAAGGTCCCCGGCTCAAATTGTTGATTTAGCAAATATTTATTCTGAAGAAAGATAGACATGTATAGTGGTGAAAGCCAACATATTAAATGTCATGGATGAATAATTACTGAGTAATCCACTATTTTGTAGAGGGAGGTCAAAATGGCAAAAAAAATTTTACCGTAGATTCAGAGTCAAGTTGAAAAATTTGAACTGGGGAAGTTGTTGAAATTTGGTTGATTTGACACGGAATGACCCTATTGAGATTTTGAAGTCTAATAAAAGTGCATCTATTCATCATAAAAACGTACTCCATGCAGCTTCGGGGGGGGTTACTAAAGGCCTCCTGAAGTTATTTGATGTGTTTTTGAAAAATATCCATATTTAAAAAATATATATATATAAACCCTAATCTTTAGTTTCCGCTAACTGTCATACTCCCGTTCATAAAAAAGTGCCATTCCAGCAGATGATGAATGAGGAAGCATAGAGGAGAGACCAAAACAAAACACTAGTCATGAATTAGAAGTACAAAACGAGGATTTGTAAAGAAAATTGTAAGAGGATTTCAATATAAGCCAAGAGGAGACTGGTTTTCCTTTGCTTTAACAAAACTTGGTTCTCACAAGAATAGCATATTCTCTCCGGAGCCTACATCATTCTGTCATGAACGCGCGTACAACAGTAAGTGAAAGCTAGAGTTTATCTTCTATAAAGTTGTATATATGGATATTTTTCTTACATAAACACATAGAATCGCTTCAAAAGGTCTTTATTAGTCCCCCGGGCCTGTGTGGAGTACTTTTTATGATGATTTGATACACTTTTATTGGACATCAAAATCTTAAACCCCATTCACTGCCATTATAAAGCTTAGAAGAGCCGGAATATTTCTTTAAAGTGCCCCTATTATGCCATGTTAAAGGTAGTTAATATTGTTGTAATAGTCTCTTAAAACAGGTTTACATGTATGCAAGTTCAAAAAACACTTTAGTTTTCTCAAAAAATAGATTTAATTTTACCCCGTTTCTAAATGATTCGTAAACGACTCGTGTGAAGCAGTTCGAAGAATCAGTCTCTCTAAACCCCTCCTTTCCGTGAGCCCTCACCGCTGTGATTGGTCAGATGGTGCAGTCCTTTTGGATTGGTCTACCGCTTCAGTGCAAAACGAAACGCCCATTGGCATAACTGAATGACAGCTGTGGAGACCTGTTAATGCGTAGAAAAGATAGCCTCGATTTTACCCTATCAATTCGAGCCGGAGTCTGACGATGAAACGGTTGAAGTGGCACATAGACAAGAAGCTGTTTTGCAAGCACGACAGGAGCAGGACGTTTCTCAGTGGGTGTCATATTATAACTGTGGGAAGTGCTTGCAATTTGCTTTTGTAAGCGAACCGGGCACACCTCTACGTTGTGAACTTCAACACTGTAACGTACAACCCATAACACTGCGTTAAGCCATCGTTTATCATTATCATTACTTAAACTAATAAGGCAGACAGACAGTCAAGCTGCATCAATCACAATTTTTAGACTACATTGCACTCACAGCTGAACAACAGAACTACAGAAACGCAAGTTAGCCGGTTACCAAGACATGTGCGGGGTTGTTACACACCATAACGTACACAAAGACGTATTTTGAACGATCGCTAGAAAATACAATCATCAATTATTAATCATACTTACAGGTAGAAGTTCAGAGGAGCAAGCCGGTCCAAATAAACTGGGCACTGATCCATTTTGTAAAACCAAGCGTTTGGTGAATCTCGCGTTGTAACGTTACTCCCCAAGATTGGAAAAACAGTCATCAGTAAAATGACGCGAACACAACACAAGATTGGCATTGGACTTCTGAGGTGTTGAAAAAATTAATGTTAACCACTCATCCTTGGTAGTTTCATCTTTCGGAAGGGCATATAAAACAAATTCACTGGCAGGGCGTCTTCTTGACATGATGTAACGTTAATCCACGTGAAAATGGTAGGCCTGCTGTTTGTGGGCGGGCAAGTTGTTCGCGAAATTGAACGTGGGCGGACATTACGCAAATGTGTAGCTCGTGACGTGTGGCCGTTACAGAAAAAAGATTCGAATTGCTGACGACTCGTTTAGGCGAATGTGAGCCGACTCTTTTTTTTGTTAGACAAAAACTTCATTTATAGTGCACTGTCGGCGTCACAACTTTGCAGATAGTTTATGTTCACATACAGCTACATGACACACTACATGAAATATCATATTTGAAAAGGCATAATAGGGGCACTTTAATGTAACTCCGATTGTACTCGTCTAATAGAAGAAAGTCATATACACATAGCATGGCTTGAGGGTGAGTAAATCATAGGGTAATTTTCCTTTTTGGATGAACTACCCCTTTAAATCCTTGCCACCCACCTTTCAAACCACTAGGTTTTACCCAATCGTCAGCAAACAACATTTAATCATTTAAAATATAATAAAAATTTAGTATGATCACTTTTTCCTTTACTTATTTCAATAAGTACAGGTCAGACCAAGTGTGGATCATTTTTACATAAATACATCTGTTACAATGAATGATGATAGAACATTATTTCACCCATTTTTTGTCATTTTATTTTTACAAACGTCATTTGAAACATTAAAGTAGACATTTGATGTACAGGAAATTAATATAGTACATTTAATTTGATGTGGACACTAAAACGTCTCGTCTTTGACTCAAGATATAATAGATGCAGCAACACAATCCATGTAAAAATAAATCGTAAAAAGAACGTTGCGATTAAAAAGAATCTTGTAAATATAAAGGTGTTTACAGACTAGGGTTTGGCGCAGATACAGCAGTACGGATAGTATGTTACTTTATGAGTATGTAACACTTTTAAATCACCTGTATTTACATTTTACCTTGAATTATCCGTTTCAAAATCATTTTGATGGTACGTTGGCTTCTAATGAAGAGAATGGCTTCTGTATAAGTTCCCTTCCATATGTCTGTCAGGATCCATGTGAGTTTAGTGAATGGGTACATAATTCGCGAAAATGTCGAATTGCTTTACGGCAGGAGCTATCCCCTGTAATTACGACAGTGAATTCCAATCATTGAACTGTAGGGGGCTTCAAAATCGCAAAAATACACAAACTACATACAACCGTTTTAAGCTACTTGCATGCAAAATAAACTCTTCAGCAACCGGTGCAACGTATTTTGTTTACTTAACAAATACAGATTGTTTCAAATGACATTTGTAAAAATAAAATGTCAAAAAAAATGGGTGAAATAATTTTCCATCATCATTCAGTGTAACAGATATATTTATGTGAAAATAAAACGTACTTATTCTGACCTGTACTTATTATTGAAATGTTGGATTAAAATTGGCAAGGGTAAAAGGATTTTGCAAAAGATTTCTATTTTAAATAAATGCTGTTTATTTAAAAATCTTTGCCTGGATCTGCTCCAAACCATAGTCTGTAAACACCTTTATGTCTACAAGATTCTTTTTATCCAAACGTTCTTTTTACGATTTATTTTTATCTGTATCTGGGTCATAGACAAGGCGTTTTAGTGTCCGCATCAAATTCAATTTACAATAGTAGTAATTTTCTGTAGATGAAAGCATATCGGATGCAAGTCAGATGTCTTTTTTAATGTCTCAAATGACGCTGCAGTCTTCATGGTCATCCAGAAATAATTCTATGCTGATTAATGATCAATGTGGGAAATAGTTGTGCTGCTTATTTATTTATTTATTTGTTTGTAATTATTTTACTTATTTATGATTTTTTATTATTTTATCTTTTAATTTTTTTGGAACCCATGCTACTTTTTTCAAGATTATTTGATGAATAAAGAATAGCATTTATTTAAAATAGAAATATTTTGCTAAATCCTTGTATCTCTGCCAATTTTTAATCCAACATTTCAATAATAAGTACAGGTCAGAATAAGTTTCATTTTTACTGAATCACTGAATGATGATGGAACATTATTTCACCTATTTTTTTTGACATTTTATTTTTTCAAGCGTCATTTGAAACATTAAAAAAGACATCTGACTTGCATCCGATATGCTTTCTATCTACAGAAAATTACTAATGTAAATTTAATTTGATGCGGACACTAAAACGCCTTGTCTATGACCCAGATACAGATATAAATAAATCGTAAAAAGAACGTTTGGATAAAAAGAATCTTGTAGACATAAAGGTGTTTGCAGACTATGGTTTGGAGCAGATCCAGGAACAGTATAGCGACATGGTAAAGTATGTTACTTTATGCAAATGACTTTAAAACATTTAAACCACCTGTATTTACATTTTACCTTGAAATATTCATTTGAAAATCATTTTGATGGTACACTGACTTCTAATAAAGCAAATGGCTTCTGTTTATGAAGCATCAAGAAGCATGTGAGTTTTTACGACAGTGAATTCCAATCATTGAACTGTAGGGGGCTCCAAAGTCGCAAAAATACACAAAACTACATACAGTCGCTTTAAGCTACTTGCATGCAAAATAAACTCTTCAGCAAACGATGCAACATATTTTGTTTACTTAATTGGCCAACTTTAGGCATTTCATAACATCTAGTGTTTTATAAGAACTGTTTTTATAAGTCTGCTTTTAATAAACAGTGAACATAGGCTGCATTGTTAATTTAGACATATTTCACAAATGATTTTCATCCACTTTGCACATCTTTTGCAAGGAATTCCCCCCTACGGCGGTGTTTTGAGGGTTTGCGAACACCCCTTATTAACACACGGCCTCTCAAGGGTTATTGCTTCAACAGTCTCATATATGTATATATAACACTTGCTTTACTCATAAGCACTTTTATTTTCTTTCCCTGTTCTGTCACATTTCGGACAATAGCAATGCTGTGAGTTTCTATAAATATTTCATTGTGCTCGGCAAGGCAGGAAGATTAAACCCTCCCTTTGACAGTTATTTGTAATGACATCTGAATGCATTGGCAAAAAATATACAGACAGATGTTCGGCATGAAATATTGATTCTATAAATCGTAACCTGGTTTTCTTGTGCACTACACCAGCCTGCACCAAGTTGTCCATTATTAATGATGAATGCATTTTTGTGTGTTACTTTTGATTTGTTGTATAGCTGCTCCTACTTTTTTCCTGTGAGTGCGTGTGTGTGTGATGAATGCAAGGCCTATGAAACAGCAAACTCAGGGCTCTTCTGAAGGATGAATAGGTGAAATCTGTCTATATCTGGCCCTTCAAAGGGAAATGGTTCTCGCTGTAAAGATATGCAGGCATGGAGATGTCTGCGGCGATGCTGCCAACGCTGTCTCAGCTTTGAGACCGCCAGGTTCCTCCCACCGCTCTGACACAAATAAAAGGGAATAATATGCCCTCTGTGCATGAGCAGCATATTAATTCAGACAAAAGTGCCCTTTATCTCGCACTGTTTCAAGCGGAGAGAGAGAGAGAGAGAGAGAGACGGATTCCTGGCTTCACACTCTTGAAGGAATCTGAAAAATGATCTAAGCCACCATATACTGTTTTTCTAAACAGTTTTATTGTATCCAGCAGCGTCAGAAATTAACTTTTTAATTAAAGGGCAATACTTTCTCTCCGAATTGATTTTCAGGAGCAATTATTTCCTTTTAATTTTTTTCTAACCATATGAAACCACAAACTTTCCCTCAAATGAATAATTTAATTAAAATAAAAAATTATTTGGTTTCATGAGAAATTATACAGCTCTGTACAAGCAGATTTTAGAAGTCTTTAAAAAATCA